>NC_043997.1:2593699-2951199 GCF_902150065.1 Myripristis murdjan
AAGCACAGTATAACCAAGCATATTACCGCTATGTACAGAGAACACAAAGGAAACAAACCAACCACCATGGGAAAAGTGAAGCAGAAGCAATAGTGCAATGGAGCGCAAAAAATAAATATAGTAGCCTATATGGATATATATACATGGATATATACATGGGGTGGATATGGACAGATGAATTTTGTTGTATTGTTGCTTATTTATGCAAGATTTTCCCCCACTGAACAGAACTGCTGTGGATTTGTGGGATCGCTGCTTTTTATTATGGAAAGAAAACGACCCGGAAATGAAAAAAAAAAAAAAAAAAAGTCACAAGATGCTCAGTAAACGAGGGGTGGTCCGAAACCGAAACTTATCCCAAACTGAGCGGACGGAAGGAAGGAAGGAAGGAAGGAAGGAAATATTTTCCCAGGGTAAATATGCACTGAGTTTGGGATTCATTTCCATGTTCGCTGCGGTTATTATCCCGATTTATGCATCACCATTAAATAAATATAACAGATAGATGCGCTGCGAAGCGGTTTTCTATTACCACACAAGCAAATAAGACACAACACCTGGAAATAAACCATTCACATTTAAGGCAAACTGAAACTCAGTTATCAAAACTTCAAAATTCTTTATCAAAATGTAACTGTGATGACAAAAGGATACACATCTCCATCATATGAACACGCTTTCACATCAGCAGCAACACAATAACATACTGAACACAAAACAAACAAAAGAAAGTGCTTTAAGGTGTGTCTCTCTAATTACCTGATGTGTTTTATATTTTGAACGTAAGTGTTTTCCCAAAGGTACGCACATGATTTCATTTCTGAGCGAGGTGTCTCCTGTAGGGTTGGGTACCGAAACGCGGTGCCAGTAGGGCACGGGTTCCGACGTAAACAGTAGTAACGAGACCGAATAAGAACGAAAATGTCGGTGCCTCATTTCGGTGCCGCCCCTTGATGTTCCGGCGTCAACTTGCGGTTGCTGAACGTGACGTCAGCGCCGCTGATCAGCACACTTGTTGATCAGAACTGATAGTGAGAGGATCAATAAAGATGCTGAAGGCAAAACGCTCCAAGGTTTGGCTCCATTTCATGTCTAAGGAGGATGCAGACTCTGCGACATGCAACAGGTGCCTTAAAGCGACGTCATGCAAGGGAGGTAACACGTCGAATTTAATTAAAAGCGGAACAATGCACCTTGTTTGATAATCTACGTCAGTGGTCCCCAACCACTGGGCCGCGGACCGGTACCGGGCCGCAAGACATTCCCGACCGGGCCGTGCAGCCCGACTGTACCCCCCCCCCCACCCTTCCCCGCGGTTGCACAAATGGCACGAGTTTATTAGTACCATATGTTACTTGTATTTATATTGTTTAAATATTTAAGTTAATATTGTGTTCAGTTTGGCCCTGGAAATAAAAGGGTATTGTTTTTTGACAAAGTGTGTGCGCTTTTGTTTTTTTAAGTACCGGTTCGAGAACCGTTTAAGCACCGGAACCGTTTAAAAAATACCGAGTAGGCACCGGTATCGGATAAAACCCAACCGATACCCAACCCTAGTCTTCTGTATGACATAGTGTCTGGTGTTCAGGAGGAAGTGTGTTGCAGAATAGCAAACCCAGTTCAAAGCAGCACCTGTGTCTAAGGTGTGGCCACACTGTGTTTAAGGCACAGTTCCAGTGAGTTACAGTTTTGTCACAGTGGTTTAAGCAGATGTTCTCAGTGTGTAAGCAATCAAAAAAAAAATAAAAATAAAAATAAAAAATAACTGTAATATATAAAGACGCTGGCAGTCACTGTGAGATGTGAGGCAGGTTCAGGGTCTCCTGACTGATTTGAGTCCAGTTTGTAATTATAGAGCTGCGGGAGCTATTCACTTATTATTAGAATTATTATGTTGAACACTTGGGGGCGCTTGTTATATGCACCGTGTTATATGTGGGGGCACTACTGACAGGAAATGAGGGCACAGGTGGGGAGGGCACATGTGGCCCTTTTCCATTAGTATCTACTCGGCTCGACTCTTTTCTCTTCGTCACGGTTTAGGTGGTTTTCCATTACATTTGAGTCCCACCTCGCCGTGGGTGGAGTCGTCATAGCAAGGCGGCGCACCGTCCAGCTCCCTCTGGATTCTTTGGGCCACCGAGCTCAGAAAAGACTCCACGTCTTTATTTGGCCACGGGACCGGTTTGCTTGCCATTTTCTGACTTCGCCAACTTCAGTGATGATCAATGCGCACGGCCGCTGTTGCTGTTTTTTTTTTTTTTTTTTTTTTTTTTAAATGTCGGGTTTTGTTTTCATGCAGGAGTCGCTCTCGTCACTCCCTGTCCAATCAGTGGCCTGCACGGCGTTTACGTCACATTTTCAGCTCGACTCAGCTCGACTCAGCTCGCTTGGAACCCCGGCTGAGTGGGTCCTAAAATGGGACCTGCTAGCAGGAACTACCACCTAATGGAAAAGCTTTCAAACCGAGTAGAGTCGAGCCGAGTCGAGCCAAGTAGGTACTAGTGGAAAAGTGCCATTAGTTCTCAGCAGAACAGCAGGATACCACAACAATGGAAACAAACTGGTGTGTTCATCTTGTCTCAGCTGAATGCTAACTCAGTAAATAACAAAGTGAAGCACAAGTGATGTCATCACATCACCCAGAAGACACTCAGAGGCCCCATGCTGTCGCTTCTCCAGGCTTTTATTTGAACTGCTGATCTCCCTGCAGGATGTATTTGTGGTTTTGAACCTGTGGTCTGATAAATATAGTTTCACAGCTCCTCTCTCTCGCCTTTCTCCCGGAGCTCTGGCAGCACGGTTCCTTTAGCCAATCACAAGAGAGAATCAGCACCCCTCCACTGATTGGCTGACTGTTTTCTGAGTGACATATGGTTGGGCCAATCATAAGCAAGTGACTGAAACCTACATTGCTCAAAGGTGCTCAGTGGTGCTCACCGCTAAACAGGAATTATCATCTTATACAGATCTATATTAGGTATGATTGTCATGACTACCGCCCAGCCTGATGTTATACGACCGTACGTGTTTGAGCCCGACTCCGATCCTGAAGCACAGGCGGCAGGAGACACCAAACTACCTCAAATCCGTTCATTACAGGATGTTTCAGAATGGTAAGTTATTTATGTTAAAAATGTGGTAAATATGTTGTGAGCTTGTTGCCTGGGGAGCGGACGCTGACTGGCTAAGTTTGCTGGCTTGTGAACTTGTTGCTTGGGGAGGGAAGGCTGACTGGCTAAGTTGGCTGGCCTCTTAGCTGGTTGCTTGTGGAGTGGAGGCGGGCTGTGGGCAGAGTCACCGTCCTCATGACATCATGAAATAACAGAAGTGCAATCTGCTTGTTTTATAGGGAGAGTTTCAAAAAACGGGCTGTGTGCACGTCTCCATTTATCACAGGTTTAATGCATGGGACATGGGACTGAAAAATTGCATTTTTCATGTCATGGGGCCTTTAAAAAGATCTGCAGAAGAACAATGTGAGTTCTCACGTCTGAAACCCTTTTCTTGTGTCTCTGCTGCTCAGTGGCTGTGGTTTGGTTCTCCACACTCTGACAGTCTGCCTTCACTGTCCCTCAGATGTCTTCATGTCCTCTGCTTCCACAGGGAGAAGATGATCTCCAGCCTCCTGCTGCTGCTGGTCCTGACCTCCTCTGTCTGTGGTGAGCTCACACCTTCTGTTCATCACACTGAAATACACACTCAGGGCTCTATCTTTCACACTGCCCTATCCATTGCCACTACCTGCTACCCATGAATTACGCATTTTGCAGCTTCCACTATCCCTAAACGGTATCTTGCAGCCACACTACCCACTATACAATATGCCGACTCCGTTATTTGCATCTGGAGGTGTGCCCGTGAGCGTGTTTATGCCCTTTCCCTACAATTGCTATTAGTCCAGTCATTTTATGAAAAAAAAACTAGGACAAATTGCAAGAGAAGGAAACTCAACTGATTTTGTATCCTCAGTTTGTCCTGAGTGAGGGGAAAAAGTCCCAAGGAATCCCATTGGTGGCTGAGGCCTGGTTGCTACTGTCAGAAGATGTCTCTTGACCTCCGACCTCCAGATGTGTGAATGAAAATGGGTTCTCCAGGACAGCCAAAACAAATGAAAAAAAAAAACAAAAAACAAAAAACAAAAACAAAAACACATATAATAAAAAACTATAATAACTGCTTTTTTTCCCTCTCTCCCCAACAGGAAGAATTGTTGTGAATGTGAACCAGACTTTCTACCAGGCTGTGGAAAACAGCAGCATCATGATGGAGTGGATCTTCACGCCCATCATACCCCTCACCAACCTGAACGTCTATTGTTCGTTTTGGTTGTCCGATCACAGGACTTCTAAGACTTTATATCATCTACAAGGTGGTGTTGAACACCCAGAGTCTCAAAACAAGCAGTTTTTGGGACGAGCTCGATGGGACAGGGAGGACCTGAGAAAAGGACTCGTCAGACTCCACCTGTCCAGACTCAGTATCAGTGACTCCGGTATTTACCGGTGTGAAGTGTTCACTGAAGATGATGATTATGATGGGGGTTTCAGTGAGTGCTTGCTCAATGTCACTGGTAAGTTGACTCAGTAGAACCCAGTAGAACTTTCCTCACTATTTTCACATGAGCAGCATCAAGCAGGGGTGTTAGACCCTGGAGGGAGCGTCAGCCACACCTGGCTTTTAAAGGGGATGGGAGACGGCCCTCTGATTGGTTTACTGCATGTTACAGACTCTGGTGTGGAACCAGGGCCGGCCCGTGGCATAGGCAGTACAGTGGTCCCTCGTTTATCGCGGGAGTTACCGCAATAGGCGAAATCCGCGAAGTAGTCAGCTTTATTTTTTACAATTATTCTAGATATTTTAAGGCTGTAAAACCCCTCACTACACACTTTATACACTTTTCTCAGACAGGCATTAACATTTTCTCACTTTTCTCTCTTGTTTAAACTCTCAAAGTTCAAACCTTCGTAGAAAAATAAGTCCAGTATTATAGAATGAACGCATTCTGTACTGTACAGGAGACACGGCACGGAGGAGATGGATTGACAACGGTCTACAGTCCCTTAGCCAATCAGGACGCAGAAAACAATGTGCGGGCTTTCCCTTAGCCAATCAGGACGCAGAACACAATGCGCTGTAAAGAAAAAAAAAAAAAAAAAAAAGCGTGCAAAATTGCACTAAAAAAAAATCTGCGAAACTGCGAGGCCGCGAAAGGTGAACCGCATTACAGCGAGGGACAACTGTATAGGCAAATGCTAAGGGCGCCATCTGCTGGAGGGGTGCCGCTAGCGGCCAGAGGAGTGCCGGTACGGGTTGTTCTATCGCATAGGCGGCGCCAGCAATTGGCCCGGGTGAGCCTGGGCCCACCCATTTTGAGCCAGGCCCACCCAATCAGAAGAAAATGTTTTCGGGATTAAAATGTTCATCCTATTTCCAGCCTTAGCAGAGCTCATGTGAAGTTAGCTTCTCAGTCAATCAGCAGCTTTCTATCATACGTGAGTGCCCGCCCCCAGGCTGCGTCATCAGCATGTGACCCAATCAAATGAATGAGTTAGTTCGCACGCAAACGGTCCCTCCCCGACTCAGGAAGAAAGAAATATGTACAGGTAAGAGAAAAAAGAGAGACGGAGACGGAGTTTATTATTGCGAAACAGAGCAGTTTACTTGGCCTTTTCACCAAACGACTCCGTGTTGAGCAGGAGGAAACTCATGCGGCCATTCCACCACTTGATTTAAATGTTACGAGTGCGAGTGCTAGTTTACCGGTGAGCTCAGCCGTCCGGCCCCGCTCCCAAAGCAACGCCAGTCCTCCTCCTCCTCCTTCATCCCTTCAGTCATGTCAGCAAGCCAAGCCACAGTAACACAAATAACTGGGACCATTTCTGCTGCACTTAATAGCCTATGATAGATTTATTATTCTGAATAAGCTATAACCAAAATAAATTGGGCCTTTTTATGCTGTGTGTGCGTTTTATCCGTTGTTTATAAGACGGGTGCTTCCCATCCTTAAATGTGATTGGCTGAGCCGCGTTCCATGCCGTTGTAAAATCAGTGTAACCCACTGGCAGACCGCAGCACAGCATATCCCTGCGCCAGTGTAAACGGACATAGCGTTGCCTAGCAACCAACTACTCTGCGCTCCTCTTCCTCGTTAGGTTACATTTGTTTCAAGACTTTTGTAAACAAAATGTCAGACTTTGTAGTGAATTTTGATTTGCTGGGTGGCCTGAGCCTGGATGAGTGGTTGGAGGAGGTGCTTGGTGTCTGCTAAAGCAGTGTTTCTCAAATGGGGGTACGCGTACCCCTGGGGGTACTTGGAGGAACTCCAGGGGGTACTTGAGATTTTTACACGTAGATCCGACCGAGCAATCTGACTGCTCAATCAGAGGTTTTGAATGTGCTCAAATGAGCATGACAGCACGACTAGCCGTGCGCAAATAAAAAAATACTGAATCAATCACTGAAAATATTACTCCGCCTACATCTTATTGTCCGAGTCTGTGTGGTTTCTATGGCAACATGAAACGTTTCACGGAAACCCGCATCAAAAGCCGCTGTCAACTTTGTTCACCTGCATAATGGACTGTTTTGTTGACAATTTTGATTTATTTTGCGACCTAAGTTTGGATAAATGACTGAAGGAGGAAGACAAGACAGAAGAGAAAAAGGAGATACACGAGAGTGACGAGTGAAGAGCTGGATCAGCTGGAGAGGTCAGGAAATGAAGCCGGTACGGCCCGGTCAACGTCTTGGGCCATCAAATGTCTACAAGACTACCTGACAAACACCGGGAAAACAGCTGATTTCTCACCTGTAAGGAAAGAAGAGCTAAACAAGACCCTCCGTGACTTTTATGGAGCTTTAATTTCTATAATAAAGTGCTTCAGCGGAGTCAGCACCACGGACAGCACCTGCTGAGGCAGATTCAGCACCACGGACAGCACCTGCTGAGGCAGATTCAGCACCACGGACAGTATCTGCTGAGGCAGATTCAGCACCACGGACAGCATCTGCTGAGGCAGATTCAGCACCACGGACAGCACCTGCTGAGGCAGATTCAGCACCACGGACAGTACCTGCTGAGGCAGATTCAGCACCACGGACAGTACCTGTAAGATTTTCAACGGAGATGTGCGGCAATAACTCTGTTCTTGTTTGTTATCAGTTATTAATTAGCTTAGTAAGAGTTATTAATTTGTTCAGTCTTTATGAGTTTCCTGGGCCAAAGATTTAATTAATTTGTCAATTTGTTTGCGTCTGTACATTGAAATGAACATTTAATAAATCAACAGATCTGTGAAAACTGTCGTCTTTATTTCAGAGGTAAATTGATAACAGCTTGAAAAGGTGATTATAGGCCCGTTTCCACCGCCGGAACTTCGGGGTAATTTTACGGGGCCGTGGCCGTTGTCGCGTGTCTTCACCGCCGGAACCTCCCCGAAGGAGAGAGTTCAGGAACCTTTACAGGGGCTAAAAAACGGCCCTGCCTCGGGGTAGGGACTCTGAGCGGCCCCGAAAAAACTCCTGGGTTTACTCACAGCGTGACGTGATGTCAACAGAAAGCAGGCATCCCTAGCAACACGGCCAACACTACCAAGCTAATGCTAACGTGCTAGCTAACGCTAACAACACACTTTTAGCCGGCATTTTTAGGGACGCTAACGTTAGCTTTAGGTTAGGTTAGCTTTTATATAACTCTGTTCAGCCTTAATGTGACTGCTTACTGTCGTTACTTTTGCTGCTTAGCCACATTAATCGGAGCTGACGTTAAATTGGAGTGACACACCCCCAGCTGAAATGAAACATCTGCCGGTGAGTTTATAAAAATATAGATGTTTGCCGACACTGGAAAACAGTAGCCCATATTTGAATATAACTGTTAATATAAGTTGGTTGTAGATAAAGATCAGCTGCTGCTTAGTGTTCTTAGTGTCTGTGTTGCTTGGCAACCGTTCTGTCCACTCCATCTTGCTTGGTGGAAGAATGAAGAGTTCTCATTTTTTCTTGTGTGTTTATTTTATGGGCTATATGTAGGGTAACCGTTTTATAAAAGCAATAAGCCCCATGAAGCCGTGAGTTACAGTGATTTTACAACTCCATCGTGCCTTAGTTAAGAACGCCCCTCTGACGTTGTAAAATCACTGTAACCCACAGCATGGAGGGGCGCAAGGGAGTAATTTCGCCAAGGGTGCTAACATAGGCAGGACCGGCACTGTGTGGAACAAGCAGAGTGGACGTGCTGGCGCCCCCTATGTAGGCCATCATTACTGTCTTGATAATGAGCTTCAAACAGCAGAGAAACCTGCAGCACTGACCTCAGAGCTGCTGTTTGTTGCTCAGTCACTTTCAGCAACGCAGCAACACTGCAGCCGAGCTGAGCTCATTTTAGAAGCAACAGGCCCATGGAGCTCAGATGGAGACTTTGCTGACATTTGAGTGACGCTTGGTTCTGCTTTGTGTCGGGTGTCAGATAGGACCCCTTTATGTTTAATTTGCAGGAAAAATGAGTAATTTGTACCATTTTTAAATTTTCTCTAGAGCCGATGTAAATGTTCTTGTTGAGTGGACAAACTGAATGTGGTATGTTTTCTCCTCACAGCTGCAAAACACCTGCCAGAAGAGCCAAAGGAGGGAGAAGATGGAGCCGCCGTCAACATCGGAGTTGTGATTGGAGCTGTGATCGGTTCTCTTGTAGTTCTTGTAGCTCTTCTCGTGGCAGTGGTGTTTGCTTTTAGACTCCGTCACTCAGGAGAACAAGGTATATTTACTTTTTCTTTCTTTTTGACAAATTGTAATGTTATGTTTGTGTTTGTTGACATGCCAGTGTGCCATGCTTGTTATTACTGTTATTACTTTATTAGATCCAGATACACAGGAATCCCAGTGTTTCCCTATGATTTGTGGCAGTCCTACTGCTCCATGAGGGAACAGGCACTCCACAGATGATTCGTGGTTTTTGTCCACAAAGCAGAGACATCGGAACTGAGGAGGTGGGAGGAACATGGATCAGGCTGTCCATCCATACAACATCACATTACAGCTGCAGGGACAGACGTGTGCACCACCTGAACAGAAGGCTCACTCTGAAATCTCACGTGAGCTGAGTCGCTGCAGGAAGACGACAGTGGAAAGCTGAGAGTTGGACTGGCTGGGAGGAGTTTGTTGTTTTGTGGTACAGGAAGCCTAGCTTAGTTTTATCTTAAACAAAAAAATAGAAATGAATAGAAAACACACTGGCCTGTAGTTTTGGTATCACACTGGCTTAACCACCCTCTACCTCTGCAGCCAATCAAGGAAGACTTGTGCCTTGAAACTTATTAAACTTAAAAAAATTTTCAGAGATTGAGGCCTTACAAACTGAACCTGATGCACCTTGTTCCCTGTGAGGCACATCCAACATATCAGTGAACTGTTTCCTTCTAACTTGAATGGGGGAGGGGTGGGTCGAGCCAGAGCCAGAGCTGTGTTGTTTTTAACTAGCTGTTGTAGCTCTGTGTTGCTAATATTAGCTAACGTTACAAACAGGGCAGACCTCTTTTTCTTAAGTGACTGCACTACGTTTTCAAAGTGTACGGTTTGTATATCCATATGTTCCATGTAGCATTTCAAAAAGCTGTTAGAAAGCTTGAGGTTCTCACACTGCTGCAGTTTGAATGTTGTGATCATTAATTACAAAAACCACTACACTGTGACATTTTAATTTGACTTTTATTTATTTATTTTTTGTAAGTTTGAAGGCAGCTTTATTAATAATTTCTCCTGCCAGTTCCTATACAACCTGGACACAAAGCGGAGATGGTATAATTTCAATGACTTTTCATTAACCACAGTGCAAATTAATTGTTGTATTATCTTTTTCAAGCAAATAATAAAGTTTGAGAGGGGAAATGGCAAAAAAAGATCAAAACTGTTGTTGTTTGAGTCGTAAAAATAAAAGCTTTTGAAAGCCTTTTGTGTGACTTTAAAGTTTCTGTAAAAAGCCTTCGGATGCTATTATATGTTTTCCTGCACGTTCTTCTTCTTTCTTCTTCTGAGTAAGTCCTACTTCCCATGTGTGAAAAATCACTAAATTTTGCACAAAGGTCCAGTCCCATGACAGATTACCTCAGATGCACTTGCACGTTCTTGGTAAATAAATCTTCAATGTTCATGAAAAAAATGGACAAAAATTTGGAGTCATGGTAGATGACGTGTGGTAAATTTCAGAATTGTATCTCAAAAACTGAATTTTTGACAGCATTTTGAATTTTGCTCTCATGTGAACAATTGCAGTCAATGCAAAAATGGCATTTTAAACATCAGTTTTTCACTTATGGAGCAAATCAATCATTGTTAAAAACAAATGATCAACATCTCCATGCTGTCTAGATGCAATATGTGTATTTTCAGATTTTTGTCTTAATAACTGAATTTCTGACAGCTGTTTAAAATCTGCCTTTCCATGCATGGCTGCCTGCTGTCCTGCAGGTCAGTGATTGGCTCAGTCAGTTTGTGAAGCTGCATGTGAAGCTTTAGCTCAGTGAGATAGAGGCCAGGCCTCGGTGTCCAAGACTGTAAGTTCAAGCCTCAGCTTGTGCAACATTCCCATGTGCCAAAACTCACCAAACTTTGCACAAAGGTCCAGTCCCATGCCGGATTATCTCAGCTGCAAACACAAGCTAATAGTCCTGATGGTGGCGCTACAGCAAACCTCTAAATTTCAAAAATTTGAAAATTCATAAAAAATCAACCATATGTGCTACAGCTTTACAACTTTCATCAAACTGTAGCCCCAATACTGAAGAAACATTTGTACACTTTACTCTTAAATATCAGTTTTTCACTTATGGAGCAAATCAATCATTGTTAAAAACAAATTACCAACATCTCTATGCTGTCTAAATGCAATATGTGTATTTTTTAGATTTTTGTCTTGATGACTTATTTATTTATTTATTTACAGTGGTTTGAAATCTGCCTTTCCATACATAGGCAGCTGCTGTCATGTGACTGTCTTAGTCAGTTTGTGAATGCCACCTTTCTTTTCTTTTCTTGTTCTTATTCTCCACTTGTTGATCAGAATTGCCTAAAATTGCCCGGCCCCGACCATTGCTGTGCAGCCACTATAACTCCATGTTGTGATGTATTGTAATGTAATCTATCATATTGTAATGTGATGTGATTTATCATAGTGTGACGTAATGTGATGTAACACTGTTTTTTTCCTCGGTGGTTTCTTGGAGTCACAATAAAGTTTATATGGACAGTTTCACAGGACGTTTCAAACTGTTATGTGCTGCCATCTAGTGGCCAGAAGTTAAAACTAATCACAGACTGACAGCAAGCACTAATACTGTACTACAATACTAGTACTGATCCTAAAGGTACCTGCTGTGTGTGTGTGTGTGTGTGTGTGTGTGTGTGTGTGTGTGTGTGTGTGTGTGTGTGTGAGAGAGAGAGAGAGAGAGAGAGAGACGTTTCATTACAGCTGAAGAAAAGTAATGTAATTTATCATTATATATAGTAATGCCATGTAATTTATTGTACTGTAATGTAATGCCATGTATTTTATCCAATTGTGACGTGACGTAATTTCTCATATTGTGATGTAATGTGATTTCATGCCATGTAGTTTATTGTTTTGTCATGTAATGTCATGTAATTTAATTTGTAAGGACGAGTTTTTTCTAGAATCAGAATCGGTTTTATTCGCCAAGTGTGTATGCACACACACTTCCGCCGCTCTCATGTCCTTACACACAGTTAGACATACAAGCACAGTATAAACAAGCATATTACCGCTATGTGCAGAGAACACAAAGGAAACAAACACCAACCACCAACTACCCACTAATGCAAAAAGTGAAGCAAAGATGCTGGAAGAAATATAGGATATGGATACATATACATGGATATACATGGGGTGGATATGGATAGATTTTGTATTTTGTTGTATTGTTGCTTATTTGTGCAAGAGTTTTTCCCCACTGAACAGAACAGAGGGCTGCTGTGGATTTGTGGGATCGCTGCTTTTTATTGTGGAAAGAAAACGACCCGGAAATAGAAAAAAAAAAAAAAAAAAAATCAAAAGACGCTCAATATAAGCGGTATGGTCCCGAGCTTATTCTCACATCAGCCGAAGGAAATATTTCCCCAGGGCAAATATGCGCTGAGTTTGGGATTCCTTTTCATTTTTTGCTGCGTTTGATCTGAAACAGCAGCCAAAGATGCTGAGGGGCATGAAGATGGTAGCAGGGCTCTCAGGTTTTGAACTGAGTTCTGTGAGATTTTGGCGACTGCATCAATGTATCCCTCGACGTCTTCAGTAGCTACTTCAGCGAGCGCGCGAGTCAATGTATCGTTGGAATAATATTTTTATTTGATTAGCTGGTGCGTGGCAGCCTGGCAGGGCCTTCTGAACTCTACCCGGAACTCACTTGATTCCTTTACCTGTTCTGTGGTTCCACTGTTATAAAAAAAATAGCGGCGCAACTTGGTGGGCGTTATCCTGGTAATTTCTTTGCATGTGAAATACAAGGTGTGGCGTGTGAGCGTGTGAACGGGTTGAAATGCGTGTGTCTCACGCCCAATGCGTGAGACTTCAGAGCCCCGTGGGAGGATGGAGAACTAGAATCATCCGTGCAATGTCACGTCACCACCATATAAATATACTGGATAGATAGATAGATAGATAGATAGATAGATAGATAGATCCGCCTCTGTCTCACACAGAAATCGTGATTTTATGGAGGATGAAATGAGTTCGGTGTGAGAGAGAACAAATGAACAGAGGAGAAAGAGCTGCGAGGAGCGGGGACTTGAACCAGACATCATTATGACTGAATGAAGAAACTGCTGCGTTTTCTGTGTTTATGTGGTTGGAAATATTAATATCTAAAGACGCTCGCAGTCACTGTGACGTCAGTGATACGAGGCAGGTTCAGGGTCTCCTGACTGATTTGAGTCCAGTTTGTAATCATAGAGGTGCGGCAGCTATTCATGTTTACTCCTTGCATGTAATATGATTTATTTTAGACTTATTATCAGACTTATTATTTTGAACACTTGGGGGCGCTCGTTATATGCACCGGGTTATATGTGGGGGCACTGCTGACAGGAAATGAGGGCACAGGTGGGGAGGGGGGGACACAGTTCTCAGCAGAACAGCAGCAGAACAGAAACAGAACTGATTGTTCTGCTGCTTGTTGTTAATTACAATCTTATGTATGATTGTCATGGCTACTGCTGAGCGTGATGTTATACGACCGTGCATGTTTGAGCCCGACTCTGATCCCGAGCCACAGACGGTAGGAGACACCGAACCATCTCAAATCCGTTCGTTACAGAATGTTTCAGAATGGTAAGTTATGTTTGTTAAATATGTTGTGAGCTTGTTGCTTGTTGGAATCTGAATCTGAGTCTTGCCTGGGGAGCGGACACTGAGTGGCTAAGTTTGCTGGCTTGTGAGCTTGTTGCCTGGGGAGGGAAGGTGGGCTGTGGGCGGAGTCACCAACCTCATGACATCATGAAATAACGGAAGTGCAATCCGCTCGTTTTACAGGGAGAGTTTCAAAAAACGGGCCATGTGCACTTCTCCAGTTATCACAGATGTAATGCATGGGACAGTGTTTATGTTCCCTATCACGAAAAACAATGAAAAATGCATTTTTCATGCCATGGGGCCTCTAAAAAGATCTACAGAAGGACAGTGTGAGTTCTCATGTATTAAACCCTTTTGTTGTGTCTCTGCTGCTCAGTGGCTGTGGTTTGGTTCTCCACACTCTGACAGTCTGGTTCAATTGACAACAAGGGAGAAGATGAGCTCCAGCATCCTGCTGCTGCTGGTCCTGCCCTCCTCTGTCTGCGGTGAGCTCACACCTTCTGTTCATCACACTGAAATACACACTCAGTGTCACTTTATCAGCTCCACCTGTATAATCTAATCTAATCCAGCTGTTGTGCCATAAAGTTTCCTCTCCTGCTGCCTATAATGCTCAGCTTGTCTTGTTGTCACGGTAACAGAGGTGTTCATTCACTTCTGTGTTTGGCATTGAGCTCATAGTTCGTGCTGCTGTTGGACTGGACTACACTTTACTGACAGCTGTTTCCAATATTCTGTCCCCCTTCATTGTATATATATAGTGTAAAAAGGCGTTGGTTTACTGAGTACCAAACTTGTGACCTCTTAATGACTGAATGAATAAATCCTTAGGTGCTGATTCTATGATTGTCTCTACACTCTCCACAGGTTGTCCGGTAAGAACAGGTATGATGATGGCTTAATGAATCCGAGTCACACACAATCTCATTGAGATGCCACTCATTTATTATTGGAAGTTGAAGTACTCTGACTTATGTGTATACGTGTGTGTGTGTGGTTTCTACAATAAGAATAAACAGAAATACACAGCCATTAATTATATGCAATGGAAATAAACATTACCAGAAGGCATGAGATACACAATGCAATAATAATACTATGCAGTCACAAAAAAAAAAACACAAATGAACAAATAAAGAGACCACAATCCTCCTAACAGTAAGGGACTATCAGCAAATAATGTCTCAGCTCAGTGAGGTGCATATATATCTATATTACACTGGTATAATGTGTAGAGGGCGAATCAAGAAATGCGCGACGGTCCCTTAATGGACGCATCGGCGCTCTCACCATGCTACTATAACATGAATAATGATAACTGATGCCACAGCGGTGCATCACTTGCCAACATAAACAATGTCATCAGGAATCATATAATTATTAGACTGACAATAAAGGAATAGGCAACAGTTAACCGACGTGCATGACACGATACAGCACTATAATCTACAACGGTATGTTAATTGCCGAATAAGAACATACACAGTCGAATTAAGAATAACAGAACAATAAATTATTACTCACATTCTCATGGACGCACAGGAAGGAGTAATTCAACAAATGAAGCAAGAAAAGTCCAGAAAACTGCAGCGGTAAGTGAAAAGACAGTCCGAACGATAGAGATGAATGAATTAAATCCAGAAGCTGCTGCGGTGAATGAAAACTTTTTCATCGGCTCGCGGCAGACAGTTCACACAGCCAATCTGGTGTCTGATTGGTTCAGAGCGTCCTGACGGTGTCTGTTCATGTGCGATCCATGCGTTTTCGCATGCTCTTAGTGCGCAGAGTAACAGACAGGGACTGTGCATGTGATCTATGAATGGGATGCCTTCAGGAAACTAACCATGAGTTGCTGACCTTCTGAACAGCCGCCCCCAACTTTGAGGAGCAAAGTTGAATCAATTAAAGGTCAGTCAGAAGTATCTTGTGGGAGTGCTGGGAGTCTGATCAGCCGAGCAACTGGCCGGGTGTATGTCTTGTCTTTGACTTGGATCTGTGCAGTTCGCACTCTGCCGTCTTCCCCAGGCATGACTGCTTTAATCACTCCGACTGGCCACAGAGCACGCGGGAGCTGCTGATCAATGATCAGGACGATTGTGCCAACAGTTAGATCATCTCGCTCTTGTTGCCACTTGGATCGGGTCTGGAGGGAAGGCAGATAGTTTCTGATGTAGTGGATCCAGAATTGATCAGCTAGAGCTTGGCAATGCTTCCATCTGCGACGACTGAGGAGCTCTGTATCTGAGTAAATGACCTGTGGTGTTGATGGGTCAGGCCGCCCCATCAAGAGCATATTAGGAGTGATTGGGTCTGGGTCAGCTACATCTGATGAGGTGTAACCCAGAGGTTTGGAATTGACAATGCTTTCCACCTCAACCAGTATCGTTCTCAAGACCTCTTCTGTGACAGTCTGAGATCCCAGGGTGGTGTGCAAAGCGGACTTGATAGTGCGGATCTCACGCTCCCAAGAACCTCCAAAGTGTGGTGCGTATGGGGGGTTGTACCTGAAATGAATTTGCTGACTGGCGAGCTGTGACTGTAGAGCTGGGGTAAGTGAATTGAAAGCCTCTTTGAGTTCCGAACTGCCACCTTTGAAGTTCGTGCCTTGGTCAGATAACAGCTCGAAGGGCTTCCCTCGTCTCGCAATGAAGCGGCGAAGTCCCATCAGAAATGAGTCCGTATCCATACTGGCTAGCAGATCAAGGTGTACAGCATGGGTTGTCAGACATTTGAAGACTATACCCCATCGTTTTTCTGTGCGCCGTCCAATCTTGATCAGGTACGGCCCGAAACAGTCCACACCTGTAGAATAGAATGCTGGGCGGTGGAGCCTCAAGCTGGAGGGTGGAAGGTCGGCCATTCTGGGGATGACTGGGTTACTGCGCCATTTCCGGCATTCAGGACAGTTGTACTGGTGTTTGCGGACAGCTTCCCTCCCGCGAAGGATCCAGAATCGTCTGCGTAGCTCCGCAAAGACTCTCTCAGGTCCTGGGTGGGCAAGCTGGCTGTCAAAGTCTTGGATAAGGAGTTTAGTGATGTAATGGTGTGGGTCAAGTACAACTGGATGCAGAGTGTCTTGACAGAGGGAGTCGCATCTGCGGAGCCTCCCTCCCACACGGATCAACTGAGCTTCTTGGTCATACTCAGGAGCCAAAGTGAGTAATCGGCTACTTGCTGGTAGTGGTTTCTGTGAAGCGAGGTGGTCGAAGTCTTCTGGGAAGCAGTCTCTCTGTACCTTTCTGAAGAGGGCTAGTTCGGCTTGCTTGTAGTCATCTGCTGTTGGGTCTGATGCTGTGGCCGCCCCGTCACCAGCTCGTACAGAAGCTTCAAGCAGGTCCTTGTAGTTGTTGAAGGTACTGGCATCAGGCAGACTTTGATCCAGGACCACAGAGGTATGTCCACAGAAGCTGACCTTTCGCAGTTCAACTGGATCATCAGATGAGGAGACATCTGGTGGTGCTGGCCAGGATGATCCATCCTGCCACAAGAATGGAGGTCCGTGGCTCCAGCGGTTGGGGCCAATGAGCTGGGACAGAGTCAGCCCCCGGGTTATGTCGTCGGCGGGATTGTCTCCTGAGCTGACATACCGCCAGGTACTACCATCCGTTAGCTCCTGAATGTCCGCAACTCTAGCACCAACGAATACCTTGTAGCGGCAGGATTGTGACTGCAACCAGTTCAGGACTGTGGTGGAGTCCGTCCAGTAGGTGATGCTGGTGATGCGGAGGGTGAGCTCTTTCTTCAAGACAGCTGCAAGCTGGGCACCAATGTGGGCAGCGCAGAGTTCTAGCCGCGGGATGGATTGCTGACGGACTGGGGCAACTCGGGATCTTGCTGCTAGGAAAGCCACTTGGATTCCACCTTTGTGGTCCACTGTCCGAAGGTAGGCCACAGCTCCATAGGCTCTCTCTGATGCATCGGAAAAGATGTGAATGCTCTGAGTGCAGGCTGAAAAGTCTGTGTCAGGATGAGCATAACATCTGGGAAGAGAGATGTTAGGGAGCTGATGCAGTTCACTCTCCCAAGCATGCCACAGCTGGAGTAGATCATCTGGCAGCTGTGGGTCATCCCAATCTCTTCTCTTACTCCAGAGACGCTGCACTAATATTTTAGCGCGAGTGGTGTAGGGAATGAGCAGGCCAAGAGGGTCATATTGTCTGGCTAGGACACGGTAGATGTTACGCATAGTTGGCGTGGGATGCTCAGTGTGGCGGAGCTGATAAGTGATGGTGTCTGACGTGCAGTGCCACAGCAGTCCCAGGGTCCGCTCTGGTGGATCAACTCCATCTAATGATAGCCATAGTTCACTGCTCTCTGCTCGTGATCCTGGAGGCATGTGACTGATGATGTCTGGAACATTAGTAGCCCATTGGCGCAGTTCAAACCCACCTGATAGGAGGAGCTGCTGCAACTTGTTGACGAGTTGCTTGGCCTCTGATACAGAAGTGAAGCTCTGAAGGAGGTTATCTACATAAAAACAGTTCTCAACAGTGTGGCGGGTAACTTCACTCGGGCTACTATGATCCAGAACATGTCTTTGGAGAGCAAATGTGGCACAGCACGGACTGCATGTCGTTCCAAACGGCAGCACCTGCCACTCATAAACATCTGGTGATGTGCTGCGATCCATGTCTCTCCACAGGAATCGGAGGAAGCGCTTGTCATCAGGCAAAAGGCGCACTTGGTGAAACATCCCCTTTATGTCGCTGCTCACTGCAATGGGATACTCTCTGAAGCGGAGCAGCACACCAAGTAAAGTGGATCCTAATGTGGGCCCTGGAAGTAGATGCTCATTCAAGCTGGCACCTTGATGGTTGAAGGAGCAATTAAACACAATCCGGTCCTTGCCATTATGATTGACCATGTGATGTGGTATGTACCAGGAGTTGACAGCGGCTTGTACTTCAGCAGGGGTGAGTTTGGTTACATAACCAGCATCCAGCAGCTTCTTAATTTCCTGGTTGTAGGTATCTGCTCTTACAGGGTCCTTGGAAAGGCGTTTTTCGGTCCCACGCAGGTGGCCCAGCACCGACTCCTTAGGTGAATGGAGAGAGGGGACTTCTTCTTTCCATAACAGAGGAGTAGCATATCTTTGAACACCATCCACGTCCACTCTAATAGTCTTCTCTTCCAGCATCCTGACTGCTGCCATGTCCTGCTTCGACCGGGTGATGAGCTTCTCATTCCGGTATGGGAGGATGTCCATCTGCCAGAGTTTAGTCACATAACTGAAGAGTTCTGCGGATGGAGTCTGAGTGTTGATGAGCAGACACTGAGGGGTGGAAGACTGGTGTATAAGGACTTTGGCAGGGCCTTGAAGTGTCCAACCAAGTCGTGTCTTGAGTGCTGCTGGTCCACCTGGAGGCCCCAAATGCACAGGTTCGACTGGAGTGAGAAGATGAGGATAGTCTGAACCAATGAGCAGCAGTGGTTGTGCCTGACTGAATGAGTGGAGGGGCAGACCTCTGAGGTGACGGTAAGTCTTCTGTAGGGCTTCGATTGGATGTGAGTGTTTGGAGAGACCGAGCTCTACTGCTGTAAACGCTCTGTGGATCCGGAAGCGTTTCTGGGGTTGAATGGCAGAGGACACAAAGAAGGAGACCGACATTCCTGGCACGGTCCTGGTATCCTGCCTAATGGTTCTGAGTGCTAGGCCCTCACTCTGTCCTTGGAGTCCTAACTCTTGAGCAGCACTGTGGAGGAGGATTGTGCGCTCAGACCCGTCATCTAGGATAGCATATGTCTCAATCTTCCTCTTGCCTTTGTAGAGGAACACCTTAACCATCTTCAGCAGCACAAAGCTACTTCTCCTTGTGGGATCTAGGTAGTACGTCACTGGCTGAGCAGGTTCTGGGGCTGGTTTCTCTGGTCTAACGACTGCTGATGAATTAACATCATGCAGTACTTCCAGGTGAGTCTGATTACACTGCTGACATTTGGCCTTGAGGTAGCACTGTGATGCTCGGTGATCTCTTCCACATCTCCAGCATCGCTTACCTGTTTTGATCCAAGCCACTTTCTGCTCCCTTGTGAATTTCTTGAATTCTGAGCACTGATTGAAGTAGTGTTGAGTATTGTCACAGAAGGGGCAATATTTCTTCGGCTTCTCTGGCTGATTGGTCTGTGACCGTACTTGTGTAGGAGGCTCTGATTCCTTTGCTGGGGGGTCACATCCTAGCAGGACAGTGGTGGAGCGTGATACTGGCTTCTGCTTAGCCTTGAGGCCTCTCAGGTGGTCTGATCGTCCCTCTTGAGTTGACCGTGGGTGAGAGGTCGGTATGGTATCATCTTGAATACGGACTTCGTACTCAAGCCACTCAGAAAAATCCAGCAAAGTTGGGATGGGTGTGAGAATGGGATTGATGTAGCGCTTGAATTGTGCTCTCAGGTCGTGTGGCAGCTTTGACAGCAGGCGTGAGATGTGTGACCCACACTCCAGCTCTGTTCTCCCTTCCTTCCCCAGCTGGTCTAGCATCCCAACTAGGGCCCTCACCTTCAGGGCGAACAGGCGGAATCCCCTGCCGTCACCGCTCTTGATTGCAGGTTCAGCCAGGACCTCAGTGATGCGCTGTAGTGCTAATTTGTGAGGCTGGCCGTACAGCTCTGTCAGAGAGGCCATAGTCCTGCTGTAGGGGTCCCTGCTATTACTGTAGGAGTCAGCAACAAGAAGGGCGTCTTCCAGTTTGAGATGGTCGACGAGGATTTGGTATTTGAAGCGTTCAGTAGCGTCATCAGGTAAGATGTTGTCGAGCGCTACCTTCAAGCGGGCAAACTGACGTGGGTCGTCATCAGTAAAGAATGGAATATGAGGCTTCGGTCCACGATATGTTGTCTCCTGATGAAATGAATGACTGTAACCTTTCCATTCCTTTGAGCCTGCAGGTGGTCTGCGGTGGGGACTGTACGGATCTGCATATTCTGGTGTGAGCACCTTGTCCAAAGGTGCACCGCTGTTATGGTCAGGATTAATGTTCATGCTCCTGAGATGCTCATTTAGCTCAGTAACAAAAGGAGGTTGAGGATACTGTTGAGCTGGCATCCACTGGACTGAGTTAGGACCTGCTGCACCGACAGGAAGTGGGTCTGACACTGGTGGCGGTGGCGGAGGGAATGGCTCATCAGATTGATAAGGATACAGTGGAGGAGATTGCTCCGGCCATGGCACGTATTGCAGGTTATCCTCTGGTTGGCTTAGGGGCTGTCTGAAATGTTGTAGTGGAGTGGATGCATAATCTGGAGCAGGAGCCTTTGTGAAGGAGGCGCCACTGTCCTCAGGCTGAAAGTGGTGCCTTTGTGAAGAAGCTGCAAAGCTTGAAGTGAGAGGTTGAGGAGCAGCTGATGATTGTGGCGTGAGAACGCTGATGAGGGTTTGCATCTCTCGCCTAAGCTGGTTGTTGTCCTCCCTCATTTCCTGCAGTGCTGACAAGACCACTTCTGGAACGAGGTTCTGGGATGTCTCTCTGTCTGGAATGACTTTAGGTGCAGCATGATGCTCCCTATATCCCACGGTGGAGTGGTCATGGAGTGTGTGTGACTGAGGTAATTCTCGTCTTGGAAGGCTCACCAAAAAGTCATCGAGATAGCGAGGTCGACGGACATCACGGCGAGGGCGAGTATTATCGGCGAATGCCATTGTTATACTGTGGAAACTGTAGATCCGGCTCGAAGGACCATGTAAAAAGGCGTTGGTTTACTGAGTACCAAACTTGTGACCTCTTAATGACTGAATGAATAAATCCTTAGGTGCTGATTCTATGATTGTCTCTACACTCTCCACAGGTTGTCCGGTAAGAACAGGTATGATGATGGCTTAATGAATCCGAGTCACACACAATCTCATTGAGATGCCACTCATTTATTATTGGAAGTTGAAGTACTCTGACTTATGTGTATACGTGTGTGTGTGTGGTTTCTACAATAAGAATAAACAGAAATACACAGCCATTAATTATATGCAATGGAAATAAACATTACCAGAAGGCATGAGATACACAATGCAATAATAATACTATGCAGTCACAAAAAAAAAAACACAAATGAACAAATAAAGAGACCACAATCCTCCTAACAGTAAGGGACTATCAGCAAATAATGTCTCAGCTCAGTGAGGTGCATATATATCTATATTACACTGGTATAATGTGTAGAGGGCGAATCAAGAAATGCGCGACGGTCCCTTAATGGACGCATCGGCGCTCTCACCATGCTACTATAACATGAATAATGATAACTGATGCCACAGCGGTGCATCACTTGCCAACATAAACAATGTCATCAGGAATCATATAATTATTAGACTGACAATAAAGGAATAGGCAACAGTTAACCGACGTGCATGACACGATACAGCACTATAATCTACAACGGTATGTTAATTGCCGAATAAGAACATACACAGTCGAATTAAGAATAACAGAACAATAAATTATTACTCACATTCTCATGGACGCACAGGAAGGAGTAATTCAACAAATGAAGCAAGAAAAGTCCAGAAAACTGCAGCGGTAAGTGAAAAGACAGTCCGAACGATAGAGATGAATGAATTAAATCCAGAAGCTGCTGCGGTGAATGAAAACTTTTTCATCGGCTCGCGGCAGACAGTTCACACAGCCAATCTGGTGTCTGATTGGTTCAGAGCGTCCTGACGGTGTCTGTTCATGTGCGATCCATGCGTTTTCGCATGCTCTTAGTGCGCAGAGTAACAGACAGGGACTGTGCATGTGATCTATGAATGGGATGCCTTCAGGAAACTAACCATGAGTTGCTGACCTTCTGAACATATAGGAAGGACAAAAAGTCAGAAACCCCTCTCAGTATAATGTAATCCAGTAGCAGACCTCTGCAAACTACAACCTCAGTAATAAACACAGAATTAAAGTGACACATTCTGCACAATGTCAACACAAACTGAACATGATAAACTTTGTTAAAAGGTGGAGTTTATGGCAGAGCTGCTGAGCTGAACTGGTCAGACTGGACAGACTGGAGACTGAGGGAGAGACACTGAGTTTAAATCTGTCTTCAGATGAAGTTCTTTACATCATTACACACATCCTCACATCCTATATTCCTGTCCCTTACATCTGTGACTAATAATTTTTTTTAGAAAAGGAAAATAACATTGTTCCCAATGGTTGAGGCCTGGCTGTTACTGTTGACCTCTGACCTCCAGCTGTGTGAATGAAAATGGGTTCTCTCCCCTTTGCAGACACGCCCACCTTCTGCTAATCCCATGCAGTTTGGGCCCCAAAGCCTGCAGTCCACATGTGTTCTTGTGGCCTGTTGTAAAATGGTGTGTGTGTGCAGACTGGGGCCTAAACAGTCTTGGAGCTGCATCAGTTGGCTTTGACTGGAAAGCTGAGACTCTTGTGGATTCAATGAGCCACATTTGATTCCTGTGTGATGATGTTGGCCCCCATAGCAGCCATTTCACTGCAGCCAGAGACTTTTGTCAAACTGGACGTCGCTGGAGAAAATGACCTCTAGTGACCTCTAGGAGAATCACAGCCTCAGCAAACTTTACAGACACAAACTAGAGAGCGAGGCCGTTCAGAGGAGCTCTGCTTCTCCAGGTATAACAGTTCTACTTCTACTTCTACTGCAGTCAGATACCAGCAGAGGAACAGTACTTCTACTTCTACTGCAGACAAATACCTGCAGAGGAACAGTACTTCTACTTCTACTGCAGTCACATACCAGCAGAGGAACAGTACTTCTACTTCTACTGCAGACAAATACCTGCAGAGGAACAGTACTTCTACTTCTACTGCAGTCAGATACCAGGAGAGGAATAGTACTTCTGAGGCACCCCAAGTCTTATGTTGGTGATTTACCCTTAAAGTTTATCTTGGTATCTTGGTAGGCAATATTGTATTTTAGAGTTTTACTCATATCAGGTTAAGATTTGATAATTGATGTGCGTGTGAAATATTCAGAAACATCTGTAGTTTTTAGTCTTTGTCAGTTTGGTCAAATATGTGAGCACAACAAGCATGAGTTGTGTTTCTATTGTAATATCTATTCTGAACTTCTTAACCCTCATGTTGTGTACCGGTTGAATGTGACCGTTTTAAAAGTTTTATCTCTAAAAAAATATAGTTAATGTGATCAGACTGACCTAAGATTCCATGACTTTGTCCACAAAGAGGATTTCAACAGACAAAATAAATTTTATTTATTTGCATACAACTTTGTGCTTTTTATTCAACTTTTGGACGTTCTTGTTGTTCCCGGTCAAAAATGACCGGCCATTAGAAATGAATGGGGGAAACTACAATTAGTGTAAAAAACTGAGCTCAAGTACATCCTCATTTGTCAGCTACGGTCACAGACACACACACACACACACTCACACACACACACACACACACACACACGCACACACACGCACACACACAAGGACTGGGTTCAGGAACCTTTTCCCTTTAGAGGCTCTCTCCTACAGGTGCATGACCTGTTGTCAGTTCTCACACACACACACACACACACACACACACACACACACACACACTCACACACACACACACACACACACGTACACTTCCAAGCATAATCTGCCTGAAGTGCAATGCATATGTTTGCAAGGCGCATGCAAAAACCTGCACAGTTTGAGTTTGAGTTAACCCACTCCACCAAGTTTAGAAGCCTGATTTTGTTATCCGTTTGTTTGTTTGTTTGTTTGTTTGTTTGTTTTTTGTTATCAGTCAAAGACAAATCTGATGGAAATTATAATGTTACTGTTGATGTTATTTGTTCATTATCTTGTAAAATTGTGAAATGTGCAGTGCAGAGTTGGGATAATTTCATTGAATCTTCCCGGTCACTTTTGACCGGGAACACAACAGGTGTTACTTTTTGTTACTGTATAAAAAGTCTAAATGGTTTCAAAATAAATTTCCTTGGGAACCTTCATACAAAGCAGTCTGTGATAAACAGTATACTATGTTTCATCTGATTAGTTCTTATAGTCAAAATAATCAAGAAATTGTGTTTTTTAGAAATTGAATTCAAGATGCAAAGCTCAGATAAATGAGGCATACAGGCCATAAATAACAGATAGAACAAGAACCCCCCCCCCAAAAAAAAAAAAAAAAAAATATTGCTGGAATATATTAGCAATTGAATATTCAGGCATTCCCAAAATATCTGTACCCCCCCAATGATGAAATGGTGGTTTTGGCACTGGAAACTACTAAAAACAAAGCTAAAACCAGCAAACCGCCTCTGGAAACTGAAACTGAAATGAAACTGAATAGAAAACAAAAAATAAAAACAAAATAAAAATGAATAAAAACTAATGAAAAAAAAACTTTATTAACTCTGCTTCTTTCGTCTCTCCCCTACAGGAAAATTTACTGTGAATGTGAGCCAGACTGACTACCATGCCGTGGAGAACAGCAGCATCAGCATGGAGTGGACCTTCATGCCCATCATACCCCTCACCAAACTGATCGTCTATTGTAGGTTTTGGTTGCCCGATCGTAGGACTTCTAAGGCTTTATGTCATCTACACGGCGGTGTTGAACACCCAGAGTCTCAAGATGAGCAGTTTGTGGGACGAGCTCGATGGGACAGGGAGGACCTGAGAATAGGACTTGTCAGACTCCACCTGTCCAGACTCAGTATCAGTGACTCCGGCATTTACCGGTGTGAAGTCGTCACTGATGGTGATTGGGGTTTCAGTGAGTGCCTCCTCAACGTCACTGGTAAGTGGAATCAATAGAACCCAGTAGAACGTTCCTCACTGTTTTCATTTCAGCAGCGTCTTTGGTCGGCCTTGAATGCACTTGCACGTCCAGAGTCCAGAGGGTTTAGGATGTCATGTCCCACCTCAAGTTGGAAAACATGAAGTTAGTTTCTGCAAGATATGTCAACTCTTTCTGAGTTGCAGAAATGGCTGGAACCTTGGGCTGTGTTACTTTTAATTAAATCAGGAATTAGGGTTAGAGAGAAGCCCAGAGTAAAATCTAAATCCAAGGTGTGACTGTGGTCATGTGTGGTGCTGCTGACATGCTGCACAAGACTCACAGATGTTGCCATTTTTAAAAGAAATCTGTGGGAAATGAGTTGAGAGGTCAAAGGTCAAAGTCACTGGGACTTCACAAAACACATTTTTTGTGGTTTCAACTCAAGGTGGATGTCTTACCCATCATTATCAGGGTTAGATGCTACCACAACCCAGAGGATTAACACAAAGTTCTTAGAGGAGGAAATGTTCTGTTCAATGTTTTAAACTCTTCAACATTTGGAGTTTGTAGAACATGAAGTGCATTCAGGATGTGTCCAAGTCCACTTTTGCTATTTTAATGGTGGAAAAAAGGCTGGTAGCTCCAGGCGCCGCGTTCAAAAGGCTTGTACTGAGTCTCTTCATTAGTCATGGGTGTGTTTTTGGTGTAACATGCAGTAAACCAATCAGAGTGCTGTCTCCCATTCCTTTAAGAGCCAGGTGTGCTCAGTGCCCCCTGAGGTGAAGCAGCGTCCTTGTTTGTGGGACAAGCAGAGCGGACGCTCGCCGGCGCCCCCTATGGAGGCCACCGTCACTGTCTGGATAATGAGTTTCAAATAGCAGAGAGACCTGCAGCTTTGACTTCAGAGCTGCTGTTTGTTGCTCAGTCACTTTCAGCAACGCAGCAACACTGCAGCTGAGCTCAGCTCATTTTAAGAGCAACAGGCCCATGGAGCTCAGATGGACACAAGACACTTTGCTGTTTCCACAAAGGGGCGCTGGACGGGGAAATGACAACTGAGCCACTTGGAAACTAGAAAAGACAACTGTTGTCACGCTTGGTGCTGCTTTGTGTCGGGTGTCAGATAGGACTCCTTTATATTGAATTTGTTGGAAAAATGAATAATTTGTACCATTTTTAAATTTCCCATTTTCTCTAGAACCGATGTAAATGTTCTTGTTGAGTGGACAAACTGAATGTTCTGCACAAACTCTGGTATGTTTTCTCCTCACAGCTGCAAAACACCTGCCAGAAGAGCCAAAGGAGGGAGAAGATGGAGCGGCCGTCAACATCAGAGTTGTGATTGGAGCTGTGATCGGTTCTCTTGTAGCTCTTCTCATGGTGGTGGTATTCGTTTGCGGACTCTGTAGCTCAGAAACACAAGGTATATTTACTTTTTCTTTCTTTTTGACAAATTGCAATGTTATGTTTGTGTTTGCCTTCGCCCTATGAGCGCTGGGATTGGCTCCAGCGCCCCCGCGACCCTAGTGAGGATAAGTGGTTTAGAAGATGAATGAATGAATGAATGATGTTTGTGTTTGTTTACATGCCAGTGTGCCATTCTTGTTATTACTGTTATTACTTTATTAGATCCAGATACAGAGGAATCTGCCAGCGTTGAGCCCCAGCCTGACCCTGTGGTGTGAAAAGAAATAGTTCCTTCAGCCCTGCTGCTCCATGAGGGAACAGGCACTCCACAGCTGATCCGTGGTTTTTGTCCACAAAGCAGAGACATCGGAACTGAGGAGGTGGGAGGAACATGGATCAGGCCGTCCATCCATACAACATCACATTCCAGCTGCTCTCATTGTCTCTGCTCTCATGGGGGTTCCTGTTGTAGCTCTGTGTCGCTAATAGTGTTGTAGTCATGCCTGCACCAATCGAGACCAAGACATTACCA
Source organism: Myripristis murdjan (assembly GCF_902150065.1). Classification (NCBI taxonomy): domain Eukaryota; kingdom Metazoa; phylum Chordata; class Actinopteri; order Holocentriformes; family Holocentridae; genus Myripristis; species Myripristis murdjan. The sequence continues at coordinate 2,620,686 of NC_043997.1, forward strand.
AGACATTTGGAGGTTGTGACCGAGACGAGACCAAGACCATACATATCAAAGAACAATCATAAGAAAATAGAACAAAATGACAGGTATCTCTTTTTAACTAAATTTGCTTTTAAACAAATGCAACAGCAACAAAAAGAAACTCTGCTGTTGTTTTCTAACCAGCACAATGACACAAGTCTCAAATCTAAGGAAATTTGTTTGACTTCTTGTAAAAAATATGCCATCAAATGTCACACACAATAGTGTGAGGTTCTTTCCTCTATACCAGCAATATAGTTTCCACTGTTAAGGACCAGATACCGGATTGAGTTTAAGTAATTTAATAAAACTGCTAAAATTACAGGTTAAAATAACTAAAACAAGGCCAGAATAAAACATAAAATAGAGTTTACCAAAAGGCTAAAATTCTAGGATACTTGCAAATGCAGCAGCCCAATAAATGTCATGCAAAGAAAGAGTCCACAGTTCAATCTCCAACGTTCGCGGGGGCAATGCCAGTCCACTACATCCAGACAAAAGTGCGCTACTCGAGTGTTGGGGGGCAGGGAAGGCAGAGGGCTCCTGGGTCCGTCAGGTCTCGGCTCCGGTCCGGCAGCTCAGCGTGCGGGGTCCCTCCCTCGGGCGGCCGCTGCTGGAAACAGAAATTAACCGACCTCAGATCACGGTTCTCAGTCAAAATGGCAGCACACACACACCAGGCTGTTCTCATGAAACGTTCGTAGGTATTCCTACGAAAAATAATGCACAAATTTCCGTGCATTTTCCTACGAATTTCCAGCAGCACGAGCGATCAGCGCGCCTGTGCGAGCCCCGAAGCGAGAGCCTTAAGAAAAATGGCGGACATTCCTTTTATTCTCAGTGGAAAATGCAATATTTTAAGAGAGCTTATGCATTCAAATGCGTTTTGATAACATTTCTAGCGGGAAATGTGCATTTTATTTCCAAAATCTTCGTTCAGTTAGTGTATATAATGTTTACTTTGTTAGTTATTATGAAGATTCTTTCAGGTTTCTATCGATGCTATGGCTGTTGCTATGGACGCTGCTACCACTGTCGCTGATGTAGCTTCCGCTCGCCGTGGAAATCTGGGGAGGGAGGCGTGGGGTTAACCTGCTCTCACAGAAATCCGTGAAATGAGCATGACCTCCTAATAACGTATTGCGTGCTCCTCGCATGTAACCTGTTTTAATCGATTTCTATGGTTTTAATTCCGTGTGGTCACCACACAAACAGTATCCACTGAAAGTCAGCGAGATTCCGTGACGTCACGCCGTGGGTGGTGCTTCACAGATCCCGGAAGTGCAAATTTAATCGATATTCCGGAAAAAGGTCTGATTATTAGCCATAACGTTGTAACCATCCAAGGCAGACTTACCACGAGCTATGAGGCTGTGTAACGATGGCATGTGCTTCATCCGAGTCCACAAGTCCCGTATAATATCAACTTTATTTTAAGAAAACACGTTTTATTTGCGATGTCATATCACGGAGAAGCACTACATTACCCATAATCCTAGTGTTTATCAGCGACGTGTCTGATTTAACTTTCATCAATAAAGTCAATAAAGTGTAATAAAGTGCATGAAAGTTGATAATATGCTGATATGTTACGCCATTGAACACAACCCTTGCAGTCAGCGAAACAGAGCGGGTGGAAAAACCGCGGAAACACGTCAAAATAGCACTAAAGATTTATATATATATTTTTATTTTTCATAACACATCTTTACTCGTGATATAAACATAGGCTACATGTTAAGGTTATAGTTTTGCTGTTGGAAAAACTACCGTATGTATGGTTTTTAAACCTAAATTCACAATGTTTATCCTAACCTGGAAGAGGGGTACCAGAACTACAATTCGTGCAGAGTTGCAACACACAGAGCTGTCCTGTGCCATAGATTTTAGACTTAGACTTCTTTTATTGTCATTGCACAAAAAAACACAGCAGTGAGATTTTGGCAACGAAATGTCGTTGCTTGGCTTCCGGATTACAGCAGAGATGGAATTGTGGGACCGTTTAGGTATATATAAATATAAATATTATACTTATAGATTTTGTAGTTCTAATATGTTATGTCTATTATGTGATGTTGTGATCACTAATTCTTCAATCTTTTTTATAGTTTTTGGGTGTGGGAAGAACGCCTGTTTGGTCAGATTTTATTTATTTTTTTCTTAAGACAGTGAAATCATGTTTTTTCCATGTTTTGACACTAGTCAGTGGCGCCCCCTATTGGTTTGCCATCAGGCATGATAGTAGAGGTCAAGAGCTTTCCAAAAATGTTGACCCCATGTCTGTGCCATTTTTTGTTGCTGCACTGTAAGCCTTTAAAAGTGTCTCAGGTGCAAGGTTCAAAGGGCATTCCTGAGGAGCAGGAACTGCCCACTGGTCTCACACTGAGATATGTTACTCCATAGGTCAAGACCTTTCAAACGATGTCTTCATTGTTGTTCTGTGACAAAGTTTGATTTTCATCGTGCTCCAAGCCAAGGCTGTCTCAGGTGTACATCTGCAGACCTCTTTTAGGGCCAAGCTTGATAAAATCAGTCAAACTTCTTTAAGGGGGTATTTAATGGCCAAATTTATTTCTATAATATTGATGTTAGTCTTAAACACAGTCATACTTTTCAATTTGGACCATTTCAAAGCTTATTTTCCCCTTAAAATACTCAATGTTTCATATTTCATATTTTCCCATTGACTTAATATGGCCACCTGAGACACTTTTAAAGGCTTACAGTGCAGCAACGCAAAAACGCATTTGAATGCATAAGCTCTCTTAAAATATTGCATTTTCCAGTGAGAATAGAAGGAATGTCCGCCATTTTTCTTAAGGCTCTCGCTTCGGGGCTCGCACAGGCGCGCTGATCGCTCGTGCTGCTGGAAATTCGTAGGAAAATGCAAGGAAATTTGTGCATTATTTTTCGTACGATATCATACGAACCGTTTCATGACACTGGTCAATAAGATTGGTTCGCTTTCCTTTTCATATAGTTACGTGAGCGTTGAACCAATCCTTTTCCGGCTTTTCCTCCGCCGCTCGTCGGATGTCGTCCTTGCTGTTCGCTCGCTCGCTCGGCCCACACGCCGTCGCCACACAGCTTTCCCTCACCGATGCGGTCCAGCCGTTTGTTCCCGTTAGTGTGTGTCCTCTGCTCGGTGCCCTCGCCGTCTCCCTTGTCTCGGCGTTTCCCCGTCTCCCCACCAGTGGCGGTTCTGCCCATGTTGCCGCCCTGGGCGAAATTACTGTCTTGCGCCCTACCGTTCTAGCCCCCCGCGCGCGCGCGCGCGCGCGCGCGCACGACGAGAACTTCCAAGCGATAACGGCCGCTACCGGTGCCCCTCTGGCGGCTAGACGCGCCCCTCCCAGAGCAGGGGCGCCAACACCTGCACAAATGCCTTTTTTGGAAAAATACTTTTTATATGGACAAAATCTTGTTTGTGTATATATATAAAAAAAAGCCACCGGTCAGCATCAGGCGGGCCGGTCGCGGCACCGGCCCTACAGGTGCTGCGCCCACCCGGTCAGGTCTGCCGGATCTGACAGGTGAGCAGCACACACATACTGCCATCCTCTCATTATAAATCAACTTTTGTTCATACGCGGCTGCAGCAGCACAACGGACAGTGACACAGACAACATGGTTGATTATTGACTGCGCAATGCGGCCATTCGCCGGTAATTGCGGCATCAGGCGAGCCTACCTACTGGTTTATATGCAAGCACAATACATGTGTATTTGCTTAGACCCCAATATTAGACGAGGGCGTTTTTTCAGGGCATTTTCAATGGAAAAAAATATTGTCTTATATTCAGATGAATACAGCAATAGAAAACTGCTTTGCAGCGAGGATGATTTTTTTTTTTTTTTTTTTGCTCTCATGCCGCCCCCCACGTGACATGAAAATATGCCGCCCCGGGCGGCTGCCCGCTTCGCCCGTGCCTAAAACCGCTACTGCTCCCCACACCTGTCTGTGATCCCCAATTAACCTGTTTTCACCGTCCTGTGCGCCAATCGCGTGTTCAGGGGTGTGTCTCATAATCAGTCAGCTGTTTTCACTTCACTTTTCACTTGATCCTCCATGCAGGATCAAATGGTAAAAAAACAACTGATAAGAGTCTGTGACACATACTTTTTAAAACTCCATTGACCTGACAAGCAATGATAAATATGTCATTTCATTAAGAAAGATTAAAAGAAAAAGGAATAAGGCCTAAATTAAAGGAACTGAGTAAAAAAACTTGACATACCATTTCAGCAAAATATTTTTGTTAACTTTCTTGAACATGGGTCCTTAACTTAAGCAATTTGAGAACATTTTGCATTTTGGAGCTTTGACAGCATGATTTTGACTCATTTCAAGCAATTAAGGCTTTGTTTTTGTTTATATCTTGAAATAAGATGTTAATCTGGATTTGTCAGGTGAATATGGCTTATAATGAGTGTAAAGAGATGAACACACCTTCATCTGAAATAAGATACACTTTCTTTTAGTTTTTGCATGGGTCTTATAAAAGACACATGTAGATTTCCAAAGATGCAAAAAAGTGACCACAGTCACACAGAAAAAGAAAAAAACAACTTAGATGCAGGGTTAGGGTTGCCACCTTTGAGAAATGAAAATAAAGGATGCCCACCGCGGCTTCTTGGCCTCATGGCCACGGCAAAGAAATTATTTATTTATGTATGATTGAATGTATGTATGTATGTATTTATTTATTTATTACATAATGAATCAGAGTTCTGATTGAGTTGTTCTTCAAATAGGCAAAGGCCACAGTTGATTAATAATATTGTTTATTTATGTTTATGTTTATTTATTCGACTTTAAAAACTTAAAAGCCTTGAAAAGTAATAAACAAATCAGACATGTAGCCTAAAGCAGTCTACTAGAATACTGTAGGGTATCATCAGCATAAGCACTGACGTCTTCTGGTAAATACACAACCATATAGGAAATCATATAATGATGTCATTTACCGTATGGACCTCTGGAGCTGTGACAGCTATGAAACACTGTGACTCTGGTTCCTGTGTTTATTCTGTGTTGATCCTCTCCTGCGTGTTGCTGCACGTCAGCCAGTCCACCATGAGCCACAGAAAACACTCCCGACACGTTTTGCCTTGTCCTCGCTGCAACTGACGCTGTCGAGCTGCGGGTTCGCCTCTTGCCATTCACCTCTGTACTTTTGCAAACATTTTTGCTTTGTTGGACGTGGTGGAGTGTCGGGTGTAGCCGACATCTTTAAAACCCTCAGGTGCCCTGGGGCGTGCAGTGCGCAGCGTCGCTGTGTGTAACTAGGCAACTGGTGACAGGAGTGGGCAGGCAGGCAGACAGTCACACAGAGAGAGAGCCTCAGCTCCTCACTACCCGGGTCCTGCCACGATTAAATTAGCTGCCCTTAACATTTGCTGTGTTTTATTTTGTTCATTATTCAGTGTTGATGTGTGTGTGACAGACGTGTATGGGATATTTATGAAAATAAGGGATGATTCTGTATTTTATGGGACGGGTGGCAACCCTACACATGGCCATGAAGAACTTATGCAATAACAGAGAAAGCCAGCCACAGTTTGCTGGCATTTTTTCTTTATCCACTCTGCGTGTTCAGGGGATGTGTCACTCAATGTGTCGCAAAGGCTGCATTTCAAAAAGCTTTCTAAATACTTAAAGTGTTTTTATATTTTTAAGTGTTTTTTTTTTTTTTTTTTAATGCTGTGGTCATTACAAAAAGCACATCATGACATTTTAACTTGCCTTTTCTTTATTTATTTGTTGTCAGTTTGAAGGCAGCTTTATTGGTTATTCCTCCTGCCTGTTGTTACACAACCTGGACCAAAGTAGAGTAAAGGGTTGGAGTGCAATGCGGGAAAAAATGTGTTTTCTGACTTTGAAGCCACTTAAGGGGAAATTTAAGGGGAAACTGGAGTTCAAATGTTAATTTATCTTAAGATAAAAAAGAAAAAAATAATGGACTGTATGGCCTCTTAATGCTTCCCTAGAAATAATATATTCTATTATTATGTTGTGTAATTTCAATGAAATTCCATGAACCACATGCCAATTATTATAATATATATATATATATTATATTATATAATTATTTTTTGAGTTGTAAAAATAAAAGCTTTTGAAAACCTTTTGTGTGACTTTAAAGTTTCTGTAAAAAGCCTTCAGATGTTTATTTCAGACCCCAGCAGTCTCCCTCAGCTCCTGTAAGAACTTCTAGAGCAGTTAAAGTTACATGCAGTACCAAAAAATGACCACTGGGTGTCGCCAAGGCTGCATCACACTGGTTAGATTTGATTTTATTTCAACATAATTTTTCCCTAGAAAAGAATTTTTCTAGAAAAGTTTTTGTGTTATCTCTCTGTTACAGTCTGGCATTTTTATTATATAAATTTTCTCCTTCCAATCGATTTCATAAATATCTTGAAAGATATTTGTCATTTTGGCTTTTTGATTGTTTGCCTTTTGTGTTTTTCCAATTTTTATTGAATTTGATTTATTTTTCCCCCAAATAAATACCAGCAGGTCACTCTTAAGATTATAAAAAACGAAATTGAAAAAATCGTCAGCACCTCGTCTAAATCAATGAGTTGAGTTGTTTTCTTGTGAATCGGCCCAAGTCACGGCGATGTCTCTTCAGAGTCCAGATGCAGTCCAGTGTGAGTTACTCTGTCAAATAAATGACTCCTCATACTAACCCCACTGAGTGCATGTCGGTCCTCCCCTGTGTTATTACTGAGCAGCTGAGGCATCGCCTTCTTGTGCTGTAGGAATGTCTTCATGTGGTGTTTTTCTCAAGATGAAAATGAAAATAATTTACTTTCTATCTATAACAAGTTTTTTTTATTATTAAAAGAAAAACACAAGATCCTATAGATGTATTTTGGTGTATTGTTGCTTATTTGTGCAAGATTTTTTTTCCCACTGAACAGAACAGAGGGCTGCTGTGGATTAGTGGGAGTGCTGCTTTTTATTCTGGAAAGAAAATGACCCAATAAAACTCAATAAAAAAAAAAAAAAAAAAAAAAAAAAAAAAAAGAAAGAGAGAGAGAGAGAGAGAGAGAGGGAGAGAGAGAGAGAGAGAGAGAGAGAGAGAGAGAGAGAGAGAGAGAGAGAGAGAGAGAGAGAGAGAGAGAGAGAGAAACGTCACATGAAGACGCTCAATACAAGCGGTGTGGTCCGAAGCTGATTGTCAACTCAGCCTGCAGGACGGAGGGACGGACATGTGTTACCAGGGTAAATATGCGCTCAGTTTGGGATTCATTTTCATTTTTGCTGCGTTTGAGCTGAAACAGCAGCCAAAGAGGCTGAGGGGGCAGGAAGATGAGAGGATGGACTACTAGAATCATCCGTGCAATGTCACGTCACCATTGAATAAATATAATAGATAGATAGATAGATAGATAGATAGATAGATCCGCCTCTGGCTCACAGAAATCGTGATTTTATGGTGGATAAAATGAGTTCGGTGTGAAAGAACAAATGAACAGAGGAGAAAGAGCTGCGAGGAGCGGGGACTTGAACCAGACATTATTATGACTGAATGAAGAAACTCCTGCGTTTTCTGTGTTTGTGTGGTTGGAAATATTGATATCTAAAGACGCTCGCAGTCCCTGTGACGTCAGTGATACGAGGCAGGTTCAGGGTCTCCTGACTGATTTGAGTCCAGTTTGTAATTCTAGCGGCTGCGCAGCAATGGTCGTGGCCGGGCAATTTTAGGCAATTCTAAGCAACAAGTGGAGAACAGGAAGATGAAGAGAAAAGTGGCATTCTAATGTGCATTTTGCATCAGTTGAGGCTTGAACTCACAGTTTCTGGCATGAAGGACAACACTCTAACTCACTGAGCTAATTGACAAGTGTCATTTCATGTGAGGCTTCACAAATTGACTAAGCCAGTCACATGACAGAAGCCGCCTGTGCGCGGAAAGGCAGATTTCAAACCACTGTAAAAATCAGTCATCAAGACAAAACTGATTGATTGAATGATTGATTTGCTTCATAAGTGAAAAACTGATGTTTAGGTGTAAAGTGTACAAAGGTTTCTTCAGTATTGGGGCTTCATTTTGATGAAAGTTGCAAAGCTGTAACACATATGGTTGATTTATTATAAATTTTCAAAGTTTTGAAATTTAGAGGCTTGCTGTAGCGCCACCATCAGGACTATTGGCTTGTGTTTGCAGCTTGGCCCATGCCTAAAACCGCTACAGGCAGTAGCAGATCTCTGCAGCCTCAGTAATAAACACAGAATTAAAGTGACACATTCTACACAATGTTTGAACATGATAAACTTTTTTTAAAAGGTAGAATTTATGGCAGAGCTGCTGAGCTGAACTGCATCAGACTGGACAGTTGGACTTGATTAAGTAGACACTGAGAGTAAATTTGTAGTATCATGTTATAATTAGCCTAATAATAAGAAGAATAATGATAGTAATTATTATTATTATTATTATTATCTTACTTTACTGTATTTTGTTTTATTTAATTATTTTTATTATTATCTATTTAATTTTCTGCTGTTATTTTGTATAGATATGTTTTGCTATATCATTCATGTATGATATTTCCTATTTTCTAATTGCTGAAAAACAATAAAAGTTCAAGTAAAAAAAAATGTTATAATTGGCCTTATAGCTCAGTGTTTCCTGTATTATCCAATGTATCATATGACATGGACAGGGGGAAAGAAAGCTAACTTAACTACACCTTTCCAGTGTGTTCATGTTGTCTCTCTTTGTGGCCCCTCGCTCTCTTTCTCTCTCGTCTCCCTCCCTCCTGTTCTCCTGTTCTCCTGTGTGTGTGTGTGTGTGTGTGTGTGTGTGTGTGTGTGTGTGTGTGTGTGTTTGTGTGTGTAACTGCAGCTGGCTCAAATCACAAGAAAACAGATTTTTTTTCCAGGCGAGCTTTTGCAGAGTCACGGCTGGAGGTTTTTAATGGCAGAGGCTCTGCAAGGCTGTGCTGCCTGTGATGCCTTCACTGTCCCTCAGACGTCTTCATGTTCTCTGCTTCCACAGGGAGAAGATGATCTCCAGCCTCCTGCTGCTGCTGGTCCTGACCTCCTCTGTCTGCGGTGAGCTCACACCTTCTGTTCATCACACTGAAATACACACTCAGTGTCACTTTATCAGCTCCACCTGTATAATCTAATCTAATCTAATCCAGCTGTTGTGCCATAAAGTTTCCTCTCCTGCTGCCTATAATGCTCAGCTTGTCTTGTTGTCATGGTAACAGAGGTGTTCATTCACTTCTATGTTTGGCATTGAGCTCATAGTTAGTGCTGCTGTTGGACTGGACTGCACTTTACTGACAGCTGTTTCCACTATTCTGTCCACATTCATTGTATATAAATAGGGAGGACAAAAAAATCAGAAACACCTCTCAGTATAATGCAGTCCAGCAGCAGACCTCTGCAAACTACAACCTCAGTAATAAACACAGAATTAAAGTGACACATTCTGCACAATGTCAACACAAACTGAACATTATAAACTTTGTTAAAAGGTAGAATTGATGGCAGAGCTGCTGAGCTGAACTGGTCAGACTGGACAGACTGGAGCTGAGGGAGAGACACTGAGTTTAAATCTGTCTTCAGATAAAGTTCTTTACATCATTACACACATCTTAACATCCTGTATTCCTGTCCCTTACATCTGTGACTAATAATTTTTTTAGAAAAGGAAAATAACATTGTTCCCAATGGTTGAGGCCTGGCTGTTACTGTCAGCAGGGTCCCTTGACCTCTGACCTCCAGCTGTGTGAATGTAAATGGGTTCTCTCCCCTTTGCAGACACGCCCACCTTCTGCTAATCCCATGCAGTTTGGGCCCCAAAGCCTGCAGTCCACATGTGTTCTTGTGGCCTGTTGTAAAATGGTGTGTGTGTGCAGACTGGGGCCTAAACAGTCTTGGAGCTGCATCAGTTGCTTTGACTGGAAAGCTGAGACTCTTGTGGATTCAATGAGCCACATTTGAGTCCTGTGTGATGATGTTGGCCCCCATAGCACCCCCTAGGGTGCAACAATACATGGATTCGTATTGAAAATTTCTAAAAAAAAAAAAAAAAAAAAATTGGAAATTTGAAATGGCATCATCTGAGTGTGAATATCTCTGGTACAAGAAAAAAAAAAAAAAAAAAAAAAAAACACCCTAGTGCAAACGCAGCTGACTATGGCATTCAAGCAGCCTCTCCCTAGCAATTCAGATCAGGCCAAAACTATAACAACTGCCATTGGAGTTTTTATAAATATATGTTTTATATATATTTTGTTTATTTGAGAATATTTTATTTATTGGAAAACGTATTTCATATATACACTATATTACCAAAAGTATTCGCTCACCTGCCTTTACTCATACTATGAACTGAAGTGCCATCCCATTCCTAACCCATAGAGTTCAATATGATGTCGGTCCACCTTTTGCAGCTATTACAGCTTCAACTCTTCTGGGAAGACTGTCCACAAGGTTGAGGAGAGTGTTTATAGGAATTTTTGACCATTCTTCCAAAAGCGCATTGGTGAGGTCACACACTGATGTTGGTCGAGAAGGCCTGGCTCTCAGTCTCCGCTCTAATTCATCCCAAAGGTGTTCTGTCGGGTTCAGGTCAGGACTCTGTGCAGGCCAGTCAAGTTCATCCACACCAGACTCTGTCATCCATGTCTTTATGGACCTTGCTTTGTGCACTGGTGCACAGTCATGTTGGAAGAGGAAGGGGCCCGCTCCAAACTGTTCCCACAAGGTTGGGAGCATGGAATTGTCCAAAATGTTTTGGTATCCTGAAGCATTCAAAGTTCCTTTCACTGGAACTAAGGGGCCAAGCCCAGCTCCTGAAAAACAACCCCACACCATAATTCCTCCTCCACCAAATTTCACAGTCGGCACAATGCAGTCTGAAATGTACCGTTCTCCTGGCAACCTCCAAACCCAGACTCGTCTATCAGATTGCCAGATGGAAAAGCGTGATTCATCACTCCAGAGAACGCGTCTCCACTGCTCTAGAGGCCAGTGGCGGCGTGCTTTTCACCATTGCATCCGACGCTTTGCATTGCACTTGGTGATGTGTGGCTTGGCTGCAGCTGCTCGGCCATGGAAACCCATTCCATGAAGCTCTCTGCGTACTGTACTTGGGCTAATCTGAAGGTCACATGAAGTTTGTAGCTCTGTAGCAATTGACTGTGCAGAAAGTCGGCGACCTCTTTGCACTATGCGCTTCAGCATCCGCTGACCCCTCTCCGTCACTTTACGTGGCCTACCACTTGGTGGCTGAGTTGCTGTTGTTCCCAAACGCTTCCATTTTGTTAGAATAGAGCTGACAGTTGACTGTGGAATATTTAGGAGCGAGGAAATTTCACGACTGGATTTGTTGCACAGGTGGCATCCTATGACAGTTCCACGCTGGAATTCACTGAGCTCCTGAGAGCGGCCCATTCTTTCACAAATGTCTTGTTTCACAGTCTGCATGCCTGAGTGCTTGATTTTATACACCTGTGGCCAGGCCAAGTGATTAGGACACCTGATTCTGATCATTTGAATGGGTGAGCGAATACTTTTGGTAATATAGTGTACTTTGTTTCTAATGAGAATAGTTATTGGAAAACTTATTACCAGCACATGGCAGCGGTATTCTATTTTTTTTCTATATTTTGTATAATGTTACAATAAAGTTCCTAACAAACATTAAATTGCTTATTTAAATCAATTTTATGTTTTGCATTTTGTTCCCACACTGTATCGAATATGTACCGAATTGAGACCTCAAAACGGAGCTACGTACCGAATCGTGATTTTTGTGTATCATTACACCCCTAGTAGCAGCCATTTCACTGCAGGCAGAGACTTTTGTCAAACTGGACGTCGCTGTAGAAAATGACCTCTAGTGACCTCTAGGAGAATCACAGCCTCATCAAACTTTACAGACACAAACTAGAGAGCGAGGCCGTTCAGAGGAGCTCTGCTGCTCCAGGTATAACAGTTCTACTTCTACTGCAGTCAAATACCAGCAGAGGAACAGTACTTCTACTTCTACTGCAGTCACATACCAGCAGAGGAACAGTACTTCTACTTCTACTGCAGTCACATACCAGCAGAGGAACAGTACTTCTACTTCTACTGCAGTCACATACCAGGAGAGGAACAGTACTTCTGAGGCAACAAGTCTTATGTTGGTGATTTACCCTTAAAGTTTATCTTGGTATCTTGGTAGGCAATATTGTATTTTAGAGTTTTACTCATATCAGGTTAAGATTTGATAAATGATGTGCGTGTGAAATATTCAGAGCTGTCTGTAGTTTTTAGTCTTTGTCAGTTTGGTCAAATATGTGAGCACAACAAGCATGAGTTGTGTTTCTATTGTAATATCTTTTCTGAACTTCTTAACCCTCATGTTGTGTACCGGTTGAATGTGACCGTTTTAAATGTTTTATCTCTAAAAAAATATAGTTAATGTGATCAGACTGACCTAAGATTCCATGACTTTGTCCACAAAGAGGATTTCAACAGACAAAATAAATTTTATTCATTTGCATACAGCTTTGTGCTTTTTATTCAACTTTTGGACGTTCTTGTTGTTCCCGGTCAAAAATGACCGGCCATTAGAAATGAATGGGGGAAACTACAATTAGTGTAAAAACTGAGCTCAAGTACATCCTCATTTGTCAGCTATGGTCACACACACACACACACACACACACACACACACACACACACACGCACACACACACACGCACACACAAGGACTGGGTTTGGGAACCTTTTCCCTTTAGAGGCTCTCTCCTACAGGTGCATGACCTGTTGTCAGTTCTCACACACACACACACACACACACACACGTGTACACTTCCAAGCATAATCTGTCTGAAGTGCAATGCATATGTTTGCAAGGCACATGCAAAAACCTGCACATATTGTCCAACATGTGCATGAGAAAAAGCACCATTGAAGTTTGAGTTAACCCACTCCACCAAGTTTAGAAGCCTGATTTTGTTATCCGTTTGTTTGTTTGTTTGTTTGTTTGTTTGTTTTTTGTTATCAGGCAAAGACACATCTGATGGAAATTATAATGTTACTGTTGATGTTATTTGTTCATTATCTTGTAAAATTGTGAAATGTGCAGTGCAGTGTTGGGATAATTTCATTGAATCTTCCCGGTCACTTTTGACCGGGAACACAACAGGTGTTACTTTTTGTTACTGTATAAAAAGTCTAAATGGTTTCAAAATAAATTTCCTTGGGAACCTTCATACAAAGCAGTCTGTGATAAACAGTATACTATGTTTCATCTGATTAGTTCTTATAGTCAAAATAATCAAGAAATTGTGTTTTTTAGAAATTGAATTCAAGATGCAAAGCTCAGATAAATGAGGCATACAGGCCATAAATAACAGATAGAACAAGAACCCAAAAAAGTATTGCTGGAATATTAAGGCATTCCCAAAATATCTGTACCCCCCCAATGATGAAATGGTGGTTTTGGCACTGGAAACTACTAAAAACGAAGCTAAAACCAGCAAACCGCCTCTGGAAACTGAAACTGAAATGAAACTGAATAGAAAACAAAAAATAAAAACAAAATAAAAATGAATAAAAACTAATGAAAAATACAAAACTGTAATAACTCTGCTTCTTTCATCTCTCCCCTACAGGAAAATTTACTGTGAATGTGAGCCAGACTGACTACCATGCCGTGGAGAACAGCAGCATCAGCATGGAGTGGACCTTCACGCCCATCATACCCCTCACCAAACTGATCGTCTATTGTAGGTTTTGGTTGCCCGATCGTAGGACTTCTAAGGCTTTATGTCATCTACACGGCGGTGTTGAACACCCAGAGTCTCAAGACGAGCAGTTTGTGGGACGAGCTCGATGGGACAGGGAGGACCTGGGAAAAGGACTCGCCAGACTCCACCTGTCCAGGCTCAGTATCAACGACTCCGGCATTTACCAGTGTGAAGTGTTTAGTGAAGGTCATTGGGGTTTCAGTGAGTGCTTCCTCAGCGTCACTGGTAAGTGGAATCAATAGAGCCCAGTTGAACGTTCCTCACTATTTTCACTTCAGCAGCGTCTTTGGTTGGCCTTGAATGAACTTGTGCGTCCAGAGTCCAGAGGGTTTAGGATGTCATGTCCCACCTCAAGCTAGAAAACATGAAGTTTCTGCAAGATATGTCAGCCCTTTCTGAGTTAAACTGAGAGAGAACATGACAGCTGTGGCTGAAAGCATTATGTTTTTGGTCTGTTTGTACATACACGCCTCTGTCCCATTGCCGTGAATGTGATATCTCAGAAATGCCTCAAGGGAGTTTCTTCAAACTTGGCACAAAGGTCCACTTAGATTTTGGTGGTCAGAGGTTAGTAAGTAAATAAAGCTTTATTTGTATGGCACTGTTTAAAACACACATTTACAAAGTGCTTCACATATTTTGATTTGATTTATTTATTTTTTTGAAAACAGGGACAAGGTACAGGGGACATTAACCCGAAAGGGAGAGATGCACTGTACAAGGCTATAGCCCTAAAGCTAATTTCCACCCTTAGTCCCTGAACAAACAAATATACAATCATTAAAATATTGTAAACTAATAAACCATCGGCCATAGTTACTTACAAAGCTAATACAAAGCTCAGACCCTTAAAACCCAAAATGCCCCCCCCACACACACACACACTCTCACACACACACACTCACGCACACACACACACACACACACACACACACGCACGCACAGCCGCAGGTGCGACTACAGGTGCGAGCAGCTCTGGTGTGACAGTAGCCACTGCTTTGTTAAGCGGGAAAAAGTGTGTAGATTTGTTGTGGTTGTGAGTTTGGTTGGGAGGCTATTCCACTGTTTTATGGCAGTGAAGATGAAAGACGATTTACCAAAAGCAGTCTTACGTTGTGGGATCCTGCACGCCCCCTGAGTAGTTGATCTAGTGGCTCGGGTCATTATTTCAGAGTTCAGAGTCACAAACTGTCTCAGAGGGGGAGGAGCATCATTATGGATGATCTTAAACAATAGGCGAACATTTGAGTACATGATCAAATTTTCAAAAGTCAGCATATTATACTTATCAAAGATATGACAGTGATGATAGTGTCGGGATTTCTTATCATGGGTTTTGAGGGCGTTTTTGTATAGTGATTCAAGAGATCGTTGTGTTGTTTTGCCTGCTTGCGACCAACTTGACATGCAGTAAGAAAGGTGAGAGAGTATCATTACATTCAGGTACGTATTTGATGCTTCAAGTGTCAGAGAACTTCTTATGTGTCGGTAGTTAGCCATGTTGAACTTCAGCGAGTTAGCTAGTTTTTTCGCGTGCTTCTTAAAGCTTAAGGTCGGATCAAGTGTGACTCCTAAATGTTTAATTTCATGTACATTCTTAATAGTTTGCCCATTTACATAAATATTTGGGCAATCTCTCAACTCATAATGGTTTGTGAAATACATGCTTACAGTTTTGCTCACATTAAGGATGAGACAAGAGTTATGTAGCCATTGAGCGACATTATCCATTTCCTTAGATAGGGTCTCTGCAACTTCCCTTTCGTTCTTTCTGTGTGTGAAAATTACTGTATCGTCGGCATACATAATTATATCAGTGTTTCTACAGACTAAGGGGAGGTCATTTATATAAAGGCTGAAAAACAGTGGTCCTAGTATCGAACCTTGCGGAACTCCCATTGAGCATGCTTTTAAGGGCGATATTTGGTCTCCTATTCGCACACATTGTTGGCGGCCATTCAGGTAGGACTTCATCCAATTAAGTGTGGTTGTAGAGAGGTTGTAGTTTGCCAGTTTATTTAGTAAAATGTTGTGTTGTACTGTATCAAAGGCCTTACGTAGGTCGAGGAAAACTGCTCCAGCCACCCCTCCTTTGTCAAGTTTTGTTTTGATGACTTCTAGAAAGTAGCAGCAAGCTGTTTCGGGAGAGTGTTTTTTCCTAAACCCGAACTGCATAGGATGTAATAAGTCCTTTGACTCAAGATGGGCAATCAGTTGTTCAGCTACAACCTTTTCCACTACCTTAGAGAAGGCGGGCAATATGCTTATAGGTCTATAGTTGCCTATCTCCTTTTTATCTCCTGATTTATGTACAGGGGTTATAGTGGCAAGTTTCAGGACATTAGGGAAAATACTCTCATTAATAGATTTGTTTACTATTTGGGCCATTGGTGGAGTTAGGGGGTCTTTTTGTTTCTTTAGTAGCGCTGTATCTAGGCCATATATATCCTTTGCCTTGCTACTTGACAAGGTAGATAGGATTTTGTTAACCTTTGCTTCATATACGGGCGTCAGGGTTAAAGCTGTTTGGTCATTCACTGAGTCTTGGGGGTGAGCAGTGGGAATTGTAAAATTCCGGGCCAGTTCAGTAACCGAATTTATGAAATAATTATTAAAAAGTGATGCTACTTCTAGGCTATTTTCTATTACAACACCATTTGATTTTAGCTGTATGCTGCCACACTTGGGGTTTTCCTTTCCTGTTAGTTTATGTTTTTCCATAACATTTTTCTGTTTCCTTTTGCTTGTTTAATCATATCTAGGAAAAAAGTTGCTTTGGATTTTCTAAGTTCTGATGTGGCTTTCTTTCTCAGGCCTTTGTATGATAGGCGCTCAATGTCTATTCCAGATTTTAGGGACTTTTTCAGAGCTGCGTCTCGTTTTTTCATTAGATCCCATAGTTCACTATTGAACCAAGGCAGGCGGCGTTTAGCGTTGGGCCTCTTTGTCATCGTTTTGCTATACTTACTTAGAATATTCCTTATCTCAGATATTAGATCTGCGCATGCATATTCGCATGATTTATTTACCACAGTGTCATTTCAGTCTCTTTCCTTAATCTCATTCTCAAATAGATCTAGATTCCTCCTAGGGATAAAAATGATCTTGGACTTTCCCTTCTCGTTTTGAACTCTGTAGCGTGTCTTTGTCAGCTTTCTAGCGATAAGTGTCAAGTTGTGATCGGAGAGTCCAGTGATTAAATTGTATGTCTTTGTTATCCTGTCCGCTTTATTGGTGAAAATCAGGTCTAGTAGGGTTTGGGAAGTCTTAGTGATTCTCGTAGGTTTAGTCACCATTTGTTCCATCTGAAAGGAGTTTGTGATGTCTTTAAGTTTCTTTCTCTTCGTTTTGTCTAACCAGTTTAGATTAAAATCTCCCATAATGAGGGTTTCTTTACTAACATGTTTTTTCAGTAATACAGATAGTGAGTCAAAGAAACAGTTTGTAACAGCGGGTGGTCGATAAAGCACAAATACATCAAAAGACATCTCAGGGGGCCAGAATTTCCCTGGTTGGGATCAATAAAGTATATCTATCTATCTATCTATCTATCTATCTATAATAGTAACCCCTAGACACTCCAGTGTGCTGTCCACTGTATCAGTTTGTTTGCTTTGAATGCTTTCTTTAACATAAATTAGGACCCCGCCCCCTTTTCCTTTGCTTCTATCACGTCTGTATACATTATAACCTGGGAATTTGCATAGAGTTGTTGGAATATTAGGAGTAACCCAGCTTTCGCTCAGACAAAGGTAATCGAGATTGGAGTCTGTTAATAAATGTTCAAGTTGTTCGATCTTAGAGACGAAGCTCCGAATATTTAAATGACCACCGAATATTCCCTTTGGCTTTGTTTTAGGGTCCCATAGCACTTGTGCATGGTTCACAGTTTGGAACAGTTTAGTGTGCTGTTGTTTCATAATTGCTGAGTTGATCTCTAGTTTCCTTGGGGCCGTAAACGCAGCACCGCGTCCAGCCAGCCGTCTCCTTTCCTCGCATGCTCTGTTCCGTCGCACCCGCCGGGTGTCCCCTCTGGAACTCCCGCGCGCAGCAACCTGTCCGTCTCCAATCTGGTTGCGCGTCGGCAGGCCTACAGCGGTGGAGTTGCCTCGATTAGACTCTGCAGCAGGAGGACTATAACGAAGTGTGAACTTCTCAGAGGTTCTATTGAGTAAGGTGAAATGATATGGAGGTGTTCCGGTAAGAGAAGCACAAGGACACAGATGTACGATATGGCCTCTTTACTGATGTCCAAGCAACGTAGGCAGGTTAACAGCGGTTATATTGGTAAGTGGTAAGTGTGGTCCTAGAATAAACAAATAAACAAATTCACCCTGCTGTCTTCATTTACATGAAAAATAATAATCACTAAAATACACCATAGGTCTGTTACAGGTGAGTTTACACAATACTGATAACAAAGGGGGGTGTACATGTTACATATTATAAGTTAACCGTACAAGAAACATCAATATGTAGGCTATCATGCAATGATAACATAACTGCAGCCAAAGTGAGAGTAGAAAAACAAAGTAGGCAACAAGCTATTTAACTGAAAAAATTAGCGTTTAGCTCAATATATATTATTATTATTATTATTATATGCTGCATAGCATTTCCTCCAACTCACAAACTATTAACAAGAAGGGTTACTCACTTCAATCACGCACAGTACCACAGGAAAGGAAGAGAGAGAAGGTTTACAGTCCACACTCCTGTTGCAGCTGCCAGCTCTAAGAATATTGTCCACTCGCTCTGCTAGCTTAACGAGCACACACTGCTCATGCATCTACCTGCTGCAACTACGGCAACAGCAGAGGGACATAAGAGTGTCTGAGTGGGGCTTTCTCACACAGCCGCCCCCAAATGTCTACCTAGACATTTGAAGCAGGGAGAAAGTCTTTTCAGCTGGAGTCCTTCTCGTCATCACAGAACTGGGGGAGTGAAACGAGGCGAACCACCGGACGAACATAGGTCTTGTCCTTGACCTTGACAGAAGCGGTCCTTATGTGTCCATCAGCTCCAGGATACACTTGGGTGATTCTGCCAACAGGCCAGAGAGCTCTCGGAAGCTGCGGATCAACAATGAGTACTACTTGGTCTGCCTTGAGTTCTTTCCCATCCTTTCTCCACTTCTGTCTCTCCTGGAGACCTGGGAGGTAGTGGCGAATGAAACTAGTCCAGAACTGGTCAGCCAAAATTTGGCTGTGTTTCCATCTGCGTTTACCTAAAAGGTTGGATGAGTCGTATATAGCTTGTGGAAGGGAAGAGTCTTTACGGCCCATCAGTAGAACATTTGGGGTTACTGGTTCCAAGTCTGACACGTCTGAAGAAAGATAACCTAAAGGTTTGGAATTTAAAATTCCCTCCACTTCTGTGAGCACAGTGCGAAGAACCGTCTCTGTGACACTCTGGTCTCTCAGTATAACTCTGAGTGCAGTCTTCACGGACTTTACCTCCCTTTCCCAGGCCCCACCAAAATGTGGTGCACTGGGAGGACTGTAGTGGAATGAGATCTGTTGCTCAGCCAAATCTTTCTTCAGCTGGTCGCTCATAGATTCGAAGGCTTGATGAAGTTCACGGTTACCTCCTGTGAAATTGGTGCCATTGTCACAGAGAATCTCAAATGGCTTCCCTCGTCGAGCCACGAACCGCCTCAGCGACATCAGGAAGGCATCTGTATCTAGGCTTTCTAGGAGGTCCAGGTGAACACTTTGGGTGGTGAGGCATTTATACACAATACCCCAACGTTTTTCATTTCGGCGACCAATCTTCACGCTGAATGGACCAAAACAATCCACCCCTGTAGAGTAAAAGGGTGGTTGGTAGAGGCGCAGGCGTGCGGCAGGTAAGTCGGCCATTTTTGGGGCACTTGGGTTGGCTCGCCACCGCTGGCAGTCCAAGCAGGTATGCTGATGCTTCTTGATGGCCTCTCTGCCTCGGAGTATCCAGTAACGCCGACGTATTTCTGCCAGGACTCTCTCTGGACCAGGATGAAGTAATGTTGCATCATAATCCTGGATGAGAAGTTTGGTGAGTGCATGGTGCGGATCCAGAACAATTGGATGTATTGCATCAATATCAAGTAGCTCTGCCCTACGCAACCTTCCTCCGACTCGGATGAGTCCTGTGTTTTCGTCATATTCTGGTGCTAAGGAAGCTAGGCGACTATCTGCAGGTAACTGTTTATTGGCCTGTAGGACTCTTAGTTCTCCAGGGAATGACTGGAACTGGGCGCGTTTCAGCAGTAGGTTTTCAGCTATTATGAAGTCTGCAGCATCCATCGCTGTGCTGGCTGACTGAGAGGCCGCCCCATGAAGGGACTCAGATGTTGCCCGTAAAAGCTCCTTCCAAGTTGTGAACTTGCTGATATCCGGGAGCTCCGGATTCAGGCTTAGGCTGATTACCTGTCCACAGAAGGCGGATTTCCTCAGCTCTGGGTCATCAGGTTCTGAGGTTACTGCAAGCATTACTGGCCATTGCCCTTCTGGTTGACGAAGGAAGTCAGGGCCCTGGTACCAGCGGGAAGTGAGTGTCAACTCCCTTGCTGCCATACCTCTGGTTAAGTCATCTGCTGGATTTTGCTTGCTATCTACATATCTCCAGCTGTCCACATCAGTAAGGTTCTGAATCTCAGCCACCCTGGTGCCGACAAAGATCTTGTAGCGGCATGATTCGGACCTAATCCAGTGTAAAACAGTTGTGGAGTCCGACCACAATGTGACCCTTTGGATAGGCAAGGTGAGCTCTGCTTTGAGGGTGCTGGCCAACTGCGCACCTGTAAGGGCGGCGCTAAGTTCAAGACGTGGCATTGACAGTCTCTTCTTTGGGGCTACCCGAGAGCGGGCAAGAACAAAGGAGATGGACACTTTGTTGTTCTTGTCCTCCATCCGTAGGTAAGCCACAGATCCATATGCACGCTCTGAGGAGTTGCAGAATATGTGGAGGTCAAAGGTTGTGTTCACAGGGTCAGGTTCTTCAGGGACATAGCACCTTGGAAACTCCACCTGCTGGATGTGCTGTAACTCGTTCTCCCACGAGTGCCACTGCTCCAGTAGTTCAGGTGGATGGATAACATCATCCCAGCCAATGTTTTCCTTCCAAAGGTCTTGAACCAGTATTTTGGCTCTGGTTGTAAATGGGATCAGGAGTCCCAGAGGGTCAAACTGGCAAGCCAGTATCTTGTATACAGCCCGCATTGTTGGTTCATAGCTCTCCAGCTGACGTTGTCGATAGCCAAGAGTGTCCTTCAAGCAGTTCCAGCGTAGACCTAAGGTAAGCTCCTGGAGGTCCACATCAGGTTGGGAGAACCACAGCTCGCTGTTGGTGGATCTCGCCTCAGGTGGCAGGTGTTCAAGGACCGCAGGAACATTAGAGGCCCATTGGCGAAGGTCAAAGCCTCCTTTGGAAAGTAGATCTCGTAGTCCATCTATCAGGTTCCTGGCCTCTTCTGGGGAAGGCATGCTCTGGAGGCAGTTGTCGACATAAAACGACCGCTCCACAGACCCCACCAACTGAAGGTTGGTTTCTCGACTCTCTTGGACATGATGCTGTAGCGCAAAGACAGCACAGCAGGGGCTACACGTAGTACCAAAAGGCAACACCTGCCATTCATACTCAGTGGGCTCCTCACTCCTCTGCATATTCCTCCAGAGAAAGCGTAGCATGGGTCTGTCAGCTGGCAGAAGGCGAATCTGATGGAACATGCCTTTTATGTCACCGCTCACTGCGACCGCATGCTGGCGAAACCGAAGCAAAACGCCGAGGAGAGATGGCCCAAGGGTCGGTCCAGGAAGAAGGAGTTCATTAAGTGATTGATTGTTGTACCGAAAAGAGCAGTTGAAAACAATCCTGTCCTTATTGTTGTGAGTTACCATGTGGTGGGTTATATACCAGGACTCAGTAGATTGGTTTGCATCTGGAGACATCACTGGTGCTACATAGCCAGCCTGTTCTAGCTTTTTCATCTCATTGCAGTACCGCTCGGCACGCTGTGGATCTTTGGCGACTTTCCTCTCCGTGTTCCGGAGGCTAGGCAGTACTGACTCCTTTGGGGCATGCAGCGGTACTGCATCTGGTTTGCTAAGCAGGGGAGTTGCATATCTTTGTATGCCATCAACATCAACTCGGATTGTTGACTTCTCAAGGAGTGCAACTGCGTACTGGTCTTCTTTGGAGCGTGTGGCTAGTTTACTATTGATGTTGGGAAGAGTATCCAATTGCCACAGGCGCTTGACGTGCTGTAGCAGTTCTGCAGTAGGAGAGACTGCTGAGAGGTTCATGCATCGATATTCTGATGGCAAGGCATTAGCATCACTTGTGGGGCCTTGAAGAGCCCAACCAAGTCGGGTGAGTACAGCAACAGGACTCCCTGGTGGGCCGGTGCACACTGGCTGAACCGGAATGATGAGGTGTGGCACATCAGAACCTATCAATAGAAGTGGCTGTGCATGGTGAACCTCTGGTATGGGTAGTCTGCGGAGATGGTCATACTGTTGCTGAAGAGACGCCACTGGGTAGGTGTGATCGGTAAGACCTAAGTTCTCTGCAGTAAACGCTCCGTCAATTTGGTATCTCTTTGCTGGCCTGTTCAGAGCTGACACTTCCAGGTTAACAGAGGCTCCTTGCAGCGACACAACATCTTGGTGCACAGTTCGGAGGCTAAGAGCCTCAGGTTTCTGCTGAAGGTTCAGGTGTTTGACGGCTTGAGGTAGAATGATACTCCTCTCTGAGCCATCATCAAGTACCGCATACGTCTCGAGTGTTCTGTCACCATTGTGGAGGCACACTTTCACCACCTTGAGCATCACCTTAGTTGAGCGGTTTGGCCTGTCTAGGTACACCTTTGTAGCAGGAGCACTGACCATAAGGACACTTTTCTGGTTCTGCTGAGCAGTGTCGTGTAGTATGGTGAGGTGTTGCTCCTTGCATACCTTGCAGGGACGCTTAAGGGTGCATGCGTCTTGCTTATGGGTCCGCCCACATCTCCAACAACGCTGCCCTTCCTGGATCCACTTCAACACCTGTTGAGTTGACAGTTTCTTGAATTCTGCACATGAGTTCAAGAAGTGATCTGTTTTATTGCAGAATGGACAAAAGGCTTTCGATTTGTTGTTGGGCTTTGGCGGGCTAGTGTACTCTGGGGGTCGAGTGTTTTCACTAGTGTTGTAGAGGAAGGTTGAAGTCCTTTCCTTTGTCTTCATTTGTGGGTGTTTATCCTTCCTGACAGGTTGTGGTATTTCACCCTGGTAGAGTGTAGCTGCACGGCTTGATATGCGTTTAGCCTGAGATTTCATGTGTAGCCATTCTGCCAAGTCCGGCAAGGTGTAGGTCTGGTCAGTGCCGCTTCTAAGGATACCACGTTGCAGACAGTACTCAACGAATCCATCTCTGTAGGCAGGTGGCATCTTGCTAAGCAACCGGTCTACATGGGATCCACAGCGGAGCTCGTAGCCATGATAGCCCTCCAGGGTTCTGAGCATACCCACTAGAGAGTGCACCGCTAGGGCGAAGGTGTCAAATGCTTCAGCGTCACCAAATTTGAGAGGCGGTGAGTTGAGGATGGCACCAAGCTCACACTGCACCAGCTGGCGAGGTTGACCATACTTCTCCTGCAGGGCTTGCAAGGAAGTAGTGTAAGGGTTTGGGTCATGCATGAAGGCTTTAGCCAACTGTAAGGCACTGGGGAGCTTCAAGTGTCCAAGAAGCACTTGGTATTTGTATTGCTCTGAAAGGTGAGTATGGTGACTCAGCAAATTGTCCAGACCAATCTTAAGGAGGGCAAAATCACTCTCGCGACCACTTTCAAAACAAGGCAGTGTTGGTTTAGGAATCCCATAGGACGAGGCAACGAGTAGCTCCATACTAGGTGGTGCAGTTGCTGGCTGATGATGTCCTGTGGGTGCTGGAACGCTGTGTGATGCAGCCATAGTATACACTGGTTGCTGAGTATGGCCATGAAAAGGTCTCGAAGTAAATAGCGGCTGGGGTAAAATGGAGCTTGTAGGAACTTGAGGACCAATAGATGAGGCATAGTGGCTCATTGCTGGAGTTAGGCTATATAAGGGTGCCATAGATGAGTATAGTGGTGCCCCTAGGTTAGGATATGGCTGGTAGGCTGAAACCTGTGAAGGGTGCGAAGCCACTGATGGGTGTGTATCACCTGGAGGGAGTATACTGCCAGTTAGCAGGGTTGGAGCTACTGACTGCAGGTTAGTGGATGCTACTGTTAGTGACTGAGCCATTGCTGGAGGGTTGAGAGAGACGGCAGTAGTAGCTTGTGGGGATTTCGGATCCGCTGTTACCAACTGAGGAATCACAGCTGTTGGCGCTGTGTATGGCAGTGATGTAGTTTTAGCAGGGGGTAGTAAGGTGCTTGACAGTCCTGAATCAGGCACTGGGACCAATGCTTTAGGTTGGGCTGATGCAGTTGTAGGGTTGGCGTTGACATGCGGGGGGGGGATTGGAGAAACTGATGGTGGCACAGTAACTCCAGTCATAGGCTGCAGAGAAGTGGTTACAGGAAGCAGATTGGGAGGCGGAGCAATTGTTGGTCGCTGGGGAGTAGCAGCTCCTGAGGTTGGTTTGGACCCGCCAGTCAGACTTTGCTCCTTTACGAGTGAAGTAACAAGCTTAGCTACCTCTAGCTCATGTTCCACCTTCTGAAGTTGCCGTCGGCGGTCTAACTGCTTAGTTAGGGCCTCACGTGCCCGCTGAGCTTCTTCCTGTACCCGCTGTGCTTCTCTAGCTTGACTGTCAAGCCGTTCACATTCTGTATCTAACTGCTCCTCCTCTATCAGCTTACGTTGTAGCTGCTCAAGCTCCAAACGTTTTATACTTTCTTCCAGTATAGCTGAGTGCACGCTTGAGAGACTTTGTGATGCAGAGTGTCTTGATGATGTTCTAGATTTGTGAGATCTAGATGAACCACTCCTGGAACTAGTTGCTGATTTGGAGCTTTTCTGGGAATGTAGGAGCTGGGACTGAGCTGAGTGCGGGATTTGACTGGATGAAATGTCAACTTCATAATCAGCCAAGTAGTGTGGAGGATGTCTGTCCCTGGGGTTACGAGGACGTACAGATGGTTGAGGCTCCTCTGTATCATCTGGTTCCATATCTTCGGGTTTACTCATCCGGCTCGAAGGACCATATAACGAAGTGTGAACTTCTCAGAGGTTCTATTGAGTAAGGTGAAATGATATGGAGGTGTTCCGGTAAGAGAAGCACAAGGACACAGATGTACGATATGGCCTCTTTACTGATGTCCAAGCAACGTAGGCAGGTTAACAGCGGTTATATTGGTAAGTGGTAAGTGTGGTCCTAGAATAAACAAATAAACAAATTCACCCTGCTGTCTTCATTTACATGAAAAATAATAATCACTAAAATACACCATAGGTCTGTTACAGGTGAGTTTACACAATACTGATAACAAAGGGGGGTGTACATGTTACATATTATAAGTTAACCGTACAAGAAACATCAATATGTAGGCTATCATGCAATGATAACATAACTGCAGCCAAAGTGAGAGTAGAAAAACAAAGTAGGCAACAAGCTATTTAACTGAAAAAATTAGCGTTTAGCTCAATATATATTATTATTATTATTATTATATGCTGCATAGCATTTCCTCCAACTCACAAACTATTAACAAGAAGGGTTACTCACTTCAATCACGCACAGTACCACAGGAAAGGAAGAGAGAGAAGGTTTACAGTCCACACACACTCCTGTTGCAGCTGCCAGCTCTAAGAATATTGTCCACTCGCTCTGCTAGCTTAACGAGCACACACTGCTCATGCATCTACCTGCTGCAACTACGGCAACAGCAGAGGGACATAAGAGTGTCTGAGTGGGGCTTTCTCACAAGGACTCCTGCGCGTATCCTCGGCAGCAGGGCAGATGTAACCAGCATCAGGATTAGGTTGTTGAACATTCACCAGGATTTGCGTGTCTCTGTGAGAAGTGCATACCTGAGTGAGAGTGATGTTGCGCAAAGCGTTTGCTGGGTCCGAGCCGGTTGGTGATCTCCGCAGCCACGGAACGCCGCCACCACTCGCGCCCACGGAGCCCCTTGAAGCTGGAAACGCACCGGCTGTCAACCCTCCTGGACAGAGCCCAGTAGCCTGGGCAGGTCGCCCTGG
This sequence comes from Myripristis murdjan, assembly GCF_902150065.1. Lineage (NCBI taxonomy): Eukaryota > Metazoa > Chordata > Actinopteri > Holocentriformes > Holocentridae > Myripristis > Myripristis murdjan. Next base: position 2,646,623 of record NC_043997.1, read on the forward strand.
GATCTCCACAGCGGTCGAGTGGCAGACAGGACCAGCATCAAGGTTAGTTTGCTGAGCATAGACATGGCGTGGGAAGTCACTGTAAAAGTTATGTACCTGAGAGAGAGTAGTGGTGCGCCTGGATGGCACCGCGTTGGTTAACACTGATCCATTTCCCACTTCTGTATCATGCGGGCCGGGGTTCAGGTTAATGTCTCCACTCAGAAGCAGAAAAAGCGTGATACATAAAAGGTCTCGTCGCTGCAGTTTAGATGTAGTTTTGCCGTGTTTCTTGATCCCGTTTAACAAACTTGGATAGATGAACGTGAGAAGCATGGTATAGCATCCGTAGCCCAGGTGTTTGTTTGTTTGTTTGGAATGTAAACGGATCAGATCGGACACGTAACCCAGCCTTTTATCACTTTGGTCATGGTTTAAGAGGTCGTTGTAGTTGTTTAAAATTTGCCCCGTGTCAATCGGTTTAAAAACACTTAAAAGCAGTACAAAAGCTAGGAGAGCTGCAGTGGAATGGTAAAAACCAATGTATAGAAAAAACAATCAATACATTAAAACACACACACACACACACACACACACACACACACACACACACACACATACACATACACCATTTGGACTAAGGGCTGGTTGCTGCAGGCGCCGCGTCCAAAAGGGTTCTTCATTTGTCATGTGTGTGTTTTTGGTGTAACAAGCAGTAAACCAATCAGAGTGCTGTCTCCCATAGTATGTTTTCCTTCTGGTATGTTTTCTCCTCACAGCTGCAAAACACCTGCCAGAAGAGCCAAAGGAGGGAGAAGATGGAGCGGCCGTCAACATCGGAGTTGTGATTGGAGCTGTGATCGGTTCTCTTGTAGTTCTTGTAGCTCTTCTTGTGGCAGTGGTGTTCGCTTTCAGACTGCATCACTGAGAAGAACAAGGTATATTTACTTTTTCTTTCTTTTTGACAAATTGTAATGTTATGTTTGTGTTTGTTTACATGCCAGTGTGCCATTCTTGTTATTACTGTTATTACTTTATTAGATCCAGATACACACGGATCTGCCAACGTTGGGTTCCGCTGTGTCCCTGACAGTCCTCCTGCTCCATGAGGGAACAGGCGCTCCACAGGTGATCGGTGGTTTTTGTCCACAAAGCAGAGACATCGGAACTGGGGAGGTGGGAGGAACATGGATCAGACTGTCCATCCATACAACATCACATTACAGCTGCAGGTACAGACGTGCGCATCACCTTAAGAGAAGGCTCACTCTGAAATCTCACGTGAGCTGAGACGCTGCAGGAAGACGACAGTGGAAAGCTGAGAGTTGGACCGGCTGGGAGGAGTTTGTTGTTTTGTGGTACAGGAAGCCTAGCTTAGTTTTATCTTAAACAAAAAAATAGAAATGAATAGAAAACACACTGGACTGTAGTTTTGGTATCACACTGCCTTAACCACCCTCTACCTCTGCAGCCAATCAAGGAAGACTTGTGCCTTGAAACTTATTAAACTGAAATATTTTTTTCAGAGATTGAGGCCTTACAAACTGAACCTGATGCACCTTGTTCCCTATCAGGCACATCCAACATATCAGTGAACTGTTTCTTTCTAACTTGAATGGGGGAGGGGTGGGTCGAGCCAGAGCCAGAGCCGTGTTGTTTGTAGCTAGCTGCTGTAGCTCTGTGTCGCTAATGTTAGCTAATGTTACAAACAGGGCAGACCTCTTTTTCTTATGTGACTGCACTACGTATTCAAAGTGTACGGTTTGTATATCCATATGTTCCATGTAGCATTTCAAAAAGCTGTTAGAAAGCTTGAGGTTCTCACACTGCTGCAGTTTGAATGTTGTGATCATAAATTACAAAAACACTACACTGTGACATTTTAATTTGACTTTTATTTATTTATTTATTTATTTATTTATTTTTTGTAAGTTTGAAGGCAGTGTAAGAGCCACTAACACATAATAATATTTGATGGAGTGTTTTTTGAAATGTGTGGTTTGAGCAACATGTTCTGACTATATTTACATTTATATTTGTATTCATGCAGCAGTTGAATGATGACATGTGGGGAGTTTATGGTGACATTGGGATTTTTTGTGTTTTGATGCTGGGTGCAGTGAATTATGTTTTCTTGTTGCTTTGCGACAGTTGGTTTTGCTTTACGGCAGTTTTGCCACGGGTGCGGCGGGTTGCTGAGGTATAGGCAAGCATGGACTGCAACAAGTTTTTGACCGTCGTCACAGTCTAAAAAGTTTTTAGTGACAGATGCTGTATGGTCGTATTTATTTTCCTTTTGCCAGTGAAAAATGTTTTTTTTGTTTGTAACTGTGGAGAAAGTTCACCATGTCGATATTGGATCAGGCTTGTGTGGATTAAAATTCATTCTTTGGAACTTTTTCCCTGGCTCCTGTGGACCTCGTATGGACTTGTGAGTACATTGGGTGTCACAAGAAAATAGATAATAGACTGAACACGAGTCAAAACATCAACAGCTTGCATATTAAGTGGCCAACAGTAAAAGCTTGGATTTTCGCATTAAACGGCCACTACAGGCAGCTTTATTAATAATTTCTCCTGCCAGTTCCTATACAACCTGGACTCAAAGCGGAGATGGTATAATTTCAATGACTTTTCATTAACCACAGTGCAAATTAATTGTTGTATTATCTTTTTCAAGCAAATAATAAAGTTTGAGAGGGGAAATGGCAAAAAAAGATCAAAACTATTGTTGTTTGAGTCGTAAAAATAAAAGCTTTTGAAAGCCTTTTGTGTGACTTTAAAGTTTCTGTAAAAAGCCTTCAGATGTTATTATATGTTTTCCTGCACGTTCTTCTTCTTTCTTCTTCTGAGGAAGTCCTACTTCCCATGTGTGAAAAATCACTAAATTTTGCACAAAGGTCCAGTCGCATGCCAGATTACCTCAGATGCACCTGCAAGTTCTTGGTAAATAAATCTTCAATGTTCATGAAAAAAATGGACAAAATTTTGGAGTCATGGTAGATGATGTGCGGTAAATTTCAGAATTGTATCTCAAAAACTGAATTTTTGACAGCATTTTGAATTTTGCTCTCATGTGAACAATTGGAGTCAATGTAAAAATGGCATTTTTAAACATCAGTTTTTCACTTCTGGAGCAAATCAATCATTGTTAAAAACAAATGATCAACATCTCCATGCTGTCTAGATGCAATATGTGTATTTTCAGATTTTTGTCTTAATAACTGAATTTTTGACAGCTGTTTAAAATCTGCCTTTCCATGCATGGCTGGCTGCTGTCCTGCAGGTCAGTGATTGGCTCAGTCAGTTTGTGAAGCTGCAGGTGAAGTTTTAGCTCAGTGAGATAGAGGCCAGGCCTCGCTGTCCAAGACTGTGAGTTCAAGCCTCAGCTTGTGCAACATTCCCCTGTGCCAAAACTCACCAAACTTTGCACAAAGGTCCAGTCCCATGCTGGATTATCTCAGCTGCAAACACAAGCCAATAGTCCTGATGGTGGCGCTACAGCAAGCCTCTAAATTTCAAAACTTAGAAAATTCATAATAAATCAACCATATGTGCTACAGCATTGCAACTTTCATCAAAATGTAGCCCCAATGCTGAAGAAACCTTTGTACACTTTACACTTAAACATCAGTTTTTCACTTATGAAGCAATTCAGTCATTGTTAAAAACTAATTACCAGCATCTCCATGCTGTCTAGACCATCGCTGCGCAGCCGATATAATTCCATGTTGTGATGTATTGTAATGTAATTTATCATGCACTGTTTTTTGCACTGTGTCGTTTGATTTTATTTTATTTATTTATTTATTTATTTTTGTATGAACCTTGAGTCTGGAATAAAGCATATCTATCTATCTATCTATCTATCATATTGTAATGTGATGTGATTTATCATAGTGTGACGTCATATGATGTAACACTGTATATGGACAGTTTCCCAGGCCGTTTCAAACTGTTATCTGCTGCCATCTAGTGGCCAGAATTTAAAACTAATCACAGACTGACGGCAAACACGGATACTGAACTACAATACTAGTACTGATCCTAAAAGTGCCACTGCTGATGGAAAGTAAAGTAATGTAATTTATTATTATATAAAGTAATCCAATATAAAGTATATAAAGTATCCAGTTGTGATGTGATGTAGCCTAATTTCTCATATTGTGATGTAATGTGATTTAATGTATTGTTTTGTCATGTAATGTCATGTAATTTAATTTGTAAGGACGAGTTGTTTCTAGAATCAGAATCAGTTTTATTCGCCAAGTGTGTATGCACACACACTTCCGCCGCTCTCATGCACTTACACACAGTTAGACATACACAGCACAGTATCAACAAGCATATTACCGCTACGTACAGACAACCACCAACTAGCCTATCAACTAAAGAAGTGAAGCAGCAGCAATAGTGCAATGGAGCGCAAAGATGCTGGAAGAAATGCAGGATATCGATATATGTATGGATAAATACAAAGGGTGGACATGGGTAGACGTATTTTGTTGTGTGTTGTGATTTTTTTTTGTTACGGAAAAATTGACCTGGAAATGTAAAAAAAAAAAAAAAAAAAAAAAAAAAAATCACATAGAAAAAGCTCAAAACAAACGACACGGTCCGGAACTTATTCTCCACTCAGAAGAACGGAACGAAGTGTTTTACCGGGGTAAATATGCGCTTTGGGATTTATTTTCATTTTTGGTGCGGTTTCATTCGTGCAATGTCACATCACCATTAAATAAATATAATAGATGGATAGATAGATAGATAGATGGCTGGATGGATGGATAATTTCCTATTTCGAGAGCACCAGGGCCAGGGCGATAAATATAGGATATGGATATATAAACACAGATATATACATGGATGGGGTGCTGTAAAAAGAATACAGTATATACAGAGTGCTAAAAATGTATTGACAATTATGATGTGTTAAGAGACTGTTGAGGCTGCCAGTGTAGTTAAAATAAATAAGTATGCACAGTGGATGGTACAGGTTATTGCACAGGGATTGTTCAGCCTGTGGGTAGAAACTGATCCTGTGTCTCGTGGTCTTGGCATACAGTTTTCTGTAGCGCCTCCCAGAGGGGAGAAGGTGGAACAGGTTGTGTCCAGGGTGTGATGGGTCTGCAGTGATGTTTCCCACCTGTGTCCTGCTTTCCAGACCTTTCCAGAAAGCAGACCTCCGCCTATAGGACGTACAGAGAACGGACTGTATTATTGCAGAGGAGAACTGGATCAGCAGCTCCTCAGGCAGTTTGAGCTTCCGGAGCTGTCGCATGTCAGGTGTCCACTTTAGGTCCCGGGTGATAGCCTATAGTGGATCCCAGACACCTGAAGGTCTCCACAGCAGACACAGTGTTGGTGAGAATGATGAGGGGGGCGGAGCTCAACAAAATAAAGAAAATGCGTATTTCATTGTTTGGTTCTATTTGTTTTATGGGTTTGATGAAGACCTGTTTAGTGTTTTATTATTCTTAATGCAACTAGACAGGAAGGGGAGGGAACCAGCTCGTGCTGAAAGTGAGTCCAATAGAAATGCATTCAGTCAAATAAATGACTCCTAACACTAACACCACTGAGTGCATGTCGCTCCTCCCCTGTGTTATTACTGAGCAGCTGAGGCTTCGCCTTCTTGTGCTGTAGGAATGTGTTCATGTGGTGTTTTTCATGCTTGGAAAAGATGAAAATAATTTTCCTTCTGTGAGGACAGAGAACTGTCCGTCTCAGCTTCTGTTCTCCATCAACACTCAACCCACTACTTCTTTCTTACTGGCATTTTATTTATTTTTTTAGTCATATTAACCAGCAAGACAGGAAAGAAGACTTTCGCTTTGGACATCTTCCCGTTCAAAATAAAATCGGCAGGTGACATCATCTTAATAACGTTTCTCTCTATCCTTCTCGCGTGCAGAAGAATAAGTGGAGTGACTCTGTTGTACTCTTTAGCCTGCTGGCATATTTATTAAAGTAAATAATAATGCTGTCTGCCTAGCTGGTGCAGACTCACCTCCTCTCATGTTTACATCTTGTATCAGACTGTGTTCTGGCTCCCGTCCGTCGTCACATTCTGAACGTGGGTAAACGTCACTCTACAGTAATCTCTAGAGTAAGGGCGCCACCTTAGGACAATACTTAACAATTATGGAATGGAAATGACCGAAAGGTAAATAATTAAATAAATAAAATAGAACAAAGGAGCGAAACGTCACGTAGAAGACGCCCTATACAAGCGGTGTGGTCCGAAGCTCATTCTGCAGGAGAGCCGAAGGAAATGTTTTAACAGGGTGAATATGCGCTGTGTTTGGGATTCATTTTCATTTTTGCTGCGTTTGAGCTGAAACAGCGGCCAAAGAGGCTGAGGGGGCATGAAGATGTGGGGGTGGAGAACCAGAATCATCCGTGCCATGTCACATCACCTTTAAATAGATAGATAGATAGATAGATAGATAGATGAGTCCAGTTTGTAATTATAGAAGTGCGGGGAGCTATTCATGTTTACTGTTGGTGTGAAATATGATTTATTTTAGACTTATTTGAATTATTATTTTGAAAACTTCGTGTGTTCAATATTCAATTCAGTATAGTGTTAGTATAGTGTTATATCAGTATAGTGTTATACTGTATGGGGGCACTTCTGACAGGAAATTAGGACACAGGTGGGGAGGGGACACAGTTCTCAGCAGACCAGCAGCAGAACAGCAGGATACCACAGCAATGGAAACAAACTGGTGTGTTCATCTTTTCTCATCTGCCTGCTAACTCACTAAATAACAAAGTAAAGCACAAATGACGTCATCACAACACCCAGAAGACATTCAGATGTTTTTAAAAAGATCTGCAGAAGGACAGTGTGAGTTCTCACGTCTGAAACCCTTTTGTTGTGTCTCTGCTGCTCAGTGGCTGTGGTTTGGTTCTCCACACTCTGACAGTCTGGCTCAAATCACAAGAAAACATCTTCATGTCCTCTGCTTCCACAGGGAGAAGATGATCTCCAGCATCCTGCTGCTGCTGGTCCTGACCTCCTCTGTCTGCGGTGAGCTCACACCTTCTGTTCATCACACTGAAATACACACTCAGTGTCACTTCATCAGCTCCACCTCCAGGGCCGGCACCGCCATTCCTCTAATTTTCCCCGGATTTGGGGGATTAATTTATTAAGATCAATTCAATCACCTCTAACATTTTCTTCCACCTCCACAGGTGTGTTTAAATAAATAGTTTTTTTTAAAAAATTATTATTTCTAGAAAGACACTTTTTAAAAGAATGCAATAGCTATTGCTAAATAAATCTTTAAAAATTGGGTACAATGCAATATTGTCCAAGTCCCAGTCAAGACAGTCACTTTAACTCAAGTTTGGGATACTAATCAGTCCAGTGGTGTAGTCTAGTTTATTCTAGTGGGTATAGGCGCGCGTGTACACATGCACATGCACACACACACACACACACACGCACACACACAGGCACACACAGGGTGAAACGTTAACGTTAACTCCAGCTGTAGTGTCCCCCGAAATATGGTCAAAAAGAGCCCACTTTGTAACACAGAGAAGGCGACTTTATGAACGGGAAAGTGTCACTTTATCAGCTCCACCTGTATAATCTAATCTAATCCAGTCTAATCCAGCTGTTGTGCCATAAAGTTTCCTCTCCTGCTGCCTATAATGCTCAGCTTGTCTTGTTGTCACGGTAACAGAGGTGTTCATTCACTTCTATGTTTGGCATTGAGCTCATAGTTAGTGCTGCACTTTACTGACAGCTGTTTCCACTATTCTGTCCCCCCTCATTGTATATAAATAGGGAGGACAAAAAGTCAGAAACCCCTCTCAGTATAATGCAGTCCAGTAGCAGACCTCTGCAAACTACAACCTCAGTAATAAACACAGAATTAAATTAAAGTGACACATTCTGCACAATGTCAACACAAACTGAACATTATAAACTTTGTTAAAAGGTAGAATCTATGGCAGAGCTGCTGAGCTGAACTGGTCAGACTGGACAGACTGGAGCTGAGGGAGAGACACTGAGTTTAAATCTGTCTTCACATCCTGTATTCTAGTCCCTTACATCTGTGACTAATAATTTTTTTAGAAAAGGAAAATAACATTGTTCCCAATGGTTGAGGCCTGGCTGTTACTGTCAGCAGGGTCCCTTGACCTCTGACCTGACTTTTGTCAAACTGGACGTCGCTGTAGAAAATGACCTCTAGTGACCTCTAGGAGAATCACAGCCTCATCAAACTTTACAGACACAAACTAGAGAGCGAGGCCGTTCAGAGGAGCTCTGCTTCTCCAGGTATAACAGTTCTACTTCTACTTCTACTGCAGTCAGATACCAGCAGAGGAACAGTACTTCTACTTCTACTGCAGTCAGATACCAGCAGAGAAACAGTACTTCTACTTCTACTGCAGTCACATACCAGCAGAGGAACAGTACTTCTACTTCTACTGCAGTCACATACCAGCAGAGGAACAGTACTTCTACTTCTACTGCAGTCACATACCAGCAGAGGAACAGTACTTCTACTTCTACTGCAGTCACATACCTGCAGAGGAACAGTACTTCTACTTCTACTGCAGTCACGTACCAGCAGAGGAACAGTACTTCTACTTCTACTGCAGTCACGTACCAGCAGAGGAACAGTACTTCTACTTCTACTACAGTCAAATACCTGCAGAGGAACAGTACATCTACTTCTACTACAGTCACGTACCAGCAGAGGAACAGTACTTCTACTTCTACTGCAGTCACGTACCAGCAGAGGAACAGTACTTCTACTTCTACTGCAGTCACATACCAGCAGAGGAACAGTACTTCTACTTCTACTGCAGTCACATACCAGGAGAGGAACAGTACTTCTGAGGCACCCCAAGTCTTATGTTGGTGATTTACCCTTAAAGTTTATCTTGGTATCTTGGTAGGCAATATTGTATTTTAGAGTTTTACTCATATCAGGTTAAGATTTGATAAATGATGTGCGTGTGAAATATTCAGAGCTGTCTGTAGTTTTTAGTCTTTGTCAGTTTGTTCAAATATGTGAGCACAACAAGCATGAGTTGTGTTTCTATTGTAATATCTTTTCTGAACTTCTTAACCCTCATGTTGTGTACCGGTTGAATGTGACCGTTTTAAAAGTTTTATCTCTAAAAAAATATAGTTAATGTGATCAGACTGACCTAAGATTCACATCCACAAAGAGGATTTCAACAGACAAAATAAATTTTATTTATTTGCATACAGCTTTGTGCTTTTTATTCAACTTTTGGACGTTCTTGTTGTTCCCGGTCAAAAATGACCGGCCATTAGAAATGAATGGGGGAATCTACAATTAGTGTAAAAAACTGAGCTCAAGTACATCCTCATTTGTCAGCTACGGTCACAGACACACACACACACACACGCACACACACATACACACGCACACACACACACACACACACACACACACGCACACAAACACACACAAGGGCTGGGTTCGGGAACCTTTTCCCTTTAGAGGCTCTCTCCTACAGGTGCATGACCTGTTGTCAGTTCTCACACACACACACACACACACACACACACACACACACACACACACACACGTACACTTCCAAGCATAATCTGCCTGAAGTGCAATGCATATGTTTGCAAGGCACATGCAAAAACCTGCACATATTGTCCAACATGTGCATGAGAAAAAGCACCATTGAAGTTTGAGTTAACCCACTCCACCAAGTTTAGAAGCCTGATTTTGTTATCCGTTTGTTTGTTTGTTTTTTGTTATCAGGCAAAGACACATCTGATGGAAGTTATAATGTTACTGTTGATGTTATTTGTTCATTATCTTGTAAAATTGTGAAATGTGCAGTGCAGTGATGAAATGGTGGTTTTGGCACTGGAAACTACTAAAACCGAAGCTAAAACCAGCAAACCGCCTCTGGAAACTGAAACTGAAATGAAACTGAATAGAAAACAAAAAATAAAAACAAAATAAAAATGAATAAAAACTAATGAAAAATACAAAACTGTAATAACTCTGCCTCTTTCGTCTCTCCCCTACAGGAAAATTTACTGTGAATGTGAGCCAGACTGACTACCAGGCCGTGGAGAACAGCAGCATCAGCATCGAGTGGACCTTCACGCCCATCATACCCCTCACCAAACTGGATGTCTATTGTGCTTTTTGGTTGTCCAATCGTAGGTTTGCTAAGACTTTATATCATCTACAAGGCGGCGTTGAGCGCCCAGAGTCTCAAGACAAGCAGTTTGTGGGACGAGCTCGATGGGACAGGGAGGACCTGGGAAAAGGACTCGTCAGACTCCACCTGTCCAGACTCAGCATCAACGACTCCGGCATTTACTGGTGTGAAGTGTTCACTGAAGATAATGATGATGATGGAGGTTTCAATGAGTGCTTCCTCAACGTCACAGGTAAGTTGACTCAGTAGAACCCAGTAGAACGTTCCTCACTATTTTCACTTGAGCAGCGTCTTTGGTTGGCCTTGAATGCACTTGCGCGTCCAGAGTCCAGAGGGTTTAGGATGTCATGTCCCACCTCAAGCTGGAAAACATGAAGTTAGTTTCTGGAAGATATGTCAACTCTTTCTGAGTTACAGAAATGGCTGGAACCTTGGGCTGTGTTACTTTTAATTAAATCAGGAATTAGGGTTAGGGAGAGAAGCCCAGAGTAAAATCTAAATCCTGGGTGTGACTGTGGTTATGTGTGGGGCTGCTGACATGCTGCACAAGACTCACAGATGTTGCCATTTTTAAAAGAAATCTGTGGGAAATGAGTTGAGAGGTCAAAGGTCAAAGTCACTGGGACTTCACAAAACACATTTTTTGTGGTTTTAACTCAAGGTGGATGTGTTATCCATCATTATCAGGGTTAGATGCTACCACAACCCAGAGGATTAACACAAAGTTCTGAGAGGAGGAAATGTTCTGTTCAGTGTTTTAAACTCTTCAACATTTGGAGTTCGTAGAGCATGAAGTGCATTCAGGACGTGTCCAAGTCCACTTTTGTAATTTTAATGGTGGAAAAAAGGCTGGTAGCTCCAGGCGCCGCGTTCAAAAGGCTTGTACTGAGTCTCTTCATTAGTCATGGGTGTGTTTTGGGTGTAACATACAGTAAACCAATCAGAGTGCCATCTCCCATTCCTTTAAGAGCCAGGTGTGCTCAGTGCCCCCTGAGGTGAAGCAGCGTCCCTGTGTGTGGAAGAAGCCGAGTGGACACTCGCCAGCGCCCCCTATGTAGGCCACCATCACTGTCTTGATAATGAACTTCAGACAGCAGAGAGACCTGCAGCACTGACCTCAGAGCTGCTGTTTGTTGCTCAGTCACTTTCAGCAACGCAGCAACACTGCAGCTGAGCTCAGCTCATTTCAAGAGCAACAGGCCCATGGAGCTCAGATGGACACAAAACACTTTGCTGTTTCCACAAGGGGGCGCTGGACGGGGAAATGGCAACTGAGCTGGTTGGAAACTAGAAAAGACACTGGAGTCATGTTTGGTGCTGCTTTGTGTCGGGTGTCAGATAGGACCCCCTTTTGTTTAATTTGTTGGAAAAATGAATAATTTGTACATTTTTAAATTTTCTCTAGAACCGATGTAAATGTTCTTGTTGAGTGGACAAACTGAATGTTCTGCACAAACTCTGGTATGTTTTCTCCTCACAGCTGCAAAACACCTGCCAGAAGAGCCAAAGGAGGGAGAAGATGGAGCGGCCGTCAACATCGGAGTTGTGATTGGAGCTGTGATCGGTTCTCTTGTAGTTCTTGTAGCTCTTCTCGTGGCAGTGGTATTCGCTTTTAGACTGCATCACTCAAAAGCACAAGGTATATTTACATTTTCTCTCTTCATGACAAATTGTAATGTTATGTTTGAGTTTGTTTACATGACAGTGTGCCATTCTTGTTATTACTGTTATTACTTTATTGGATCCAGATTCAGAGGAATTCCAGTGTTTCCGTGTGATTTGTGACAGTCCTACTGCTCCATGAGGGAACAGGCACTCCACAGATGATTGGTGGTTTTTGTCCACAAAGCAGAGACATTGGAACTGAGGAGGTGGGAGGAACATGGATCAGGCTGTCCATCCATACAACATCACATTCCAGCTGCTCTCATTGTCTCTGCTCTCATGGGGGTTCCTGTTGTAGCTCTGTGTCGCTAATAGTGTTGTAGTCATGCCTGCACCAATGGAGACCAAGACATTACCAAGACATTTGGAGGTTGTGACCGAGACGAGACCAAGACCGTACATATCAAAGAACAATCATAAGAAAATAGAACAAAATGACAGGTATCTCTTTTTAACTAAATTTGCTTTTAAACAAATGCAACAGCAACAAAAAGAAACTCTGCTGTTGTTTTCTAACCAGCACAATGACACAAGTCTCAAATCTAAGGAAATTTGTTTGACTTCTTGTAAAAAATATGCCATCAAATGTCACACACAATAGTGTGAGGTTCTTTCCTCCATACCAGCAATATAGTTTCCACTGTTAAGGACCAGATACCGGATTGAGTTTAAATAATTTAATAAAACTGCTAAAATTAAAGGTTAAAATAACTAAAACAAGGCCAGAATAAAACATAAAATAGAGTTTACCAAAAGGCTAAAATTCTAGGATACTTGCAAATGCAGCAGCCCAATAAATGTCATGCAAAGAAAGAGTCCACAGTTCAATCTCCAACGTTCGCGGGGGCAATGCCAGTCCACTACATCCAGACAAAAGTGTGCTACTCGAGTGTTGGGGGGCAGGGAAGGCAGAGGGCTCCTGGGTCCGTCAGGTCTCGGCTCCGCTCCGGCAGCTCAGCGTGCGGGGTCCCTCCCTCGGGCGGCCGCTGCTGGAAACAGAAATTAACCGACCTCAGATCACGGTTCTCAGTCAAAATGGCAGCACACACACACCAGGCTGTTCTCATGAAACGTTCGTAGGAATTCCTACGAAAAATAATGCACAAATTTCCGTGCATTTTCCTACGAATTTCCAGCAGCACGAGCGATCAGCGCGCCTGCGCGAGCCCCGAAGCGAGAGCCTTAAGAAAAATGGCGGACATTCCTTTTATTCTCAGTGGAAAATGCAATATTTTAAGAGAGCTTATGCATTCAAATGCATTTTGATAACATTTCTAGCGGGAAATGTGCATTTTATTTCCAAAATCTTCGTACAGTTAGTGTATATAATGTTTACTTTGTTAGTTATTACGAAGATTCTTTCAGGTTTCTATCGTTGCTATGGCTGTTGCTATGGACGCTGCTACCACTGTCGCTGATGTAGCTTCCGCTCGGAAGTATTGTCCTCACTGTCACCATGGAAATCTGGGGAGGGAGGCGTGGGGTTAACCTGCTCTCACAGAAATCCGTGAAATGAGCATGACCTCCTAATCCGTGACGTCATGCTGTGGGTGGTGGTTCATAGATCCCGGAAGTGCAAATTTAATCGATATTCCGGAATAAGGTCTGATTATTAGCCATAACGTTGTAACCATCCAAGGCAGACTTACCACGAGCGATGAGGATGTGTAACGATGGCATGTGCTTCAGCCGAGTCCACAAGTCCCGTATAATATCAACTTTATTTTAAGAAAACACGTTTTATTTGCGATGTCATATCACGGAGAAGCACTACATTACCCATAATCCTAGTGTTTATCAGCGACGTGTCTGATTTTACTTTCATCAATAAAGTCAATAAAGTGTAATAAAGTGCATGAAAGTTGATAATATGCTGATATGTTACGCCATTGAACACAACCCTTTCAGTCAGCGAAACAGAGCGGGTGGAAAAACCGCGGAAACACGTCAAAATAGCACTAACGATTTATATATATATTTTTATTTTTCATAACACATCTTTACTCGTGGTATAAACATAGGCTACATGTTAAGGTTATGCTTTTGCTGTTGAAAAACTACCGTATGTATGGTTTTTAAACCTAAATTCACAACTTATACCCTAACCCGGAAGAGGCTTACCAGAACTACAATCTGCGCGGAGTTGCAACACACAGAGGTGTCCTGCGCCATAGCTTTTGTAGTTCTAACATGTTATGTCTATTATGTGATGTTGTGATCACTAATTTTTCAATCTTCATTATAGTTTTTGGGTGTGGGAAGAACGCCTGTTTATTTATTTTTTTCTTAAGATAGTGAAATCATGTTTTTTCCATGTTTTGACACTAGTCAGTGGCGCCCCCTATTGGTTTGCCATCGGGCATGATAGTAGAGGTCAAGAGCTTTCCAAAAATGTTGACCCCATGTCTCTACCATATTTTGTTGCTGCACTGTAAGCCTTTAAAAGTGTCTCAGGTGCAAGGTTCAAAGGGCACTTGTGGGGAGCAGGAACTGCCCACTGGTCTCACACTGAGATATGTTACTCCATAGGTCAAGACCTTTCAAACGATGTCTTCATTGTTGTTCTGTGACAAAGTTTGATTTTCATCGTGCTCCAAGCCAAGGCTGTCTCAGGTGTACATCTGCAGACCTCTTTTAGGGCCAAGCTTGATAAAATCAGTCAAACTTCTTTAAGGGGGGATTTAATGGCCAAATTTATTTATAATATTGATGTTAGTCTTAAACACAGTCATACTTTTCAATTTGGACCATTTCAAAGCTTATTTTCCCCTTAAAATACTCAGTGTTTCATATTTCAGATTTTCCCATTGACTTAATATGGCCACCTGAGACACTTTTAAAGGCTTACAGTGCAGCAACGCAAAAACGCATTTGAATGCATAAGCTCTCTTAAAATATTGCATTTTCCACTGAGAATAAAAGGAATGTCCGCCATTTTTCTTAAGGCTCTCGGTTCAGGGCTCGCGCAGGCGCGCTGATCGCTCGTGCTGCTGGAAATTCGTAGGAAAATGCACGGAAATGTGTGCATTATTTTTCGTACGATATCAATAAGATTGGTTCGCTTTCCTTTTCATATAGTTACGTGAGCGTTGAACCAATCCTTTTCCGGCTCTTCCTCCGCCGCTCGTCGGATGTCGTCCTTGCTGTTCGCTCGCTCGCTCGGCCCACACGCCGTCGCCACACAGCTTTCCCTCACCGATGCGGTCCAGCCGTTTGTTCCCGTTAGTGTGTGTCCTCTGCTCGGTGCCCTCGCCGTCTCCCTTGTCTCGGCGTTTCCCCGTCTCCCCACCAGTGGCGGTTCTGCCCATGTTGCCGCCCTGGGCGAAATTACTGCCTTGCGCCCTACCGTTCTAGCCCCCCCCCGCGCGCGCGCACGACGAGAACTTCCAAGCGATAACGGCCGCTACCGGTGCCCCTCTGGCAGCTAGACGCGCCCCTCCCAGAGCAGGGGCGCCAACACCTGCACAAATACCTTTTTTGGAAAAATACTTTTTATATGAACAAAATCTTGTTTGCATAAAAAAAGCCACCGGTCAGCATCAGGCGGGCCGGTAGGGTGGCCATACGTCCGGATTTAGGCCGGACAGTCCGGAATTTAAATGCCTTGTCCGGCGTCCGGCGCAGCCTCAAGCCGGACGCTTATTTGTCCTCCTTTTTGGAGTTGCACATGAACGCAACGCTGGCCTGGACTGTACATCGATATCAGTCATATTTTTCGTCATAGACTTTTAAATTACAATCCAGAAAGTGCATTAATTGGATGCGCGCTAGTTTTTCTCCTCCTGCGCTGCTGTGTGCTCATGCCGGAGTGCGTGTGTGTGGCGCTGTCTGAAGTCTGAAGTCACTGGCTAACAGCTGCACACTGGCTTAGCTTGTCTATTCAGAGAAGAGGTATCACTTCGGCTTATTTTTCAATCTATGTTATCACATGCATACTACTGCTCATTCATTGGTAGCTGAATTGTTAGGTCTGTTTGATAAGTAATTTAGATTTTTAAAATAATAATTTAAAATATTGTTAAATTAAAAAAAAAAAAGCCAACATGATGCAGGTCAAAGACTAAAAAAGAATATTGACTAAAACTAGACTAAAATACTTTGGATTTTCTTTGACTAAAACTAGACTAAAATGCCAAGACTTTTCGTCGACTAAAACTAGACTAAAATGCCAAGACTTTTCGTCGACTAAAATGTGACTAAACAAAAAATAATTCAAGTTGACTAAATATGACTACAAGTAAAAAGGGCATTTGACACTAGACTAAGACTAAAACTAAATTGAAAATAGCTGATGAAATTACCCTTAGACCCCAATATTAGACGAGGGCGTTTTTTCAGGGCATTTTCAATGGAAAAAATATTGTCTTATATTCAGATGAATACAGCAATAGAAAACTGCTTTGCAGCGAGGATGATTTTTTTTTTTTTTTTGCTCTCATGCCGCCCCCCACGTGACATGAAAATATGCCACCCCGGGCGGCTGCCCGCTTTGCCCGTGCCTAAAACCGCTACTGCTCCCCACACCTGTCTGTGATCCCCAATTAACCTGTTTTCACCGTCCTGTGCGCCAATCGCGTGTTCAGGGCTGTGTCTCATAATCAGTCAGCTGTTTTCACTTCACTTTTCACTTGATCCTCCATGCAGGATCAAATGGTAAAAAAACAACTGATAAGAGTCTGTGACACATACTTTTTAAAACTCCATTGACCTGACAAGCAATGATAAATATGTCATTTCATTAAGAAAGATTAAAAGAAAAAGGAATAAGGCCTAAATTAAAGGAACTGAGTGAAAAAACTTGACATACCATTTCAGCAAAATATTTTTGTTAACTTTCTTGAACATGGGTCCTTAACTTAAGCAATTTGAGAACATTTTGCATTTTGTGGCTTTGACAGCATGATTTTGACTCATTTCAAGCAATTAAGGCTTTGTTTTTGTTTATATCTTGAAATAAGATGTTAATCTGGATTTGTCAGGTGAATATGGCTTATAATGAGTGTAAAGAGATGAATACACCTTCATCTGAAATATGACTCACTTTCTTTTAGTTTTTGCATGGGTCTTATAAAAGACACATGTAGATGCAGGGCTAGGGTTGCCACCTTTGAGAAATGAAAATAAAGGATGCCCACCTCGGCCACTAATTATTTACTTATATATGATTGTATGTATGTATGTATGTATGTATGTATGTATGTATTTATTTATTTATTAATGCAATGAATCAGAGTTCTGACTGAGTTGTTCTTCACATAGGCAAAGGCCACAGCTGATAAATGATGTTGTTTATTTATGTTTATGTTTATTTATTCGACTTTAAAAACTTAAAAGCCTTGAAAAGTAATAAACAAATCAGACATGTAGCCTAAAGCAGTCTACTAGAATACTGTAGGGTATCATCAGCATAAGCACTGACATCTCCTGGTAAATACACACCCATATAGGAAATCAAGCTGATCATATGATGATGTCATTTACCGTATCGACCTCTGGAGCTGTGACAGCTATGAAACACTGTGACTCTGGTTCCTGTGTTTATTCTGTGTTGATCCTCTCCTGCATGTTGCGGCACGTCAGCCAGTCCACCATGAGCCACAGAAAACACTCCCGACACGTTTTGCCTTGTCCTCGCTGCAACTGACACTGTCGAGCCGCGGGTTCGCCTCTTCCCATTCACGTCTGTACTTTTGCAAACGTTTTTGCATTGTGGGACGTGGTGGAGTGTCGGGTGTAGCCGACATCTTTAAAACCCACGGGTGCCCTGGTGTGTGCAGTGCGCAGCGTTGCTGTGTGTAACTAGGCAACCGGTGACAGGAGCGGGCAGGCAGGCAGACAGTCACACAGACAGAGACACAGCCACGGGAGGTGGAGGTCTATCCGCTGTACCTCGCGTCAGCTCCTCGCTACGCGGGTCCTGCCACGATTAAATTAGCTGCCTTTAACATTTCCTGTGTTTTATTTTGTTCATTATTCATTGTTGATGTGTGTGACAGACGTGCATGGGGCATTTATGAAAATAAGGGATGATTCTGTATTTTACGGGACGGGTGGCAACCCTACGCATGGCCATGAAGAACTTATGCAATAACAGAGAAAGCCAGCCACAGTTTGCTGGCATTTTTTTCTTTATCCACTCTGCGTGTTCAGGGGATGTGTCACTCAATGTGTTGCAAAGGCTGCATTTCAAAAAGCTTTCTAAATACTTAAAGAAAGTGTTTTTTATGTTTTTAAGTGTTTTTTATTTTATTATTTTTTTGAATGCTGTGGTCATTACAAAAAGCACAGCATCATGACATTTTAACTTGCCTTTTATTTATTTATTTGTTGTCAGTTTGAAGGCAGCTTTTTTGGTTATTTCTCCTGCCTCCTGCCAACCTGGACCAAAGCAGAGTGAAGGGTCAGAGTGCAATGTGGGGAAAAATGTGTTTTCTGACTTTGAAGCCACTTAAGGGGAAATTTAAGGGCAAACTGGAGTTCAAATGTTAATTTATCTCAAGATAAAAAAGAAAGAATAATAATAATAATAATGGACTGTACTTAATGCTTCCCTAGAAATAATATATTCTATTATTATGTTGTGTAATTTCAATTACTTTCCATGAACCACAGTGCCAGTTAATATAATAGCCTATATATTATATAATTATTAATATTATATTATACCTTTTTATGCAAATAATAATGCTTGACAGGGGAAATGACAAAAAGGCTGTTTTTTTATTTTTGTTGTTGTTGTTTAAGTTGTAGAAATAAAAGCTTTTCAATGCCTTTTGTGTGACTGTAAAGTTTCTGTAAAAAGCCTTCAGATGTTTATTTCAGACTCCAGCAGTCTCCCACAGCTACTGTAAGAACTTATAGAGCACTTAAAGTTACATACTGTTAGGGTCCACTAGGTGTCGCTAAAAGGCTGCATCACACTGGTTAGATTTGATTTTATTTCAACACAATTTTCCCGAGAAAAGAATTTTTCTAGAAAAGTTTTTGTGTTAGCTCTCTGTTATAGTCTGACATTTTTATTATATATATGAGTCAATATCAATATAGGGTAGCATTTGGTGTCCCTGGCAGAAATCACTCACTTTTCATGAAAAATTTGCAAAATAACAAAACTCTGAGGGTTTATTATAAATGGCCAAACATTTAAACACACATTGGTACAGAGATACATCTTTAAAAGGGTGTTTTTCATATTTAAAAAAAATGTTCTATGATTAGATGCATGCGATTTTGCCATGTCCCAAACTCCTCTCTACTAACTTCACTGAGTGAAATAAGTAGATAAATGATATACAGTGTACAAACCTTTTACATGCTCTTGTTGCTCTCATCAAGTACTTGAATAAAATGAGTCAATTGGATCATTTATGGTCTAATGTCATAATAATAATAAACGTTTTGCATGTGTCCCTGGATTTGCTGTCCACCCCGTCATTAGGTGGTTACTGCAACTAAAAGAAACCCCCTGCTGTAATCAGTGACATCACTACCACTGCTTTGTCTTTTACAAATGGAGTGAAGAATAGAGAGGACATATCAACATTTATATTTTGACATTTTCATCATTTTATGATTGAACTTGAATGTGTTCAATCTTAATGTGTCCACCCTGTCATTGCAAAATATGAATCTACATAAATGCTTTTCAGAAATTCAAAATATGTTTGTTAAAGTATACACAGTCACCTTCCTAACTGATACATGTTGCTAGCTAATGGCCCAACATGTGCTCATTAAATGCAAACTTCAGCCAGAAACGTCCTCCTTGTCATTGTCCACCCCGTCATCAAGGCTAGTTTTATAACAGTTTTATAAGTTTTTCAGTGTTTCAGAAGTCAAGTGGAGGACAAAACATATGCAGAGAAAGAAACCATTTGAAAGGATACCTGTGTTTATACTTTTTGTGGTAGGCCTACATTTAGGGACCAATGGTTTTCGTTTTGTTTATATTAATCTTGTTTTTTCGTCTAGTTGAAGGTTTTATTTATTTATTTTTGCTGTTGTTGAGTGTCATTTCCAGATGTAGCCTACCTGTGCACAATTCAAAATACAGTAGGTGAAAAAAGTCATGTTTTGACAAAAAACATTTGTTGACAAAACCATAACATTGTTTCCTTTAAATATATATGAGGCACTTCACTATTGTCCACCCTGTCATGCCAAGGTCCACCCCGTCATGCCAAGGTCCACCCCGTCATGTTCATGTTTTATGTGAATAAATAATTATTTTCACAAGTTATCAAAACCTTTTGTGTGATTTTGCTCTGAAGAGATTAGGGCCAAACAGTATTATTTCAAAGTTTGACCAGATACCTTTATTTATAGAGTTTATTCAGAAAAGAAAGTACAACTTTCACAGATTTTACATATACAAACATATTTTTCCATCATTTCTGTATTTTTGAGAGATGTTTTCCAGAAACTAAAATATATTCCTGAACGAGGGACCAAATACCTTTCTGACAATGTACATTTTGTAATCAATATATGATTAGAACATATTTACTCTATTTAGAAATTGTCCCATGACAGGGTGGACACATTTTGCAATTTGCTTGTACTTTCTATGCTTGCAGTCAATTTATAAAAGCTGCAGGAGCTTGACCAACATGCATTTCTAACAGCTTAAGGTCTACTTTATACAATGGATATGGAGTTCAGTGGAAAATCTGATCTTTTTTTGTGTGACATTGGGAAGTCTCAATGGCACTCTATACTGATATTGACTCATATTTTCTCCTTCCAATCGATTTCATAAATATCTTGAAAGATATTTGTCATTTTGGCATTTTGTTTGTTTGCCTTTTGTGTTTTTCCCATTTTTATTGAATTTGGATTTTTCCCCCCACATAAATACCAGCAGGTTAAACTCTAAGATGATGAAAAATGAAGTTAAAAAAATCGTCAGCACCTCGTCCAAATCAGTGAGTTGTTTTCTTGTGAATCGGCCCAAGTCACGGCGATGTCTCTTCAGAGTCCAGATGCAGTCCAGTGTGAGTTACTCTGTCAAATAAATGACTCCTCATACTAACCCCACTGGGTGCATGTCGGTCCTCCCGTGTTACTACTGAGCAGCTGAGGCATCGCCTTCTTGTGCTGTAGGGGTGTATTCATGTGGTGTTTTTCATGCTTGCAAAAGATGTAAATAATTTTCTATCTATCTATCACAAGGTTTTTTATTAAAAGAACAACTCAAGATCCTATAGATGTATTTTGTTGTATTATTTGTGATTTTTTTTCACTTAACAGAACAGAGGGCTGCTGCGGATTTGTGGGAGTGTGGGTTTTTGTTATGGAAAGAAAATGACTCGGAAATGTAAATAAATGAATAAATCGCTCAGTTTGGGATTCATTTTCGTTTTCGCTGCGTTTGAGCTGAAACAGCAGCCAAAGAGGCTGAGGGGGCATGCAGATGAGAGGATGGAGAACTAGAATCATCCGTGCAATGTCACATAGATAGATAGATAGATAGATAGATAGATAGATAGATAGATAGATCCGCCTCTGTCTCACACAGAAATTGTGATTTTATGGAGGATGAAATGAGTTCGGTGTGAGAGAGAACAAATGAACAGAGGAGAAAGAGCTGCGAGGGAAAGGGGACTTGAACCAGACATTATTATGACTGAATGAAGAAACTGCTGCGTTTTCTGTGTCACATAGAAGACGCTCAATGAAAGCGGTATGGCACGAAGATTATTCTCAACTCAGCCTGCAGGACGGAGGGACGGACATGTGTTCCCAGGGTAAATATGCGCTCAGTTTGGGATTCATTTTCGTTTTCGCTGCGTTTGAGCTGAAACAGCAGCCAAAGAGGCTGAGGGGGCATGAAGATGAGAGGATGGAGAACTAGAATCATCCGTGCAATGTCACATAGATAGATAGATAGATAGATAGATAGATAGATAGATAGATAGATAGATAGATAGATAGATCCGCCTCTGTCTCACACAGAAATCGTGATTTTATGGTGGATGAAATGAGTTCGGTGTGAGAGAGAACAAATGAACAGAGGAGAAAGAGCTGCGAGGGAAAGGGGACTTGAACCAGACATCATTATGACTGAATGAAGAAACTGCTGCGTTTTCTGTGTTTGTGTGGATGTAAATATTAATATCCAAAGACGCTCGCAGTCACTGTGACGTCAGTGATACGAGGCAGGTTCAGGGTCTCCTGACTGATTTGAGTCCAGTTTGTAATTATAGAGGTGCGGCAGTTATTATGTGCTTGCCTTGAAAAGGCAACACATCTTATTATCTTGCATATTTCTTATTTTTATTATTTTTATTCTGGACAAAAGTTCGGCGCGCTACTCCTCCTACAGCTTTGGTTTTAGGCCCCCACAATGAATTGGGAAAATGTGCGGCCCCATTGGGAGAGGTGTGCTATTACTTTTATAAGGAATCCGACCCACGGAATTCTCAAAATTCCAATTTTCCTGAAAATTTCGGCCATCCGAAATGAATGGCCAAAACTTTGGAAGGCTCCAGAGCCCAGAGCTTTGAACCTGCGTCCACGCACCAAATACAAAAAATGTGCGTCTTGTGGAGAAGAATCGGTGTGTCAATTTTCAAACCGATCAGACCTTGCGATTTCTCATAACTCATGATTTAAATCACGATTTTGCCCTCATAGAAAAAGAATGGGAAATCGGCAGACACTCATGCATTTTCAAAGCCTCACAGCTCCTTCATTCTTTGGCCCACAGACTCCATTCAAAGCTTAAATGACTCAGCAGACCTTCAACTTTATGTGTGTCATCTTCAATTTTTCATGTCTGCTTTAGTTTGCCATAAAACACAGTTTAAGTTTGGAGTTATTTTTGAGCCGCCTCTGACTTTTGAATGAGTGTGTATTGCGTGAGCTAGAGTGGCATTCCTGAGGGCTAGAGTGGAGCAGCCCTGAAAATTCGCCTAAAACTTTTGTCTTAAACTTGCTCTCCTGGCCACAATTTTCACTCCACATGCATAATTTTTTGGAAAGTAGTAGGAAAAATAGTTGTGCTTTGAAAAATGCAAATACAAAAGCAAAGTATCTTCAATTTTTTAAACTGTGACCCTTAACGAGGCAGGAGTGCCAGCTCTCTCCCCCATAGACTCCCATTATATCTGGAATGCAAAGTCTCAGGAGAGAAGCAGAAGGACACACTTTTCCAACTCGCTCTAAGGTGGGCATTTTTGGGAGTTGGAAAATAATTTTGACACAGTTTGAAAGCCCAAAGCCTTGCCTTTCTCATGATACCTTTTATTTTCTGCTCGGACTTACTGTCATTGAGAACAAAGCAGTAGTTTGACCACTACGTTTAGGTGATTTTTCACAGAAGCAGCACTGTCACTCATGCTGTGTGCTTCATAGAGCCTCATTTCTGGCTCCGCCCACACAAGCCCCAGTGGCACAGTGGATAGTGTCTCTGCCTGCCATGCAGGAGACCAGGGTTCAACTCCCCGCCTGGGCAAGAGCCACAACACTACACAGCCCACAAACAGCACAGGGCTGCTGATTTAGCGCATGTCCAGGCTCTCGCAAGGCAAGCACATCAAAGTTTCTTCAGAAACTTTATAAAGTCTAGTTCATGTTTACTGTTGGCATGTAATATTATGTATTGTAGGCTTATTATTAGAATTATTATTTTGAACATTTGGGGACGCTCGTTATGTGCATCGTGTTATATGGGGCACGGCTGACATGAAATGAGGGCGCAGGTGGGGAGGGCACAAGGGTTCAGCAGAACAACAGCAGAACCTGGTAAGGTTTTGCAGCGTCATGGCTGGAGGTTTTTAATTAGGGTTGGGAATCTCTGGCATGAGGCCGATTCGATACGTATCTAGATACACGGGTTACGATTAGATTCAGAAACGATATATCTCTTATCTCTTAGTACTGGCATTGTGCTCAGCAGCTTTAAGACAGCTGTGGTCAGACCGCTTTTAAAGAAACCACATCTTGATTCTAGTTCTTTAAATAGCTATCGCCCAGTTTCCAATCTCCCGTTCATGTCTAAAGTGCTCGAGAGAGTTGTCTTTCAACAACTCTCCACCCATTTGGCAGTGAATCAGCTGTATGAGCCTTTCCAATCAGCTTTCAGGGCCTGTCACTCCACTGAGACAGCACTTACTAGAGTTGCCAACGATCTTCTGTTGGCTACTGATGCGGACTCTACCTCTGTGCTTTTATTACTGGACCTCAGTGCAGCCTTTGATACTGTTGATCACTCCATTTTATTAGAGATACTAACTGAGAATTTTGGTGTCACAGGCCTGGCTCGTGCATGGCTTAACTCATACTTATCTGAAAGAACACAGTGTGTCATGTACAATAATACTAGATCCAAATTCTCCAATGTTAAATGCGGGGTACCTCAGGGCTCAGTCCTGGGTCCTCTTCTCTTTTCCCTGTACATCTCGCCACTTGGACAAATTATACGTAGCCATGGTATTAATTTCCATTGTTATGCTGATGATACTCAGCTATATTTGCCCATAAAGGCTGATGATCCCACAGAGATCAATAGATTAGAGGTCTGTCTGGCTGCAGTAAAGAATTGGATGTCACTAAATTTCCTGCTATTAAACTCAGATAAAACTGAGATGTTAGTAGTCGGCCCTCCCAGACATAGACACTGTTTTGAACAGTTAACAGTTCTACTTGACAACTGTGTGATTTCACAAAGTGTGGCAGCCAAAAATCTCGGTGTTACTTTTGATCCCTGCTTATCCTTTGACAGGCACATTAAGGATATCACCAAGACTGCCTATTTTCATTTACGTAATATAGCACAAATTCGGTCTTCCCTGTCCATGGCTGACGCAGAGACCTTAATTCATGCATTTGTTTCAGCCAGACTTGATTACTGCAATGTTCTGTTTTCAGGTCTCCCACAGGCCAGCACCAAAAGTCTCCAGATGGTTCAAAATGCTGCAGCTAGGGTCTTAACTAGAACTAGAAAATTTGATCATATTACTCCAATTCTGGCCTCCCTTCATTGGCTTCCTGTGCATATTAGATCTGACTTTAAGGTGCTTCTGTTAACCTACAAAATCTTAAATGGGTTTGCCCCATCTTATCTTTCACATCTCCTTAAACCCTACATTCCATTGCGGGCTCTCCGCTCTCAAAATGCGGGGCTGCTTTGCTTACCTAGGATTAAGAAGAAGTCAGCAGGTGGCCGGGCCTTTTCCTATCGTGCCCCGCTGCTATGGAATAACCTCCCTGCTGATGTCAGGCAATCTGAATCTGTTGATTCTTTCAAATCTAGATTAAAAACTCATCTCTTCGGCCTAACTTATGGCTGACAGTTAGTGGTACGGTGGGCTGGTTCTCTGTCTCAGTGAAGTAACCCAAGCACTCACCTGCCGACGAGATTATGAGATTATTGCTCTCACGGAGCTAATTATCAATTAGTCTTCTCCAGATAATTAATGTGCCACCTTTGTCTCTGTGTGAGTGTGTGTGAATGGTTGATGTGTGTTTGTCCGAGTGCGTGCTCTGTCTACTTCTGATCCAGGTCGTCGTGGTGTAGGTGGCTGTGTGGCCCGGGTCCCTGGCTGCTCTGGTGCATCCAGCTTGCCTTGGCGTCATCATCCCTCATCCGCCACCTATCAATCCTCATACATTTTATTGTTTGTTATCTGTGTTTACAACATCTGTTGCACATCTGTCCGTCCTGGGGAGGGATCCCTCCTCTGTTGCTCCCCTGAGGTTTCTTCCTATTTTTCTCCCTGTTAAAGGGGTTTTTTAGGGAGTTGTTCCTCATCCGATGTGAGGGTCTAAGGACAGAGGATGTTGTATTTTTCTGTAAAGCCCTTTGAGACAAATTTGTATTTGTGATTCTGGGCTATACAAATAAATAAAATTGAAAAATTGAATATATTTTTAATAGAGAACGATTCGGTACGATTCGATACGGTTTAAGAACGATACAATTCAATACGGTTTAAGAACAATACAATTCGATACGACCCTAAAAACAATACGATAGTTAACATTTGTTGATGTAGACTGGGCATCACCAAATGATGGACTGCGGTCCGGGCACGGAACCAGTGGCGGTTCTGTCCAGACCCATGACAACAAGAGAGCACTTTTTACTTTTGTAGCACAGAGGAAATATGCTTCTCAAACTCTTGCTAATTAGTGTTAGTGTATGTTTATGAGTTGTAGAACATAATAAATTATCTTGAAGGAGTAGATGTTTACCAGCAAGTTTGATTCCAATAATTTAACAATATGTTAAATAATTTAACAATATGTTAAATTATTATTTGTTTTAAAAATGTAAATTACTCATCAAACAGACCTAACAATTCAACAATGAATGAGCAGGAGCATTCCTGTGATAACACAGATTGAATATGAAAAATAAGCCAAAGTGATACCTCTTCTCTGAATAGACAAGCTAAGCCAGTGTGCTGCTGTTAGCCAGTGAGTGGCGAGCCGAGTGGCACCTCTTCGCTCTGTTATACAATCTATGTCAGTGCGCTGCTGTAGCTGGAAAGTTTCTCTGCCTTTTGGACTCGTACGGTGCCGGTGCAGTTGTTGTAAATTTTTTTCTTGGTGGTGCAGGTGCAGGTGAAACCACTGGAGGGGTTGTGCCACCCAGATTTGATCTCACAGGGCGCCAACCAGCTCCGCGCTGCGCCCTTCTCGGCGCAGACCAGTGCGCCCTCGCATCCCGCGATCACATACACAATGAGGTCTGCGCCGAGCACGCGCTATGTGAAAGCCCCTTAACGTTACGGAGCATGCGGGAGAGTCCTTTCGTGAGCTCTCGCGTTGTTTAGAGATGAAAACTGTAAAGCCTCAGGCAACCGATTCATAGTCTCGCGATATCCGATCCACAACTCTACAATCGATTCATCTAAGGATTCATGGCGGATTTTGTATCGATTGAGGAGTCTGCTACCGATACAGCCGTATCTCTCGCCCGTAAAATCGGTTATCCGGTCGTATCGGTGTATCGTACCCAACCCTATTTTTAATGGCAGAGGCTCTGTGAGGCTGTGCTGCCTGTGATGCCTTCACTGTCCCTCAGACGTCTTCATGTCCTCTACTTCCACAGGGAGAAGATGATTTCCAGCATCCTGCTGCTGCTGGTCCTGACCTCCTCTGTCTGCGGTGAGCTCACACCTTCTGTTCATCACACTGAAATACACACTCAGGGCTCTATTTTCCTGGCGCAGTGAGGTGAACCCTTCGCAGAGCTAGTTTGGACCAGCGCAACCCGAGGTGCGCACAGTTTGGTAGTCTGGCAGATGGAGGTGCGCTGAGATGGGAGTGGCAGCGCAGCAGGGGGAGGTGCTGACAGAATCAGCTTGGCGCAGTGACAGTCACCAAAACCTCACAATCAGCACAAACGGTGCCAATGTCCTTTGATCTGACATCAGTTGTGACGGGACAGTCGATATGGAGATAAATTTATGTGCTGATTGAGATAGTAGCATTAAATGGTGGTTTTTGTGGGTATTTATGTCATTGTTACTGTGCCTGACATTCTGGAAACCTGCCTGTGAGGTTTTGGTGATGTCAGCCAAACTTCCACTACACCGGCCCCGCTTCGCCTGCAGCAGCAGACTTCCTTGTCAATTGTGTAAACCTTCATTACGCTAGTGTTGTTGTCAAGACCACACCAACCGAGACCAAGACATTACCGAGACCAAGACGAGACCAAGACATTTGGATGTCGAGACCGAGACGAGACCAAGACCATATATAATAAAAAAACACAATAGAACAAAATGACAGGTATCTCTTTTAAACTTAGTTTGCTTTTAAACAAATGCAACAGCAACTAAAACAAAATGCTGTTGTTTTCTAACCAGCACAATGAAACAAATCTCAAATCTAAGGAAATCTGTTGTTTGACTTCTTGTAAAAAGTACGCCATCATTGACCTGACCAGCAATGATAAATATGCTATTTCATAAAGAAAGATTAAAAGAAAAAGGAATAAGACCTAAATTAAATGAACTAAATGAAAAAAAAATCAGCAAGGTTTCTTGAACATGGGTCTTTAACTTAAGCAATTTGAGAACATTTTGTATTTTGGTGCTTTGACAGCTATAGTTTGACTCATTTCAGGATGATGAAATTGAATGCTGAATACTGACTATAATATTCCGTTTATGAACTTCCATTTATATTTTAATGAATATTTATTAGGCTGAATAATGATTTTTAAGGAACCTTGCATGGATGCTATTTTTTAACATATATTTAAGCATTATTACACGACAGGGTGTGAAGTTACAATAATGATGGTCAAGCACACCCTCGAGTGTAATAATGTGATTATACAACTATTACCAAAAAAATAAAAGGTATAATCAACATGTTTTCATACTGTGGTAATTTCGCTCTCAAAATAGAGAAGTTTTTTGCTAGTATTCTCTCCGTTTCAGCGGAAATACATGAGATCTGACATTAACTAGTCTTTGTCAGCCAGCCAGCTTGGGCTTATCATGTTTTCTAGACATCGTGATTTCCCAAAACTGAATAAATACCACACATAGCAACTAGGGCTGGGCGATATGGACCAAAAGTCATATCCCGATATATTTTGGCTGAATATCGATATACGATATATATCCCGATATTTTTTCTGCAAAGTGAGAGCAAATGTTCAGTTAAGTCAAAGCCAAATATGACATGACGGGGCTGGAGCTTTTTCGGGTTGTGGATGGCTTGTGGCTGGGGCTTCTGCAGTGTTCCTGGTAGTATTTGGGGGGCAGGAGCTGCTACAGGAACGTCCTCTGGCTTGGCCCTCTCACCTGCCGAGTCTCCACTGAGAGGGCCGAGGAGGAGGAAGGTTCCTGTAAAGTTACCGGGCGGCTGAGCGACCATGACCGGGGCATCAAAATGCCTGTTGTTAAAAAAGCCTGTTGTTAGCTAACGTCTGCTAAAGCTAACATTAGCGCACCTAAAAATGCCAGCTAAAAAGTGTGTTGTTAGCGTTAGCTAACGTTAGCTGGCACGTTAGCGTTAGCTTGGTAGTGTTGGCCGTGTTGCTAGGGACGCCTAGTGCCCGGCTGTTTGCTTTCTGTTGACACCACATCAAATCCAATCAGCACCAAGTAAACCCCAAGCCCCACCCAGGAGTTTTCGGGGCCGCTCAGAGTCCCTACCCCGAGGCAGGGCCATTTTTAGCCCCTGTAAAAGTTCAGGAACTCTCTCCTTCGGGGTAGTTCGGCCCCGGCCCCATGAAATTACTCCGAGAGTGCGGAGTGTTTGTTCCTGCCCCACCCCTCCTCTGTGCACGACAGAGGAGGGGTGGGGGCGCATGGAGCAGGGCAGATAGCTCCAGGTCAGCAGCACAGCAGAGCAAGGATCACAGCGCAAATTTGAACTATATCGATATATGCGATATAGTCTGATTCCATATCACATTTAAAAATATATCGATATAATTTTTATATCGATATATCGCCCAGCCCTAATAGCAACACAAAACTGCTCTGCTAGCTTAATCATGTTGTAACTAGAATATCCGCTGGAAAAAATCATTTTTTCATGCACTGATAGTTATACTTCTGCCGACTTCTCAGTCATTTTTAATCTAACAGGTGCCGTGACAAAGACTCACCAGCACAGCTGATCTTTATCTACAACGAACTTATAATGAACAGTTATATTTAAATACAGGCTACTGCTTTCCAGTGTCGGCACCACAGCAAACACCTATCTTTTCATAAACTCACCGGCAGATGTTTTATTTCAGCTGGGGGTGTGTCACTCCAGTTTAACGTCAGCTCCGATTAATGTGGCTGAGCAGCAAAAGTAACGACAGTAAGCAGCCACATTAAGGCTGAACAGAGTTATATAATCACCTTTTTAGGCTGTTATCAATTTACCTCTGAATTAAAGACGACAGTTTTCACAGATGTGTTGATTTATTAAATGTTCATTTCAATGTACAGATGCAAACAAACTGACAAATTAATTAAATCAATGGCCAAGGCTACTCATAAAGACTAAACAAATGAATAATGATTAATACGTTAATTAATAACTGATAACATTAACACATTAATAACAAGAACAAAGTTATTGCCTGCATATCTCCTTGGAAAATCTTACTGGTACTGTCCGTGGTCCTGACGCTGCCTCAGCGGGTACTATTACGTCCGTGGTGCTGAATCTGCCTTAGCGAGTGCTATGAAAAACTGACACTGCCGTTTGGTTCCTGTCTGTTCTCATTTTTATTCTATGTCTATCCCCTCCTGCATGTTGCCGCACATCAGCCAGTCCACCATGAGCCATAGAACACACTCGCCGAGACGTTTTGCAATTTGCCTTGTACTCGTTGCCACTGACTTACGCAACAAGAGAGAAAGCCAGCCAGAGTTTGCTGACATTTCTCATGGCGATTTCCCGGGGACGCCAAACATAACCACCGCTTCTCCAGCCGTCTTTATCCACTCTGCGGGTTCAGGGGACGTGCCACTCAAGGTGTCGCAAAGGCTGTGTGACACCGGGAAGGCAGCAGCTGCACTTTTCTTTTTTCTCTTATCAAAGTAGTGAGAGACTGGTCTAGAGCGGTCTTGATCAAAAATTCCGAGTCCGCCCAGTCCGAGACCGAGACAAGACCGAGTGAAAATGCCTTCGATTCCGGGACGAGACCGAGATCCTCAAAAACTGGTCTCGAGACCGGTCTCGAGACCAAGACCGATCTCGAGTACTACAGCACTACATTACGCCTTCGTGCAGTGCATTTTAAAGGTGAGGACAGGGGCTCATGTGATTGGTTTAAAGTGAATCGGCTGTGTCAAACCCACTCCACGCCTTCTCTCCTCCCTTCCGCCGGTAGGAGGAACGGCGGAGTACTTGCGCCACGGCAATTGTAGGGAAAGCGCATCAAACACACCCACATGCACACCTCCAGGCGCAAATAACGGAGTCGGCATAATGTATAGTGGGTAGCGTGGGCGCAAGATACAGTTTAGGAATAGGGGAAGCTGCTAAATGCGTAATTCACGGGTAGCAGGTAGTGGCAACGGGTAGTGGGTGGCGCAAGATAGGGCCCATCTGGGTACATCTGTAGTTTCAGAAGTATCAGAAAAAAAAAAGAAAAATAATATTGTTCCCAGTAGCTGAGGCCTGTCTGTTCCTGTCAGCAGACGTCCCATGCAAGCCCACTGTGGAAACTGAAACTGAATAGAAAACAAAAAATAAACACAAAATCTAAATAAATAAAAACTAATGAAAAATACAAACCTATAATAACTCTGGCTCTTTCGTTTCTCCCCAACAGGAAAATTTACTGTGAATGTGAACCAGACTTTCTACCATGCCGTGGAGAACAGTAACATCAGCATGGAGTGGACCTTCTCACCCATAATACCCCTCATCAACTTGGATGTCTATTGTGCTTTTTGGTTGTCCGATCACAGGACTTTTAAGACTTTATATCATCTACAAGGTGGTGTTGAACACCCAAAGTCTCAAGATGAGCAGTTTGCAGGACGAGCTCGATGGGACAGGGAGGACCTGGGAAAAGGACTCGTCAGACTCCACCTGTCCAGACTCAGTATCAACGACTCCGGCATTTACCGGTGTGAAGTGTTCACTGAAGATGATGGTGATGGAGGTTTTGATGAGTGCTTCCTCAACGTCACTGGTAAGTATCCTCAGTAGAACCCAGTAGAACTTTCCTCACTGTTTTCACATGAGCAGCTTCTTTGGTTGAAAGCAGGGATGTTAAACCTGGTTAACTGACGGCATGAGGGGGATCAGACATGGAAGTGCCACCGACGTCTGTGTTTAAACTTTGTGCACGAGCAAACCCGTTCCCTTTTGAACCAGACGTCTGGAACAACCAGCCTTTTTCCGTAAATGTGGACTTGGACACGCCCTGACTGCACTTATACTGGGAGCTCAGATTGTTATAAGAGAGTCCAGAGGGTTTAGGATGTCATGTCCCACCTCAACCTACTCACAGACAGTCAATACGGATTCAGAACGGACAGATCAACCTCACTGGCACTCATGGAATTAACAGAAGAAATCACAAATTGTGTTGACAACAAAAAAATAGCAATTGGAGGTTTTTTTGACTTAAAAAAAAAAAAAAAAGCTTTCGATACCATTGTGATGGCCACAGCCACACAGGGTAACATTGCCCCACAACACCACACTTTTTCACCATATTAGTTCAGTTTAGTTTCATTACTTTGTTATCTGCACAGGTTTATTTCATTTGCAGTCAAACATACTTAAATAATTTACATCACACTGTCTGATTTAGAATTTGTTTATTTGCTTTAGCTTTACATTGTTTAAATGGCGTGCACACATTTTTACAGTGTATAGTTAGTTGGGGGGGGGGGGGGGGGGCGGTTCAGGGTTTAGTTAGGTTTCCTTGTGTTTAGTATAGTTTGTGTGACCCCTTGTGTGTTCCCTTGTGTGTCATTGTGTTAGGTCAGTTTGTTAAGTTCACATCTGGTTTAGTTGCTCTTATACTGAGTTCAGTTATATTTCTTTGACCTCTTTTATAGGCCTATTTTGTAACATTTGCTTGTGATTTAAGTTTGCTTTTGGGTGAATAAAACCCCATTTTCGTTTAAAACTCCTGTTTCCTTACTGCTTGGTCTCTGACAATTGGTGGCAGTGGTGGGATCCTTCAGTAGAGGACAGGATTTTTTTTTCTTAATTTTTTGGATTTTTCTGTGTTTTTTCTTTCTTTGCTGCTCCCCCAACGAGGAAAAAAAAAATGCAGCGTGGAGGAAAAAGTGTAAGGAAGCCAGGAGGGCCTGCAAGCCTGCAGACAGCCCAGGAGGCGCAAGCCAGTGTTGAGGAGCAAGGCGATGGAGCTCTTGGAGGGGTAAAAAGCACTGAGGGTGAAGGTAAGGAGCCAACCCTGTCACAGCTGGTTGCCATTCTCCAGAGTCATATGGGGCAGCAGGAGGCCAGGGAGGCAAAGAGGGAGGAGGAAACTGCGAGACAGGAACAACGGTTTAAAGCACTTCAACACCAGTTTCAGCTGTTGCAGTTAGAGGTACAGGCCCGAACCTCTCCACAACCAGATCCTCTGCTGGCAGATTCTGAACCGTCAGACTTGGAGGGTCTACCGGCTATGCACCAGCCTCAGGCCCAAGCTGAGCCCATCACCATTACTGCAAGTCCAGCCATGGCCTCAGCAGGTCGGTTTCGCTCACATGAGCCCAAATTGGAAAAATTAACTGATAATGATGACATTGAACATTTTCTTATTACCTTTGAACACATTGCTGTAGCATGCCAGTGGCAGAAATCAGACTGGGTTTTTCATTTAATACCATTGCTGACTGGCAAGGCTAGAAGTGCTTATGTGCATATGGACACTGATGACTCTCTTGACTATGACCAGGTAAAAGCTGCCATTCTTTCCAAGTATGACATTAACACTGAGATCTACAGGCAGAGATTCCGCTCCCTAGAGGTCAATCCTGATGAAAGCCCCAAGGAGTTGTATGCAAGGCTCAAGGAGCTTTATGGGAAGTGGATCCAGCCAAAAGGTAAAACCACCCATGAAATTGGGGAAATGATCATATTGGAGCAATATTTGAGAATGCTTTCCCCTGAGCTTCAGGTGTGGATCCGAGAGCATGATCCAGGTTCAGCAATGGAGGCTGCTAAGCTGGCTGACGTCTTTGTGGCTGCTCGGAAGAGGGGACAACCCTGGAGCTACAACTCGTGGAAAACCACCAAGGACAGCCGTAAACCAGCTCAACAGCCCCATCAGAGACCAGCGGCCGGTGGGGGTAAGCCACCCATGTGGGAAAGCCAGCCAGCCAGTATGCCATCAAAACCCTCTGGCAAAAAGCCTATTTGCTATCTCTGTGGAGTAGAAGGCCATACAAAACCTATGTGCCCTAAAAATTCAGCTAAGATAACACAGATGTGCTTTGTACCACGCCCTCATGCTGAGCCAGAGCTTAAGAATGACCAGCCAATTAGAACTGCACACATTGAAGTTAATGGAATTAGTCTCAAGGCTCTAATTGATACTGGGAGTGATCAGACTCTTGTGCACAGGAAGTTTATACCACCCAACGTTGTCAATATCAGAGACACCATCACAATCTGCTGTGTACATGGAGATGAGAAGAGTTATTCAACAGCTGACATGTACATAAAAGTGGAGGGGCAAACTTACCTCTTGAATGTTGGGGTTGCTGATAATTTGCCTTACCCAGCCATACTGGGGCGTGACCTCCCAGTGCTGTTTGATTTGTCGGAGCCAGAACAAGGCCGCAAATGTAATGTTGCTGTAACCAGAGCGCAGGCCAAACAACCCAGTGAGACCCTCGGTGCCCTGCCCTTCTATAATGCTGAGTTGGAGACTACACCCGGGAAGTCTCGGAAAACCCGCAGACAGAGGAAGCAGGAAAAATTCCAACATAGAATTGTGAGACCACCAACCAATGCTGAGCCAGAGTTACCTTTAGGTTTTCAAATGCCTGCCAATATCTCTGATATGCAGAAAACTGATCCGTCTTTAGCTTCTCTTTTCCAGAGGGCGAAGGGGAAGGAGCCAGGAGCTGAGCTGGACTTCAATGGAGAGGAGTACATTCTGCAAAATGGCATGCTGTATCGTCAACAGGGGTCAGTGTTGCAGCTAGTGGTTCCCCAAGCAGCTAGAGACACCATACTCACCTTGGGGCACTCAGTTCCCTGGGCTGGCCACCTGGGCAAGCATAAAACCACAGCTCGCATTAGACAGCATTTCCACTGGCCTGGTCTGCGCAGAGATGTTGCTCAGTTCTGTCGAAGTTGCCCTCAGTGCCAAATGACATCTGCCAGAATACCCTCCAGAGCTCCACTCCAATCACTACCCATCATTGGCACCCCATTTGAACGGCTTGGGATGGACATTGTTGGGCCTGTTGAGAGAAGCAAGGCGGGGAACCGTTATATGCTTGTTATAACAGATTATGCCACAAAGTACCCAGAGGTCTTTCCGCTGAAATCCATAAAAGCAAAATCAGTTGTTTTCTGTTTGGTACAGTTCTTTGGCAGAGTAGGCTTCCTTCGTGAAATATTGACAGATCAAGGAACTAACTTTATGTCCACTCTGCTGAAACAGGTGTACCAGTTGCTTGGCATTAGGAGCTTGAGGACCACACCCTATCATCCCCAAACTGATGGACTGACGGAACACTTTAATCAGACCCTGAAGCAGATGCTTCAGAAGTTTGTGAACAACAGTGGTACAGACTGGGATCAGTGGCTGCCATATCTCCTCTTTGCATATAGGGAAGTACCCCAAGCCTCCACTGTTTTCTCTCCCTTTGAACTTTTGTATGGGTATGAAGTACGAGGGCCTCTCTCACTGCTGAGAGAGATCTGGGAGGGAGACAGGGAGAGGGGGCAGTCTGTTAACATTGTATCTTATGTTGTCCAGATGAGAGACCGATTGGAGAGAATGAGTGAGCCTGCCCAAGTACACATGGCGGAGGCACAGCAACAGCAGAAGGCCTGGTACGATCAGGCAGCCCGGCAGAGATCCTTCAACCCCGGACAAAAAGTGCTGGTGCTCCTCCCCAGTGATAACAACAAGCTGTTGGCACAGTGGCAAGGACCATTTGAGATTGTGAAGAAATTTGGGCCTACCACATACCAGGTGTCAACCCCAGGGCAACCACGCTCCAGTAGAGTTCTGCATATAAATCTCCTGAAGGAGTGGGTGCAGCGACCTGAGAGGAAGGCAGAAGTGATGCTCATCAGAGAGGTGCTTGAGGAAGAGGAAGTGGAAGAGCAGTACTTACCTCCTGCTGGTACTCCAGCAGGATCTTGACCTCAGCCATCTCTCTGAGGACAAACAGCTTCAGGTGAGATCAATCTGCAATTCTGAAGTATTTTCAGAGAATCCTGGGAGAACAAATATTGTTGAACATGACATTATTGTGAGAGAAGGTGCTTCTGTGAGACGGCTCAGTTACAGGATTCTGGAGCGACTGCTGGTCTCACTGAAAAAGGAGGTGGAACTGATGCTGTCCCTGGGGATCATTGAGACGTCGAGAACCAAATGGTGTAACCCAGTGGTCCTGGTGCCAAAGAAGGATGGCAGCATCAGGTTCTGCATTGACTTCAGGTACCTGAACTCAATTTCTCGTTTTGATTCCTACCCAACACCAAGATTTGATGACCTGCTTGAACAGTTGGGAAAGGCAAAATACTTGACCACACTAGATTTGTGCAAGGGTTACTGGCAGGTTCCACTCACTGAGCAGTCAAAGGAGCTGACAACCTTCAGGACACCATGGGGGCTCTTCCAGTTCAGGGTCCTACCATTTGGGCTGCACGGTGCTCCGGCGACCTTCCAGAGCTCATGGATGAGGTACTTCGGGGTCTCTTTGGTTTTGCCGCAGCATATCTGGATGACATTGTCATTTACAGCGCCACCTGGGAGGAGCACCTGGAACATCTCCGCACTGTGTTGGATCGTCTCCACTCTGCCGGGCTGACCGTGAATCCATCAAAGTGTGTCTTTGCAGCCGCAGAGACGGAGTACCTTGGCCACGTCATCGGGAATGGGGTGATACAGCCACAGGTCAACAAGATCCAGGCCATCGAGTCATGTCCCCTACCACAAACAAGGAAGCAGCTCAAATCCTTCCTGGGCATGGCGGGCTTCTATCACTGCTTCATTCCACGGTTCTCTGCCAGGGCAGCCCTACTCACAGACCTGACTGGATCTCGGTGTCCCAATCAGGTACAGTGGACAGAGGAGTCAGTGGCGGCTTTCCATGACATCCAGCAGTCACTGAGTAAGAAACCTGTTTTGTATAGTCCAAATTTTGATGAACATTTTATTCTGCAAACTGATGCTTCTGACAGGGGACTGGGAGCAGTGCTTCTTCAAGGACCACAAGACAATCGCCATCCAGTCGCCTACATCAGCCGGAAGCTGTTCCCCAGAGAGGTTCGGTATTCAACGGTGGAGAAGGAGGCACTGGCTATCAAGTGGGCCCTGGACTCTTTCCGGTACTACCTCATGGGTAGAGAGTTTACCCTGGAGACGGACCACAAAGCGCTTCAATGGATGGAAAGGATGAAGGACACCAACGGAAGAATCACCCGGTGGTACCTGGCCCTGCAGCCATTCCGCTTCAGCATTCAGCACATCCCAGGCAGGGACAACCTGACAGCTGACTATCTCTCTCGCTGTTCCAGCGAGGGTCCTTGAAGGGGGGGAAGTGTGTGATGGCCACGGCCACACAGGGTAACGTTGCCCCACAACACCACACTTTTTCACCATATTAGTTCAGTTTAGTTTCATTACTTTGTTATCTGCACAGGTTTATTTCATTTGCAGTCAAACATAATTAAATAATTTACATCACACTGTCTGATTTAGAATTTGTTTATTTGCTTTAGCTTTACATTGTTTAAATGGCGTGCACACATTTTTACAGTGTATAGTTAGTTAGCAATCATTTGTTCTATTAATCTGCTTTTTTGTTTGAGTTACCGTGCTGCTTGGAGGGTCTCTGGCTGCTGAGGAAAAAGGTGTGGCTGTGGGTGAAGAGCCCTTAAATACTGGAGCCAGCTGATTGGACGCAACCACTGCTGCAGATGTCGTGGGGGGGTTTCAGGGTTTAGTTAGGTTTCCTTGTGTTTAGTATAGTTTGTGTTAATTGTGTTGACCCCTTGTGTGTTCCCTTGTGTGTCATTGTGTTAGGTCAGTTTGTTCAGTTCACATCTGGTTTAGTTGCTATTATACTGAGTTCAGTTATATTTCTTTGACCTCTTTTATAGGCCTATTTTGTAACATTTGCTTGTGATTTAAGTTTGCTTTTGGGTGAATAAAACCCCATTTTCGTTTAAAACTCCTGTTTCCTCATTGCCTGACTAGTCCAGTCATTTTATGAAAAAACCTAGGACAAATTGCAAGAGAAACAAACTCAACTGATTTTGTATCCTCAGTTTGTCCTGAGTGAGGGAAAAAAAGTCCCAAGAAATCCCATTGGTGGAAAGTTTTGAAAATCACCTATTTATGGCCACATATTACCAAAAAACACTGTTTTTAACACATGGGAAAAGGGGTTCAACATTTTACTTTCAGATATCACTATAAAAATTCACAAGATGATTACACACACAGAGACAAGAAAAAAAGCCAATTATAAGTTCTCTGAATTATTCTGTTTACACATGCATATCACACATTATCTGATTTGATATGCGCTAATAAGGAATATAAGGAATAAATGCCAGAACAGATATTTAAACAGTGAATTAAAAGGTTACTATATATATAGTAACCTTTTACTTTACTGTTATATAGTAACCTTTTAATTCAAGGTTACTTTATATATAGTAACTTTTTAATTCACTGTTTAAATGTCTCTTCTGGCATTTATTCCTTATATTCCTTATTAGCGCATATCAAATCAGATAATGTGTGATATGCATGTGTAAACAGAATAATTCAAAGAACTGGTAATAGACTTTTTTCTTGTCTTTGT
The DNA here is from genome assembly GCF_902150065.1 of Myripristis murdjan. Classification (NCBI taxonomy): domain Eukaryota; kingdom Metazoa; phylum Chordata; class Actinopteri; order Holocentriformes; family Holocentridae; genus Myripristis; species Myripristis murdjan. Next base: position 2,684,896 of record NC_043997.1, read on the forward strand.
GTGTGTAATCAACTTGTGAATTTTTATAGTGATATCTGAAAGTAAAATTTTGAACCCCTTTCCCGTGTTTTAAAAACAGTATTTTTTGGTAATATGTGGTCATAAATAGGTGATTTTCAAAACTTTCCACCAATGGGATTTCTTGGGACTTTTTTTTTCCCTCACTCAGGACAAACTGAGGATCCAAAATCAGTTGAGTTTGCTTCTCTTGCAATTTGTCCTAGGTTGACCCAAATTTTGGCCTAAAATTACTGGACTATACTGCTTGGTCTCTGACACCATTGATCAAAATAAATTATTCAATGAATTAGAAAAATATGGTATTAGGGGGATCAGGCTGAGCTGGATGAGGAGTTATTTAAGAAACAGGAAACGATTTGTGCAAATAGGTGAATATAAATCAGACTATATGGATATTACTTGTGGGGTACCACAGGGGTCGGTATTAGGGCCAAAACTGTTTATACTATACATAAATGATATATGCAATGTATCTAAATTATTGAAATTCGTCTTGTTTGCAGACAATGCAAATATTTTTTGCTCTGGGGACAATTTGCAGCAGATTTTGGGGATGATCACTACAGAAATGAATAAATTGAAACTGTGGTTCGACAAAAATAAATTATCACTGAATCTGGGGAAAACAAAGATCATGCTGTTTGGAAAACATCACACAAATGTACAGATAAACCTGATGATAAACAATACACACATAGAAAGAGTTTATGAGAGTAAATTTCTTGGAGTGATCATAGACCACAAAATGAACTGGAAACCACATGTAAGCCACGTCTGAGCTAAACTGGCAAAATGCACTGGAATTCTAGGGAAAACGAAACACATACTGGATTATAAATCATTACACACTCTGTACTGTTCACTTTTTCTACCGTATCTGTCTTACTGTGTGGAGGTCTGGGGAAATAACTACAAATGCACCCTACAGCCAATATGCATATTACAAAAAAAGCAGTAAGGACAATAAACAAGGTAGGATATATAGAACACACAAACTTACTATTCATTAAATCAAATACCTTGAAATTTATGGACCTGGTCAAATTTAAAACATCACAAATTATGTACAAAGCCAGAAATAACCTGTTGCCAAAAAACATACAAAGAATGTTCAGGGAAAGAGAAGGTGGCTATAATTTGAGAGGAGAACAGAACTTTAAGAAACTCAGTGTCAGAACTAAAATGAAAAGTATGAGCATATCAATCTGTGGGGTGGACTTGTGGAACAGTCTGGAGCTAGAGATTAAACACAGTACAAACATAAACCAGTTTAAAAAGAGGTATAAACAGTCTTTTATCAATAGGTATCTGGAAGAGGAAGGGTGTTAATTGGGAGGATGTGTAGGATGTAAATTTAAAAAAAAATGTATATGTGTATATGTATGTATATGTATGTGTGTGTGTGTGTGTGTGTGTATATATATATAGTAGAAATTGCATATTATATGGGATTAGGATTTGTTTAGTATTTATATTGTATATTTATATGTATTTACATGTACAGTTGTATTGAATTATATAGAATATAATTTCATCAATTATGATGAATAGTTAGAAAGGGGTAGGTATAAAAAGTGTATACTTCTTCCTACTCCTTTTTCAAACATGACACACTACATTGTTTATCTGTTTCTCTTTTTGTTGTCTTTTTTTAATCTTTTGTATTTATATATGGAAAACAAACAAATATATATATATTATATTTTTTTGTTGTATACTTGTTTGAAAATAAAATCTTTCATTCATTCATTCATTCATTCATTCACTCAAGCTGGAAAAGATGAAGTTAAGTTCTGCAAGACATGTCAGCCCTTTCTGAGTTAAATTGAGAAAGAACTTGACAGCCATGGCTGAAAGCATTATGTTGTTGGTCTGTATGTACATACACACCTCTGTCCCATTCTCGTGAACGTGATATCTCAGAAACGCCTTTATGGAGCTGCTCTGTGCACTGGGGCTCAGTCATGCTGGGACAGGAAAGGGCCTTCCTTCCCCAAACTGGTCCCACAGAGCTGGAAGTAGAGAATTGTCCAAAATGTGTCGGTGAGCTGAAGCGTTCAGATTTCCCTTCAGTGGAGCTGAGGGGCCGAGGCCGAGCCCAGAAACACCAGCCCACAGCGTGATCCAGGTGGTGCTGCCCCCTGGTGGCTGAGTCGCTGTGGTTCCTAAACGCCTCCACTTTGCAATAATCCCACTTCCAGCTGATGGTGGAATATCTAGGTGGGAAGAAACTTCATCAGCTGACTTGTTGCGGTGGCTTCCTGTTACATTACTATTACAGCACCGTGCTGAAATTACATGCAGACGATGAAACAGAGGAGGTGAAATTAGACCTCAGACCATCGTCCTTGCCAACAAAGAGAGATAAAAAAACTTCACAGTCGTTACCTGAAGAGACAGGAACTGTTGGAAGAGAAGGGTTTAAAAGCTGGTCAATAATACTCGCTGACATGACTGAAAGATTTTGCAATGTTTAAAAGAAATCTGTGGGAAATGAGTTGAGGTCAAAGGTCAAAGTCACTGGGACCTCACAAAACACATTTTTTGGTTTTGACTCAAGGTGGATGTCTTACCCATCATTATCAGGGTTAGATGCTACCACAACCCAGAGGATTAACACAAAGTTCTGAGAGGAGAAAATGTACTGTTCAGTGTTTTAATCCACTCTTCAACATTTGCAGTTCGTAGAGCATGAAGTGCATTCAGGACGTGTCCAAGTCCACTTTTGCTATTTTAATGGTGGAAAAAAGGCTGGTTGCTGCAGGTATCGCGTTCATAAGGCTTGTACTGAGTCTCTTCATTTGTCATGGGTGTGTTTTGGGTGTAACATACAGTAAACCAATCAGAGTGCCATCTCCCATTCCTTTAAGAGCCAGGTGTGCTCAGTGCCCCCTGAGGTGAAGCAGTGTCCCTGTGTGTGGGACAAGCAGAGCGGACACTCACCAGCGCCCCCTATGTAAGCCAGCTTTGACTTCAGAGCTGCTGTTTGCTGCTCAGTCACTTTCAACAACGCAGCAACACTGCAGCTGAGCTCAGCTCATTTTAAGAGCAACAGGCCCATGGAGCTCAGATGGACACAAGAGACTTTGCTGTTTCCACAAGGGGGCGCTGGACGGGGAAATGAGTCGCACTTGTGTCGGGTGTCAGATAGAACCGCTTTTGTTTAATTTGCAGGAAAAAATGAATAATTTGTACCATTTTTAAATTTCCCATTTTCTCTAGAAACAATGTAAATGTTCTTGTTGAGTGGACAAACTGAATGTTCTGCACAAACTCTGGTATGTTTTCTCCTCACAGCTGCAAAACACCTGCCAGAAGAGCCAAAGCAGGGAGAAGATGGAGCGGCCGTCAACATTGGAGCTGTGATCGGTTCTCTTGTAGTTCTTGTAGTTCTTCTGATGGTGGTGATATTTGTTTGTGGACTCGCTCAAAAGCACAAGGTATGTTTACTTTTTCTTTCTTTATGACAAATTGTAATGTTACGTTCGTGCCAGTGTGCCATGCTTGTTATTACTGTTATTACTTTATTGGATCCAGCTTGTCCCTGTGACATCTGACAGTCCTGCTGCTCCATGAGGGAACAGGCACTCCACAGATGATTCATGGTTTTTGTCCACAAAGCAGAGAGATCAGAACTGAGGAGGTGGGAGGAACATGGATCAGCCGTCCATCCATACAACATCACATTACAGCTGCTCTCAGTAGATTGACTGATAGGAACACATTTTTTTAAAAATTCGTCTAGTATCAAGCAAGATGGCTTCACCCAGCAACTGAAAAATCGGCTGCAATGAAATCACACAGGGTTCGTCTGTGAAGTCATGTCCAGTAAAAGCTCCTGTTTCTGCCACTGACAGGTTCAGATTGTTATGATAAGAGTCTGACAGCATCATGGAAAAGATCCCTGCAGGTACAGACGTGAGCACCACCTTAACAGAAGGCTCACTCTGAAATCTCACATGAGCTGAGTCACTGCAGGAAGACGACAGTGGAAAGCTGAGAGTTGGACCGGCTGGGAGGAGTTTGTTGTTTTGTGGTACAGGAAGCCTTGCTTACTGTTATCTAAAAGATTAAACAAAAAATCGTTCACGTTTGCGCATATCTACTGAAGTAAGAAAACAAGAAAAAGCTTAATAGATACTGAACTAAACAGAAATAAATAGTAAAGATACTGGCCTGTATTTTTGGTATCGCACTGGCTTAAGCACCCTCCACCTCTGCAGCCAATCAAGGAAGACTTGTTTCTGGAAATGTAATATTTCTTCAGCGATCAACAGAACAAGGTTCAGCTCCTGTGTCGAGCCAGATTTTAACTTGTTTTTAACTAGCTGTTGTAGCTCTGTGTTGCTAATATTAGCTAATGTTACAAACAGGGCAGAACTCTTTTTATTATGTGACTGCACTATGTTTTCAAAATGTACGGTTTGTATATCCATATATTCCACATAGCATTTAAAAAAGATAGAGAGTGTTTTTTTTTTTTTTTTTTTTTTTTAAAAACCTTGAGGTACTCACAGTGTTTCAGTTTGAATGTTGTGATCATTAATTACAAAAAGCACTAAACCATGACATTTTAACTTGACTTTTATTTATTTATTTATTTGTTGTCAGTTTGAAGGCAGCTTTATTGATCATTTCTCCTGCCTGTTGCTACACAACCTGGACACAAAGCAGAATGATGGGTTGGTGTGCAATGTGGGAAAAGTGTGTTTTCTAACTAAAGGGTTAGAAAACACAGGGTTAGGGTTACTTTATCTCGAGATAAAAAATAAAAAAAGAATAAAAATAATTGACTGTATGGCCTCTGAAGACTTCCCTAAAATAATATATTTTATTATTATATTGTATTATTTCAATTTATTTATTTATTATTTATTTGGATCCCCATTAGCTGTCGCCCTAGGCAACCGCTACTCCTCCTGGAGTCCACACCAAATAAAAATACATACAACAATGGACTTAAATATAAACACTTATACAAACAAACAAATTCAATATAAACAAGTATCTAAACAAATAGACACTTAAACAATGATTAATCCATTATCATCAAGAAACACAAAATTTGCATAACCATCTAAGCAAAGCATCCCAGATTCAATAGAAATATAATATGACAGATATTTTCAAATGCAACCTCCTCTAATTATCCAATATTACCATACATTAACTGCTGAAGTGGCCAGCGCGCTCTGTTTTCAGAGGAGAATAAAGATCACTATGCGGATTGCATCATACAATGTACGTGGTCTACGCGTGGGGCATACCGCCACGGATATATCAAGACGTTTGGTTGTTGACAAGTTGTTGGAAGAGTGTGATATCCTGTGCCTCCAAGAGACCTGGCTTGCCAAACAGGATCTGGAGAAGTTAAACACACTATACAAAGATTTTCATGGTGCTGGTGAATCCACCACGGACCTCAGCACGAAATTAGTTAAAGGTCGAATACCTGGTGGAGTGGCAATCCTTTGGAACCATAAATATGACCCAGTGGTGAGAGTGAGAAAATTAAATGTTGATTGGGCCATAGGGCTTGACATAATACTTAATGGAAAGAAGGTTAGCATTGTTAACATTTATACACCCTTTGAATCTTATGAGTCTGTGGATGAATTTCAGAACAGATTAGGTTTTATTCATTCCATCATTGAGGATAATGACTCATCTTGTACTTATGTCATTGGGGATTTTAATGCTGACCTATCAGATAGCAGTTCTCTCTTTGCAAAACATCTCGTACACTTTTGTAAAGATAACAATTTTATTATATCTAGCAAATTATTTTTACCTGAAAATAGTTTTACTTATGTAAGTGAAGCATGGCACACAACCTCTTGGCTTGACCACTGTGTATGTACAGCAGATGCCCATGCCTCTCTTGAAAATGTGGAGATTTGCTATGGGATGGCCACCTCTGACCATATACCGATAGCTATGGTGTTAAATGTTGAGGCTGTGCCCCTCCAAGCTTCCACTGGGAATACTGACAACTCAGGGAAATTAATTTGGTCCCATCTATCTGAGGAGGACATTGATGGATATACTGCGCTAACTGATAGCATGCTGAATAGCTTGGAACTGCCAAAGGATGCTTTAATCTGTTTAAATATGAATTGTACTGATACACAACATGCTGATGACCTGTGCAACATGTATGATAATATTACAACAGCCCTGCATGCCTCAACTGGGCCTTTTTGCCGGCCTAAGAAGGTGCTACAAATTAAGCCTGGGTGGAACGAGTATGTGGCTGAACATCATGCTGCTGCTAGGGAAGCCTTTAAACTTTGGTGTGATGCAGGTAGACCTAGACAGGGGGAAGTGTATGAACATAAGAAACAAACTAATGCTAGATATAAGTATGCTCTTCGTCATATTAAGAAAAATGAGAACGCTATTAAAGCAGATTTGCTTGCTAGGAAGCTACAAAATAACAGCTATGTTGACTTCTGGAAAGCAATTAAAGTGCAAAATAATCATAAAACTGCTCTACCATATGATATTGAGGGTGTTTGTGGCTCAAATAACATCGCACAACTATGGCGTGAACACTATATTAAGCTCTTCAACTGTGTCAAGAGTAATGATTTAACTGTTGATAATGTTGATTTAGCTGCAGATTTGGTTGTAAGGCCAGGTGAGGTGTCAGATGCTATTGACAAGCTTGACAACAATAAAACATGCGGTACAGATGGTATCACTGCTGAGCATCTTAAGTATGCCAGCTATAGGCTTTCTCCACTGATGGCTATGTGCTTTACTGGTCTTATGGTGCATGGTGTGCTCCCTGATTCCATCCTGGCTGTTTTGCTTGTTCCTGTCCTTGAAGAGAAGGCGGGCAAATTAAACAGCATGGACAATTATAGACCTATTGCCTTGGCCAGTACCCTGTCAAAGGTGTTGGAAAGAATCCTCCTAGCCAGGATGGAAATGTACATCTTAACGACTGATAATCAGTTTGGGTTTAAAAGAAAGCATAGTACTGATTTATGCATTTATGCCTTAAAGGAGATAGTTGCTAAATATCAGAGTCAAAACTCCTCGGTTTTTCTTTGTTTTATTGATGCCTCTAAGGCTTTTGATAGAATAAGCCATGAAAAACTATTTGTTAAATTGCTTGCGAGGGGTGTTCCTAAATATGTTGTTAGAATTCTTATCTATTGGTATGCTCAGCAAACATTCCAGGTCAAATGGAATGATACCATCTCTGCTCCTTTTCATGTGGGCAATGGGGTCCGACAAGGAGGGATTTTATCTCCCTTTCTTTTCAATGTATATATGGACGACCTTTCAAAGCAACTAAATGAATGTAAAACAGGATGTATTGTGGGAGACTATGTTGTCAACCATCTTATGTATGCAGACGACCTGGTTATACTCTCTCCGTATACTGCTGGGTTACAACAACTGTTAAGGATATGCACACAATATGGCAAGGAATATGACATTAATTATAACACCAAAAAAAGCAAGATCATGGTTGTTAGATCTAGGGAGGATAGGAAAACAATTTTTCCTGTCTTTTACCTTTCAGAGGGCTCTGTAGACACGACGAGGGAATTAAAATATCTTGGACACATTTTTTCAGATGATCTTATGGACGACAGTGACATCCGTCGACAGTGCTGTAAAATATATGCTCAGGCCAACATGATGCTGAGAAAATTTTCCATGTGCTCTGCAGATGTTAAATGTGCCCTGTTCAAAGCTTATGTTACCCCTTTGTATACAGCTCACCTCTGGTCCTCCTACAGAGTGAAAAGTATGCAGAGGCTCCGCGTGGCATATAATGATGCCATGAGGCTGCTGCTTGGCGTTCCTAGGTGGCACAGTGCCAGCCAGCTGTTTGTGTCCTGTAATGTACCAACATGTTAAGAACACTGTTAAGAAAACTAATGTTTAATTTTATGTGTCGACTGGATGTGTCTGAAAACATCATTATTTTGGCCCTAATCAGCCCCATAATGGGCTATCGGTTCACATCCAGACTTCGTAAGCACTGGCATGTCAGCTTGAGCCTTCCTTAAGTAAATGCTTTTTTTATCTCTTATCTATAGGTAACCTGTATATGTGTATATGTGTGTACATGTATGTATATGTGTGTGTATATGTATGTATATATATGTATATATGTATGTGTGTGTGTGTGTATGTATGTATACATGTACGTATGTGTATATACGACATATATATATATTTTTTTTTGGTAACTTAATGGTATAGCACTGTATAATGTATTTCTTCACTTTTGCGTCTGTTTTATCTTTGTTTTATCATTTTATTTTCAATTTCATTTCTTATGTGGACCTTGTGTCTGAATAAAGATTCAAAAAATTAAAATATGGAATGTATTTATCTTTATATTATCGTGATGTGTTAAATTATATGTAATACCATAAGTATGCTTCTTATAATACAATCAAAGCTATATAAATATTATTATTGTTATTATTACTATTACCATTATTATTAATATTATCATCGTTATCACCGTTATCACCATTCTTATTAAAACAAATATATACATACTCTTTTGTCTTGTTCCCAGTGCACATAAACACTTCATTGTTCTCAAATTAAAATTTTCCCTGCTGCAATAAATACTGTTATGTTAATACTTTGAATTTATTAATGTTTGTGGTAAGCTTGATCTTTTTTGGCAGTGAGTTCTATACTTACATACCACTGTAGATAACAGGTTTTTTTTTTTTTTTACGGCATTTGTTTGCACTCTAGGTAAGGTAAAATTTCCTATAACTGCGTGCCTGGTGATGTGTCCATGATTTTTAGTACTGAAATTTAGGTTCTTAAATAAAATAAAAGGTAATTTTGAAACAGAAATGTTTCTGATGAAAATGATCAGTGAGTATAGGAATCTGTCTTTAACCATTAACCAGTTTAATTGCTTGTGCATAGAACTGATGTTTGTCCTGTAGTCGCACTGGAGTACTGTGCGGGCAGCTCTATTTTGTATACGTTGTAGTTTGTCTAATATACACTACTCACAAAAAGTTAGGGATATTCGGCTTTCGGGTGAAAATTCAGGATGAACCTAAAATGCATTCTAACCTTTACAGGTGAACTTAATGTGACCTTCTGTAAACTTTTGAATGCACATGTCCAACTGTTCAATGTTTCAGTACTTTTTGCACAAGTTGCTGTTCTCTAACAAGGAGCTTAACGGCAAAATTCACATCATGTGTTTGATGCTCCAGCTCATTGAGGTCGTATCATTAGGGAATGGCTGCTGGAGACTGGGGTACCTCAGATGGAGTGGCCTGCACTTTCTCAGACCTGAATCCCATAGAAAACCTATGGGATCAGCTGAGTGGCCGTGTAGAGGCTCGGAGCTCTGTACCCCAGAACCTCAATGTCCTGAGGGCCGCCCTTCAAGAAGAGTGGGATGCCATGCCTCAGCAGACAATAAGTCGACTTGTGAACAGCATGAGACGTCGTTGTCAAGCTGTAATTGATGCTCAAGGGCACATGACAAGTTATTGACACTGACATTTTTTGTTGTGGTATACCCACCACTGTTGTTGGCTTTTGTTTCAAGAAATTGTTTGAGATGAGGAAATCACCAGTGCATGCTTCTACTTAAATGCCCTACTTTCATGATATAATATCACTGTAGCGTGAACATTTTACATTTTCCATAAATTTCACCCAAAAGCCAAATATCCCTAACTTTTTGTGAGTAGTGTATATCCATATCAATGACTTTCAATTAACCACAGTGCCAATTATTTGTCATATTATCTTTTTTTCCTGTAAATAATGTTTTGTTTTTGTAAAAATCAAACCTTTTGAAAACCTTTTGTGTGACTGTAAAGTTTCTGTAAAACACCTTCAGATATTAATTTCAGACCCCGGCAGTCTCCCACTGTAAGAACTTATGTAACGCTTAAAGTTACATGCAGTACCAATGAATGGCCACTGGGTGTCGCCAAAAGGCTGCATCACACTGGTTATAGTTGATTATGATATAAATGGCAAATAAATACCAGCAGATGAAATTCTCAGATTATAAAGTCACAAATGTAGGAGCGAAAAAAATGTAGTTGAAAGAAACAGTCAGCACCTCGTCTAAATCAGTGAGCTGTTTTCTTCTGAATCGGCCCAAGTCAGCAATGACTCTTCTATTCAAAATCCAGATGCTGAGGAGAAGATTGCCATCGTAGAACAGAGTGCCGTTCATTCTCAACATGAAATTAAATGATCATCACATTTGACTTGAATATTTACCGTATTTCACCAATTAATCGCCCGGGAGTTTAATACGCAAAATCGACTTGGACCCCGGGCGTTTAAAAGAACCAGGCGGCTATTCGCTGCAGGCCTTTATTTATTTTTGCACCAGGCCATTATCGTGATGACAGCTACTGTCCAACATATTTACAGTCGGTACACCCTTTTGTTCTAACGTTAGCTAGCGCTCTTATTTTCACAGAAAACGGAAGCACCGCACAGTTATTGTGCGGCTAACTGTTTACTTCTGCAAAAATAAGGTGAATAGCCTTATTTTGGGTTACCTCAATATAATGCAAATAATCGCCCCGGCGTTTATTCGGGTGGGCGTTTAATACGCAAAATGGATGCAGACCCCAGGCGTTTATAAGAACCCGGCGGCTATTTGCGGCCGGGCGATTAATTGGTGAAATACGGTAACTGTTTTTTCTCCCCAGTCATTCTTCCTCTGAGTTTACACTGAAGACAGAATCATAAACCAACATGCAGGGAGTGGGGCTGAAATGATGACAGAAGATTTCCACTTATAGTTGTGAGACTCTGGGATCCATTAAAACCTTTAAATGCAAAGTCAGAGACAACATGGTGGAACAATGTGCAAGGCAGCTAAAATACTGCTGTTTCTGCAGCTGTGATCACTGAGGATCCTGCCAGTATTGAACATAGTGTAATACAGTTTAGAAAGGAAGTGACAGGCTCCTGATTCCCACCGATGTGAAATACATAGGCGGAGTTTGCGGGGGGGCAGGGGGGGCATTGTCTGAAATGTGTCACTACATTGAGTCAAAAATAGATCCAATATTTTTTTTTTTCCTGTATACATATCTATAAACATTTAAGCAATGCAATAAAATAAGATTATTTTGAGAAATAAATCTGAATTACATTATGTTTGGTATTGTAATAAATAAAATAATAATAATAAAAAAATGTTTGCCCCCCCCCAGCGCAAATTTCAAACTCCGCCTATGGTGAAATACATCCCTCCACAAGAACTCCATCAGTGGACTCTGTTTGAAGCATCATGCAGTTATCAGGCTGCCCCACATTAACATGTCTGAAGAAAAGAAATGAGGACAGACACGATGAAGGTACATTCAGGCATTGTATTAACTTGCAATTATCCAAATACTGTGTTTAATTACTACAATATCACAGTGTTAACAGAAATAACTAAGAAACACTATTAAAAGAACAAGAAGAAAAAATATGAACACAAATATTGTCCAATAAAAACTGCAAACATGGCTAAGTGGCTGTCATATGGAATGGAAATGGTATTCTTATTTATACATTCATTCATGCATTCATCTTTTCAAACCCAAAAGATCATCTGATGGAGATCCTCATTTTCACTGCTGGATGTAAAAACAAACTTGTCGCTCTGTGTTTTGCTTCTCGGATCTTAAATCAACATATTGAGCAGCTGAAGTGTGTTTTTTCAGAGCAGGAGTATCTTCTCACTGCACAGAAAGTCTTTATCAACAGAGTTTAAAAATGTGTTGGTGGTCATCTCTCCTCTTGAATCAGTCCTGATTACCCCATTTTTAATAGGTGAAGTAAGTGAACTCAACAGATGCATGACCCAAATCAAGAAGCTCTGCCTTAAAATTCCAGAAAGAACTAGGTATAAAAAATAGTTCACATTAATCTCCATATGAGCTGCACATCCGGTGGGATTCAGTCTAACGGGAAGCCCTTTTTGTTGAGATCCATATCAACAGCATTGAGCCTGGAGGGCATCAGGACTGGATCCTATCATGGAAGTGGACAAGTCACAGGCAGACGCTGTCCAAGACATGTCAGAGTGTCTGGCTTCCTCTGGAGACAGGCTGCCAAGACCAGCCACATCAGGACCAGCCGGCCAATCTGCCTTTACCAATGAAACAGGCAGAAAGCTCTCTGATGTTTCTGTGGTGCCGACTGACAGCTCAGCTGCATAGGAGAGCGTGCCAGAGGAATGCTGGAAATACATACACCGATATGCATACATACATACATACATATATATATACTGACTGCAGCATTCTGAGCCAGCTGAAAGGATATAAAGCGGCTTGACTTAGGCATGTATAGAGGGACTTACAGTAGTCTAGATGGGACAAAATGAAAGTATGAATTAGAAGTTCAAGGTCTCTAGAAGACAAGATATTTCTAATTGTATTATATAGGCTATTTATATTATTATATTATGTTATATTATATTGTATTATATATTTATTTTCATGCTTGCAAAAGATCAAAATAATTTTCCTTCAGAGGACAGAGAACTGTCAGTCTCAGCTTCTGTCCTCCATCAACACTCAACCCACCACTTCTTTCTCACTGACGTTTTAGTTTTTGTATCATCTTTTCAAAACGTGCAGCAGGTAGTCAGATTAACCAGAAAGACAGGAAATAACACTTCCGCTTTGGACATCTTCCTGTTCAAAATAAAATCCGCAGGTGACATCATCTTAATAACGATTCTCTCTATCCTTCTCGCGTGCAGAAGAATAAGTACTCTTTTGCCTGCTGGCATATTTATTAAAGTAAATAATAATGCTGTCTGCCTAGCTGGTGCAGACTCAGCTCCTTGATCCTTGTATCCAGAGGCGGTCCTGGCTAGTTTTGCGCCCTGGGCGAACCATCCCCCACCCCCCCCACCACATCAGGCCTATCATTTGTTAACATCCTATTAACTAAGAATAACACACTAGAAATTACTCATAAAACTATATCACATATAGCTTACAAAATGTCATGTCAGTGTATAGGAAGTTATTTAGGTTACCATAGACCCACGTATAGCAAAAAAAATTAAAAATTCCACAGTCAGGACGTATTGTTTACCAAATCCACAGACTAACTGCACTTGCTGCACTTGCACTTGTTGTGTTGCAAACACAAACTAGCCTATGGGTGAAATTAATTCCATGACATGATGCCTAAAATTCTAGTAGTTGCTAGTTCAGCAAAACTAAAAACCAAAAAAAAAAAAAAAAAAAAAAATCTTCTGTGGCTAAGTGGCAACATATTAGCAAGAGGCTAATAAATAGGGTACAGGCTACTGTTTCATTACATGCACAATTAACGTCACGCATAGAGACTTGCATACCTTTATCTTTTGAACGTTTCTCCTCTTCTTCTCTCCTTCTCTTTCTGAACTGGGCACCTGATGTTTTTTTTGGCCTTTTGTCCATGATACTCCATTGACTTTTTGTTGTTGTTGTTGTTGTTGTTGTTTGTCATTTTCACATAACCCAATAAATTACATGTAGCTATAAGGGGTCTATATTAATTTTATGAATGAAATACAATTTATTTGGAAGCAGCAGTTTGTGTTGTTTGGCCTGGGATCTTTCATATCAGAGGTTAGTCTATCCCCCGCCCCCCTCCCCTTTGCTTTTCCTGAGACTCACAACCTGCGCACAGCCTCTGCAGTCGCAAGTTGATCCCCCGCGCCCCCTCCCCCTTGCCTTTTCTTCTGACACACACGACCTGTATACATGACTCTCAGCAGCAAGTTGACGTGATAGTAGGGGCGCCTTAGCGCCCACTGCACCAACTTGACATGGAAATGAGCGATATTAGTCTAGAAACGTTTTTTTTTTTTTTTTGCGGACGCACTTTTTTTTTTTTTTTGGACGGCGCTTGTGCGCCCCCAAGTAGATTGCGCCCTGGGCGGTTGCCCATATTGCCCATAGCAAAAACCGTCCCTGCTTGTATCAGACTTTGTTCTGGCTCCCGCCCGGCGTCACATTCTGAACGTGGGTAAATATCACTCTACAGTAATCTCGAGAGTAAGGGCGCCACCTTAGGACAATACTTAACAATTATGGAATGAAAAGGACCGGAAGGTAAATAAATAAATAAATCAATAAAAAAGAGCGAAACATAGACGTCACATAGAAGACGCCCAATTCAAGCAGTGTGGTCCGAAGCTTTTTCTCAACTCAGCCTGCAGGAGAGCCGAAGGAAAGATGTTACCAGGGTAAATATGCGCTGTGTTTGGGATTCCTTTTCATTTTCGCTGCGTTTGAGCTGAAACAGCAGCTAAAGAGGCTGAGGGGGCATGAAGATGTGGGGGTGGAGAACCAGAATCATCCGTGCAATGTCACATCACCACAGTATAAATTAGATACATAGATAGATAGATAGATAGATAGATAGATAGATAGATAGATAGATAGATAGATAAAACTGCAGCACTGACCTCAGAGCTGCTGTTTGTTGCTCAGTCGCTTTCAGCCTCAAGACAGCAACGCAGCAACACTGCAGCTGAGCTCAGCTCATTTTAAGAGCAACACGAGGCTCAGAGGGACACAAGACACCTTGCTGTTTCCACAAGGGGGCGCTGGACGGGGAAATGACAAATGAGTCACTTGGAAACAAGAAAAGACACTGGAGTAGTGTTTGGTGCTGCTTTGTGTCAGGTGTCAGATAGGACCCCCTTTTGATTAAATGGCAGGAAAAATTAATAATTTGTACCATTTTTAAATTTCTAATTTTCTCTAGAACCAGTGTAAATGTTCTTGTCGAAAAATCAATCAATCAATACAAAAGAGAGAAACGTCACATAGAAAAGGCTCAATACAAGCGGTGTGGTCCGAGGGCATGAAAACTAATGACCCTTACACCACAAAACATTTCACTGGCACTACAACACCTTGGCCTCCCAAGTAGAATCCTCATACAATCATTGTAAGCAACCTGGAGTTTCTGCATACTGGTCTGCTTAAAGCTGAGCCACCAGGGGGCAGTGTAGAGTGGTGTGCAGAGGGCTCTAAACAGGGTTATCTTGACCTCACTCGAACAGAAACAGAACTTTTTTCTCAACATGTTTGCTGGTGCATACAACATGCATCGCTGTCTGTATATGTCATCATCATCATTCATTTGATCATTTAAGATATGACCCAAGTATTTAACTCTGCTACAGACAGTCAGCACCTGTCCTGACAGGTAAAAAGAGGGGAAGGAAAGAGCTCTATCTTCTCTTGTCCTGCAGATCATAATGACACTTTTTCTGGCATTATATTTTACATCAAAGCTTATGCCATATACAGTACAAATATTTAGCAGCTGTTGAAAGCCGGCGCTGCTCGGAGACAGTATTGCCAGGTCATCCGCATACATAAAATGATTGATTAGAGTATCACCAAGCATACACCCAGTTCTACACCCACTGAGCTGCACAGAAAGGTCATTCATATAGAAATTAAACAGTGCGGGGGAAAGTAGCCCCCCTTGGCGGACACCATTCCCAACCCCAAAAGGAGCAGAGGCCCTGCTACCCCACCTGATCTGCATAGTCTGGTTTGCATACCAGTATGCCAGGATCCTAATCAGGTAGCTAGGAACTCCCCTCTCCCTCAGCTTTAGGAATAGTTTCTGATAGTTTACTCTGTCAAATGCCTTAGAGGCATCAATGAAACCTACTATTACAGAGGAGTTTTTACCTTTATACCTATCAATGACTTCTTTCAACCCATAAATGCAAAGATCAGTACCATGCTTGATTTTAAACCCAAACTGGTTATGCTCAGTACTTAAATATGGACTTAACCGAGCAAGTAAGATCTTTTCCAGAACTTTGGAAATTACACTCGCCAGAGCAATAGGCCGGTAGTTATCCAGATAGATAGATAGATAGATAGATAGATAGATAGATGAGTCGTTTGTAATTACAGAGGTGCGGGAGCTGTTCATGTATTATTTTGAACACTTGGGGTGTTCAATATTCAATTCAGTATAGTGTTAGTATAGTGTTATATCAGTATGGTGTTATACTGTATATGGGTCACTTCTTACTGGAAATGAGGGCACAGGGGACACAGTTCTCAGCAGAATAGCAGGATACCACAGCAATGGAAACAAACTGGTGTGTTCATCTTTTCTCATCTGCCTGCTAACTCAGTAAATAACAAAGTAAAGCACAAGTGACGTCATCACATCACCCAGAAGACATTCAGATGTTTTTAAAAAGATCTGCAGAAGGACGGTGTGAGTTCTCACGTCTGAAACCCTTTTGTGACAGTCTGGCTCAAATGACAAGAAAACATCTTCATGTCCTCTGCTTCCACAGGGAGAAGATGATCTCCAGCCTCCTGCTGCTGCTGGTCCTGACCTCCTCCGTCTGCGGTGAGCTCACACCTTCTGTTCATCACACTGAAATACACACTCAGTGTCACTTCATCAGCTCCACCTGTATAATCTAATCTAATCCAGTCCAGCTGTTGTGCCATAAAGTTTCCTCTCCTGATGCCTATAATGCTCAGTTTGTCTTGTTGTCATGGTAACAGAGGTGTTCATTCACTTCTATGTTTGGCATTGAGCTCATAGTTAGTGCTGCACTTTACTGACAGCTGTTTCCACTATTCTGTCCCTGTAGGTGCCAGCTATTGTTATTGTAGTATCTTGTTTTAAGTTTCTATGCATGCCATATTTGGTCACTTACCAGGTGAGTCACGTGGTGTTGGTGGTAGGTCAGCAGCAGCAGTAGTGGTAAAATCAGCTGCTCTTGACCGGGCGTTTCTTATGAATGAACTGCGAGGGTGAGGGGGGAGGTCTCACTTTTGCTGACCGCTTTTGGATGCTTTGAACGTTTTTTTGATCGCTCACCACTATCGAAGGAATTATGTTTTAAACGTTGGAAGGTTGTTTCACTGTTTGTCTTATCAGCAATAAATAATTAAAACACAACGTTTTTGGAGCGAAGATTTAATGACAAGCCAGCGTGTTTGGCAGGTAAAGTCTTCTCCCCTGCTTAGCCTCTTGGCGACTATATTTTGCTTTTTGGATAGTCGACTCTACAGTCCCCCTCATTGTATATGAATAGGGAGGACAAACAATCAGAAACCCCTCTCAGTATAATGCAGTCCAGTAGCAGACCTCTGCAAACTACAACCTCAGTAATAAACACAGAATTAAAGTGACACATTCTGCACAATGTCAACACAAACTGAACTTTATAAACTTTGTTAAAAGGTAGAATTGATGGCAGAGCTGAGCTGCATCAGACTGGACAGCTGGAGCTGCGGAGGTGACACTGCAAAGGGGAGAGCCATGGCTCTCCCCTTTGACAGAAAATGACACTGAATCCACATTCTTGCAAAGATTTGGGCTTTTAAAGAGCATATTGCAGGTTAAATTTTTTACAAAATTTATACTTAACATTGTGTGAAAATGACCATGTGAAAGGTTAATGCAGGATTTCATATGTTTTACAAGATATTAGGGCACGTATTTAGAGGAAAAAGTGGCCGTTTTGAGCAAAGCGCCTAAAAACGCTCTTTTTTTCAACATCGCGTCATATGACGTAACAAGAGGGAGTCGGTCTCCTCAGCTCTGCTCCAGCTCAGTGCGCAGCAGTAGGTGGTACTGAGTCTGAGCGGTCTTGGTCTAATGAGTTGGTCTGTTTTCAGTAGTTTTACATAGCATTTATTTATCATCATCATGGTAAATTATTGTGTTTGTGCTAGCTGCACAAACTCCAACCTGTCAGGACGTCAGGTCCACCGTTTTCGAGGAGAGAAACTCAGTGCAACCATAAATGACAGCAAAACACAGTAGACGCTCACACTGAGCCTAAATGAAACAAGTTCACATAAATTAGGTAAATAACATAAATAAACAGGCCCTATTGCGTTTTGCTGTCATTTATGATTGAGCTGAGCTTCTCTCCTCTCCTCTGTTTGACCGCGGGCAGAGCTGAGCTCCGTGTGTCTCCATGGAGCGAAGCAGAGCAGAGACAGTGAACAACTACACTCTTTACTGTAAAGGGCTGCTCACACAGGGCAGTCACATTACCTAAAGCGATCGCCCCGGGAATGCACGTCATCACGTTGAAATACGACAACAGGCATGGTCCAATGTCAGCATAAATCAATATAGTTCAAATACATTCATCATGTCTTCCTTTTAGCTAAAAGACGTTTTTGTTTCTCTTAATCAGACATGGGATGTTTATTTACCTTGACAGTTTCGGAGGTAACTTCCTCCTTCTTCAGAAAGCGTCCGACTGACAGTCGGAGCAGCACCTGTCAGATCCGGCAGACCGGGTGCCGCGGACCGGGGTAGCGCGGTGCCGGAGCGGCATGTCAGCCGGCTGCTACTTTAAACCGGGTGGTGGCGCACACCGGCCGGCCCACCTGATGCCAGCCGGCACCGCGCACACCGGGTCAGGTCTGCCAGATCTGACAGGTGCGCGGCGCACACAGACTGCCTATATACCTTTCATCATAAATCAACTTTTGTTTATACGCGGCTGCAGCAGCACGACAGCGACAGACGACGAGACGGGGGCTTTAAAATCAGTTCATTGTTTATCAGGAAGCTGTTTATCTCTCTCTCTCCTGCGGTACCGGTAAAGCACTATACGACGCAGGGTGGAGTTATATGATGCAGTGCGAAATACGACTGATAGAAGCTCATTAGTTTCCGTTTTGGGTAAGTATCAATACTCCTGCTGGTATTAGACGATCATTATTAGTTATAGCCTGATACGTGATAGCAAACTTTACAGTGTTGTGATGTGAACACAGTGTTAGACAACGCTAACGTTCATAGATAAATGCGTATATATCTCCAAGCTAACCCTGGTCACTGACCAACACACCTGCCCAGTCCTCCGCTGGTTCTCCTCGCACCGCAGCTGAATCTCTCTGACCGTTATTTCTTCTGACTCTGGTCTGTTCCTGGTCTCTTTGACGCCCAACAGGCTCGTAATTATAAAGCTGTGCTCCGTCATATTCATAAGAATACACATTCACAGCCTCTTCAGTGTCACAACTAGCATTAAGATCCATTATGTTCCCATTGTTCAAATCGACCGCACTCCCTCTTCCTACGTCACTTCCGGTTTAGCTTTTTCAGATGCGGAAGTAAAATTCTGCCACAAAAACAACTCCAGAGGTCACTGTAGAATATATATATATGCATATTTCAATGAAACTTCAGTTCCCACATCATTTTCCTACACATTGATTCACTGGGGTCTCCAACCTGCAATATGCTCTTTAAAGGCTGTGGTCTTAAACTTTTGATCAGCTGATGAACAGCCTATTTCAGTTTAATGGCTGTTTGCAATAAATTGCTTACTCAATTTTTTTTTTGTCTGACTCCCATTTCTTCTTTTTGCATTTTGAAACTCTACTTAGAACCTTTTTAAGATCCAACAGTGCAAAATGTAAATTCTTGCAATTTCTCATCTTAAGATTTTGATCAGGAGTGTATGTGAGCACAAGCATGATTTGTGTTTCTATTGTAATATCTATTCTGAACCTCTTAAATCTAGACCCTGACAAATATGCCCCTTTTTATATTAATTTTTATAAAAGTTTAATTAATACTGAAACTACTAAAATCTAAGCTAAAACCAGTAAACTGACTCTGGAAACTGTAACTGAAATTAAACTGAATAGAAAGCAAAAAATAAAAATGAAATAAAAACTAATAAAAACTAATGAAAAAGAAAAAAAAAAGCTTTATTAACTCTGCTTCTTTTGTCTCTCCCCTACAGGACAATTTACTGTGAATGTGAGCCAGATTTTCTACCAGGCCGTGGAGAACAGTAACATCATGATGGAGTGGACCTTCACGCCCATCATACCCCTCACCAAACTGATAGTGTATTGTTCGTTTTGGTTGCCCGATCACAGGACTTCTAAGACTTTATATCATCTACAAGGTGGTGTTGAACACCCAGAGTCTCAAGACGAGCAGTTTGTGGGACGAGCTCGATGGGACAGGGAACACCTGGGAAAAGGACTCGTCAGACTCCACCTGTCCAGACTCAGTATCAACGACTCCGGCATTTACCAGTGTGAAGTGTTCACTGAAGGTGATGGTAATGGAGGTTTCAATGTGTGCTTCCTCAGCGTCACTGGTAAGTGGAATCAATAGAACCCAGTAGAACTTTCCTCACTATTTTCACTTCAGCAGCTTCTTTGTTTGGCCTTGAATGCACTTGCAAGTCCAGAGTCCAGAGGGTTTAGGATGTCATGTCCCACCTCAAGCTGGAAAACATGACGTTTCTGCAAGACATGTCAGCCCTTTCTGAGTTAAACTGAGAAAGAACTTGACAGCCGTGGCTGAAAGCATTATGTTTTTGGTCTGTTTGTACATACACACCTCTGTCCCATTCTCGTGAACCTGGTAGCTCAGAAATGCCTCTAGGGAGTTTCTTCAAATTTGGCACAAAGGTCCCCTTAGATTTTGGTGGCCAGAGGTAAGTAAGTTAGTAAATAAAGCTTTATTTATATAGCGCTTTTTAAAACACACAGTTACAAAGTGCTTCACATACACTATCAGTCAACAGTTTGGACACACATTCTCATTCAGTGTTTTTTCTTTATTTTTACTACTTTCTACATTGTAGATACATACTGAAGACATTAAATACGTGAAGCAAGATATATGGAATTATGTAGCAAAGACAAAATTGTTAAATAACTCTAAATATGTTTTATATTTTAGATTCCTCAAAGTAGCCACCCTTTGCTTTGTTGACAATACTGCAAGCCCTTGGCCTTCTCTCAATGAGCTTCTTGATGTAGTCACTTGAAATGGTTTTCACTTCACAGGTGTGCCTTGTCAGGGTTCATTTGTGGAATTGCTTGCCTTCTTTATGGGGTTGGGACCATCAGTTGTGTTGTGCAGAAGTCAGGTTACTACACAGCCGACAGCCCGACAACTGTTAGAATTCATATTATGGCAAGAACCAATCAGCTAAGTAAAGAGAAACGACAGTCCATCATTACTTTAAGAAATGAAGGTCAGTCAGTGTGGAAAATTGCAAAAACTTTGAATGTGTCCCCAAAAAAGTCCCCAAAAAACCATCAAGTGCTACAACGAAACTGGCTCGCATGACAAATAGCTGCTAGGAAACCACTGCTAAGGAGAGGCAACAAGCAGAAGAGATTTGTTTGGGCCAAGAAACACAAGGAATGGACATTAGACCAGTGGAAATCTGTGCTTTGGTCTGATGAGTCCAAATTTGAGATCTTTGGTTCCAACCGCCGTGTCTTTGTGAGACGCAGAAAAGGTGAATGGATGGATTCCACATGCCTGGTTCCCACTGTGAAGCATGGAGGAGGAGGTGTGATGGTGTGGGGGTGTTTTGCTGGTGACACTGTTGGGGATTTATTCAAAATTGAAGGCACACTGAACCAGCATGGCTACCACAGCATCCTGCAGCGACATGCCATCCCATCCGGTTTGCGTTTAGTTGGACCATCATTTATTTTTCAACAGGACAATGACCCCAAACACACCTCCAGGCTGTGTAAGGGCTATTTGACCAAGAAGGAGAGTGATGGAGTGCTGCGGCAGATGACCTGGCCTCCACAGTCACCGGACCTGAACCCAATCCAGATGGTTTGGGGTGAGCTGGACCGCAGAGTGAAGGCAAAGGGGCCAACAAGTGCTAAACACCTCTGGGAACTCCTTCAAGACTGTTGGAAAACCATTTCAGGTGACTACCTCTTGAAGCTCATCGAGAGAATGCCAAGAGCGTGCAAAGCAGTAATCAGAGCAAAGGGTGGCTATTTTGAAGAAACTAGAATATAAAACATGTTTTCAGTTGTTTCACCTTTTTTTTGTTAAGTACATAACTCAACATGTGTTCATTCATAGTTTTGATTCCTTCAGTTAGAATCTACAATGTAAATAGTCATGAAAATAAAGAAAACGCATTGAATGAGGTGTGTCCAAACTTTTGGCCTGTACTGTACATATATATATATATATATATATATATATATATAGAGAGAGAGAGAGAGAGAGAGAGATAGAGAGAGATATATATATAGAGATATATAGAGAGATATGTTATAGTTATAGTTATATATAGTTATATACACATACACCATATGGACAAAAGTGTTGGTCCACCTCCAGGAGCTTCTCTGACCTCCCATCCTAAATCCAGAGGCTTTAATATGGAGTTGGTCCTTTGCAGCAGAACAGCTTCACTCTTCTGGGAGGCTTTCTGCCTGTTCATCCAGAAGAGCATTTGTGAGCTCAGACACTGTGCTCTATGTGGCGGCATGGAGAAGCCTGATTGGTCGCTCCACAGAACACGTTTCCTCCGCTCCAGAGTCCAGCGGCGTCTGCTTTACGCCGCTCCGTCCACCGCTCGGCGTCGTGCTCGGTGATGTGAGGCTGGTGTGCGGCCGCTCGGCCATGAAGCTCCCGGCTCAGTTTCTGTGCTGACGTTGATGCCAGAGGAGGTTTGGAGCTCTGCAGTTACTGAGTCAGCAAAGTGTTGCCACTTTTACGCACTATGAGCCTCGGCGCTCGGCGACCCCGCTCTGTAACTTTACGTGGTGCCGCCCCCTGGTGGCCGAGTCGCTGTGGTTCCTAAACGCTTCCACTTTGCAATAATCCCACTTCCAGCTGATGGTGGAATATCAAGGAGGGAAGAAACTTCACCAGCTGACTTGTTGCAGTGGTGGCTTCCTATTACATTACTATTACAGCACCACGCTGAAATTACATACATATATACCAACCCAGTCTCACTCCAAATTGTGTAATAGCTACGTTGGTCCACAAGGCAAAACGTAGTCATTCCACTAAAACGGCTCTGAAATTGTGACATGGGTACGTCTTATCTGCCAAGTCTTTTCTGCGGGCATACTTTAGGTTTCGGTCACGTGACTGCCCAGTTTCTCCCCGGCGTGAACAAAAAACATGGCGGACATCCCTTCTACTTTTGGTGGAAATTGCTATATTTTAAGATAGCTTGTGGCTTTAGCTTTGTTTTGATAACTTTTCTAGCGACAAATGTACACTTTATTTTCATAGTATTCATTCGGTTTGTGTATACGATCCGTAGTTTTGTCGTTTCAACGTACATTCTTTCAGATCTCCCTACGAAACTGTAGTAAAAATACATTTTTGTTGTTGCTACGGTGGTAGCTAAGGACGCTATTAACAACGAACCGGAAGGAAGTTGATGTCGGTCACGGACCGAGTTGCTCTTAAAACCTGCTTTTGCTATTATTTTAAGATAGCTTGTGGCTTTAGCTTTGTTTTGATAACTTTTCTAGCGACAAATGTACACTTTATTTTCATAGTATTCATTCGGTTTGTGTATACGATCCGTAGTTTTGTCGTTTCGACGTACATTCTTTCAGATCTCCCTACGAAACTGTAGTAAAAATACATTTTTGTTGTTGCTACGGTGGTAGCTAAGGACGCTATTAACAACGAACCGGAAGGAAGTTGATGTCGGTCACGGACCGAGTTGCTCTTAAAACCTGCTTTTGCTATTATTTTAAGATAGCTTGTGGCTGTTTGATAACTTTTCTAGCGACAAATGTCGGCCGTGCCGCTTCCGCGGGCGCCCCCCTAAACACCCTGGGACTCTGCGTTGTGTTAATGTGATGTGGGGGGTGTCGTGCGGGGAGGAGAAGCACGGCGCACACACAGGAGAAGTTCGATTTGTGGCTGGGACCCATGGTTTTTATTTGCACAAAACTCCGACAACTCCACATGTCTTGCTGGCCCTTTCAAAGCAGTGAAATAAACATAAAACAATATAGCGCCCGCACGGAAAAGAAAACTTCAATTACGGTGTCCTGTAAGGGACAAACTACAACAAAACGCAAACTACGGTGTCCTGTAAGGGACAAACCACTGCGAACTCTGGGTTCTCTGTTCTCATTCAATGTTCGTACAACTTCCTATTGCTCTATAATTCTTATATAAACCCATGTAATCGGGAGCCAGAAAGTTGCGATCACGTGACCTATGCGCTGCAGTCTGGTCTTTCTGTGAAAGCAAAATAAATGGCGGACATTCCTTTTATTCTCAGTGGAAAATGCAATATTTTAAGATAGCTTATGCATTCAAATGCGTTTTGATAACATTTCTAGCGGGAAATTAGTATTTTATTTTCATAATCTTCGTTCAGTTAATGTATATGATGTTTACTTTGTTAGTTATTATGAAGATTCTTTCAGGTTTCTATCGTTGCTATGGCTGTTGCTATGGACACTGCTACCACTGTCGCTGATGGAGCTTCCGCTCGGAAGTGCCTTCCTCACTGTCACCGTGGAAATCTGGGGAGGGAGGCGTGGGGTGAAATGGGTTGCTGTGAAATGAGCACGACCTCTTAATAACGCATTGCGTGCTCCTCGCACATAACCTGTTATAATTACTTGTGGTCACCAGGCAAACAGTGCCCACTGAAAATCAGTTAGGATACCTGTCCTGGTGGACACGGATTCTCGGCTTCAAAGACGTCACGCTATGGGTGGTGCTTCACAGATCCCGGAAGTGCAAATGTAATCGATATTCCGGGAAAAAAAGATCTGATTATTAGCCATAACGTTGTAACCATCCAAGGCAGACTTACCACGAGCTATGAGGTTGTGTAACGATGGCATGTGCTTCAGCCGAGTCCACAAGTCCCGTATAATATCAACTTTATTTTAAGAAAACACGTTTTATTTGCGATGTCATATCACGGAGAAGCACTACATTACCCATAATCCTAGTGTTTATCAGCGACGTGTCTGATTTGACTTTCATCAATAAAGTCAATAAAGTGTAATAAAGTGCATGAAAGTTGATAATATGCTGATATGTTACGCCATTGAACACAACCCTTTCAGTCAGCGAAACAGAGCAGGTGGAAAAATCGCGGAAACACGTCAAAATAACACTAAAGATTTATATATATATTTTTATTTTTCATAACACATCTTTATTCATGATGTAAACATTCATGATGTAAACATAAAGCAGTAGTGGTAAAATCAGCTGTTCTCGACCGGGCGTTCATTATGAATGAACTGAGAGGGTGACAGGGGAGGTCTCATTTTTGCTGACCACTTTCGAACGCTTTGGATGCTTTGGACGTTTTTTGATCGCTCACCACTATCGAAGGAATTGTGTTTTAAATGTTGGAAGGTTGTTTCACTGTTTGTTTTATCAGAAATAAATAAGTAAAACGAAGATTTATTGACAAGCCAGCGCGTCCAGTAGGTAAAGTCTTCTCCCCACAGGGGAGAAGACCTGAGGCACCTGAGTGCCTGAGGCACCACAAGTCTTATGTTGGTGATTTACCCTTCAAGTTTATCTTGGTATCTTGGACAAAACTGTAATGAAAATATACTGAAACGTCTGTAGTTTTTAGTCTTTGTCAGTTTGCTCAAATATGTGAGCACAACAAGCATGAGTTGTGTTTCTATTGTAATATCTATTCTGAAGTTCTTAAGTCTAGACCCTGACAAATATGCCCCTTTTTATAATAATTTTTGTAAAATTAAGTAAAGTAAATTAAGTAAAATGAATATTGAAACTACTAAAAACTAAGCTAAAACCAAAAAACTGACTCTGGAAACTGAAAGTGAAATGAAACTGAATAGAAAACAAAAAATAAAAATGAAATAAAAATGAATAAAAACTAATGACAATATAAAACTGTTATAACTCTGCTTCTTTCGTCTTTCGCAGCGTCTTTGGTTGGCCTTGAATGCACTTGCATGTCCAGAGTCCAGAGGGTTTAGGATGTCATGTCCCACCTCAAGCTGGAAAACATGAAGTTTCTGCAAGATATGTCAACTCTTTCTGAGTTACGCTGAGAAAGAACGTGACAGTCCTAGCCAGAGGCATAATTTTTTTTGGTCTGTATGTACATACACACCTCTGTCCCATTGCCGTGAACGTGATATCTGAGAAAGGCCTCAAGGCAGTTTCTTCAAATTTGGCACAAAGGTCCACTTAGATTTTGGTGGTCAGAGGTAAGTAAGTAAGTAAATAAAGCTTTACAAAGCGTTACAAAGTTCTTCACATATGTGAAATGGTAATAACCGCTGTATAGAAAAAACAATTAATACATTAAAACACACACACACACACACACACACACACACACACATACACATACACCATTTGGACTAAAGTGTTGGTCGACCTCCTCATTCCACCTTCAGAAGGTCCCATCCTAAATCCAGAGGCATTAATATGGAGTTGGTCCTTTTGCAGCAGAACAGCTTCCACTCTTCTGGGAGGCTTTCTGCCAGATGTTGGAGTGTCTGTGGGAGTTTCTGCCAGATGTTGGAGTGTGTCTGTGGGAGTTTCTGCCAGATGTTGGAGTGTCTGTGGGAGTTTCTGCCAGATGTTGGAGTGTCTGTGGGAGTTTCTGCCAGATGTTGGAGTGTGTCTGTGGGAGTTTCTGCCAGATGTTGGAGTGTGTCTGTGGGAGTTTCTGCCAGATGTTGGAGTGTCTGTGGGGGTTTCTGCCAGATGTTGGAGTGTGTCTGTGGGAGTTTCTGCCAGATGTTGGAGTGTCTGTGGGAGTTTCTGCCAGATGTTGGAGTGTCTGTGGGAGTTTTGAGCCTTTGTGAGCTCAGACTCTGATGTTGGACCAGAGGGCCCGGCTCCCAGTCTGCGTTCTAGTTGATCCCAGAGGTGTTGGATGGGGTTGAGGTCGGGGCTCTGTGCGGGCCGCTCAACTTCTTCCACCCCAAACTCAGCCGGCCACGCCTTTATGGAGCTGCTCTGTGCACTGGGGCTCAGTCATGCTGGGACAGGAAAGGGCCTTCCTTCCCCAAACTGGTCCCACAGAGCTGGAAGCAGAGAATTGTCCAAAATGTGCCGGTGAGCTGAAGCGTTCAGATTTCCCTTCAGTGGAGCTGAGGGGCCGAGGCCGAGCCCACAAACACCAGCCCACAGCGTGATCCAAGTGGTGCTGCCCCCTGGTGGCCGAGTCACTGTGGTTCCTAAATGCTTCCACTTGGCAATAATCCCACTTCCAGCTGATGGTGGAATATCAGGGTGGGAAGAAACTTCATCAGCTGACTTGTTGCGGTGGCTTCCTGTTCCATTACTATTACAGCACCGTGCTGAAATTACATGCAGACGATGAAACAGAGGAGGTGAAATTAGACCTCAGACCATCGACCTTGCCAGCAAAGAGAGAGAAAAAAAATTTCACAGTCGTTACCTGAAGAGACAGGAACTGTTGGAAGAGAAGGGTTTAAAAGCTGGTTAATAGTACTCGCTGACATGACTGAAAGATTTTGCAATGTTTAAAAGAAATCTGTGGGAAATGAGTTGAGAGGTCAAAGGTCAAAGTCCTCACAAACACATTTTTTTTTGTGGTTTTAACTCAAGGTGGATGTCTTATCCATCATTATCAGGGTTAGATGCTACCACAACCCAGAGGATTAACACAAAGTTCTGAGAGGAGGAAATGTTCTGTTTAATGTTTTAAACCAGGGGTCACCAATCATGTGCCATAGAGGGCCGAGAGGCTGCAGGTTTTCATTCCAACCAAGACCTCCACCAGGTGACTTCACTGATCACCTCACCTTGTATCAGAAAGGAGGAGCTAATCAGTGAAGTCACCTGGTGGAGGTCTTGGTTGGAATGAAAACCTGCAGCCTCTCGGCCTCCATGGCACATGATTGGTGACCCCTGGTTTAAACTCTTCAACATTTGGAGTTCATAGAGCATGAAGTGCATTCAGGACGTGCCCAACTCCACTTTTGTTATTTTAATGGTGGAAAAAAGGCTGGTAGCTCCAGGCGCCGCGCTCAAAAGGCTTGTACTGAGTCTCTTCATTAGTCATGGGTGTGTTTTGGGCATAACATACAGTAAACCAATCAGAGTGCCATCTCCATTTTTTTTAAGAGCCAGGTGTGCTCAGTGCCCCCTGAGGTGAAGCAGCATCCCTGTGTGTGGAAGAAGCCGAGTGGACGCTCGCCAGTGCCCCCTATGTAGGCCACCATCACTGTCTGATAATGAACTTCAGACAGCAGAGAAACCTGCAGCACTGACCTCAGAGCTGCTGTTTGTTGCTCAGTCACTTTCAGCAACGCAGCAACACTGCAGCTGAACTCAGCTCATTTTCAGAGCAACAGGCCCATGGAGCTCAGATGGACACAAGACACTTTGCTGTTTCCACAAGGGGGCGCTGGACGGGGAAATGACAACTGATCCATTTGGAAACTAGAGAAGACACTGGAGCCATGTTTGGTGCTGCTTTGTGTCGGGTGTCAGATAGGACTGACTTTTGTTTAATTTGTTGGAAAAATGAATAATTTGTACTATTTTTAAATTTCCCTTTTTCTCTAGAACAGATGTAAATGTTCTTGTTGAGTGGACAAACTGAATGTTCTGCACAAACTCTGGTATGTTTTCTCCTCACAGCTGCAAAACACCTGCCAGAAGAGCCAAAGGAGGGAGAAGATGGAGCGGCCGTCAACATCGGAGTTGTGATTGGAGCTGTGATCGGTTCTCTTGTAGTTCTTCTGATGGTGGTGATATTCATTTGTGGACTCTGTTGCTCAAAAGCACAAGGTATATTTACTTTTTCTTTCTTCATGACAAATTGTAATGTTATGTTTGTGTTTGTTTACATGCCAGTGTGCCATTCTTGTTATTACTGTTATTACTTTATTAGATCCAGATTCAAAGGAATTCCAGCGTGTCCCTGTAACTTGTGACAGTCCTGCTGGTCCATGAGGGAACAGACACTCAACAGATGATTGGTGGTTTTTGTCCACAAAGCAGAGACATTGGAACTGAGGAGGTGGGAGGAACATGGATCAGGCTGTCCATCCATATAACATCACATTACAGCTGCTCTCAGTAGATTAAAGGGTAATTCTGGTATTTTTCAACCTGGATCCTATTTTTGGGGTCCAAGTGACTGATAAGAACAAAAAAAAATGTCAAATGTCAATGTCAAGCAAGATGGCTTCACCCAGCAACTGCAAAACGGGCTTCAATGAAATCACAGGGGCAAGGTTGTCTGTGAAATCATGTCCAGTAAAAGCTCCTGTTTCTGCCACTGACAGGTTCAGATTGTTATGATAAGAGTCTGACAGCATCATGGAAAAGATCCCTGCAGGTACAGACGTGTGCACCACCTTAACAGAAGGCTCACTCTGAAATCTCACGTGAGCTGAGACGCTGCAGGAAGACGACAGTGGAAAGCTGAGAGTTGGACCGGCTGGGAGGAGTTTGTTGTTTTGTGGTACAGGAAGCCTAGCTTAGTTTTATCTAAAATACTCAACAAGCAATAGTTCATGTTTGCGCATATCCGAACTGAAGCAAAAAAAAACAAGAAAAAGCTTAATAGATACTGAACTAAATAGAAATAAATAGAAAAGATACTGGCCTGTATTTTTGGTATCGCACTGGCTTATCCACCCTCCACCTCTGCAGCCAATCAAGGAAGACTTGTGCCTTGAAAGGTAATATTTCTTCACAGATTGAGACCTTAGAAACACAAACTTATGCATCTTGTTCCCTATCAGGCACTTCCAACATTTCAGTGAACTGTGTCTTTCTAACTTGAATATAAATGGAATCTAATAACCAAACAATGTCATCAGCATATTGACAGTTAATGATCCAACCCACATTTATCAGACATGTCTGATGGGATGGTGGCACATTACATGGTTTGATCAACAGAATGAGGTTCAGCTATTGTGTCGAGCCAGAGCCATGTTGTTTTTAGCTAGCTGCTGTAGCTCTGTGTCGCTAATGTTAGCTAACGTTACAAATAGGGCAGAACTCTTTTTCTTATGTGACTGCACTACGTATTCAAAGTGTACGGTTTGTATATCCATATACGATATGATACGATACGATACGATACAACTTTATTGTCAGTAGCCTACTACTGAAATTGGTTGTACGACACAGCACCTGTATGCAGACATAATCACATAAAGCAACAGAGAGCAACATAGAGCACAAAAAAGTGCCAAGCACATGCAGCACATATCCCATGTAGCATTTCAAAAAGCTGTTACAAAGTGTTTTTAACACCTTGAGGTACTCACACTGCTGCAGGTTGAATGTTATGATCATTAATTACAAAAAGCATTTTAACATTTTAACATTTTAACTTGACTTTTATTTATTTATTTATTTATTTGTTGTCAGTTTGAAGGCAGTTCTATTGATCATTTCTCCTGCCTGTTGCTACACAACCTGGACACAAAGTAGAGTGAAGGGTTGGAGTGAATGGGAAAAATGTGTTTTCTGACTTTGAAGCCACTTAAGGGGAAATTTAAGGGGAAACTGGAGTTCAAATGTTAATTTATCTTAAGATAAAAAAGAAAAAAATAATGGACTGTATGGCCTCTTAATGCTTCCCTAGAAATAATATATTATATTATTATGTTGTGTAATTTCAATGAAATTCCATGAACCACATGCCAATTATTATAATATTATATTATATAATTATTATTTGAGTTGTAAAAATAAAAGCTTTTGAAAACCTTTTGTGTGACTTTAAAGTTTCTGTAAAAAGCCTTCAGATGTTTATTTCAGACCCCAGCAGTCTCCCACAGCTCCTGTAAGAACTTATAGAGCACCTAAAGTTACATGCAGTACCAAAAAATGACCACTGGGTGTCGCCAAAAGGCTGCATCACACTGGTTAGATTTGATTTTATTTCAACATAATTTTTCCCTATAGAAAATAATTTTTCTAGAAAAGTTTTTGTGTTAGCTCTGGCATTTTTATTATATAAATTTTCTCCTTCCAATCAATTTCATAAATATCTTGAAAGATATTTGTCATTTTGGCTTTTTGTTTGTTTGCCTTCTGTATTTTTCCAGTTTTTATTGAATTTGGATTTTTTCCCCAAAAATAAATAACAGCAGGTCAAACTCTAAGATTATTAAAAATGAAGTTAAAAAAATCGTCAGCACCTCGTCTAAATCAGTGAGTTGTTATCTTGTGATTCGGCCCAAGTCACGGCGATGTCTCTTCAGAGTCCAGATGCAGTCCAATGTGAGTTACTCTTTCAAATAAATGACTCCTCATACTAACCCCACTGAGAGCATGTCGGTCCTCCCTTGTGTTATTACTGAGCAGCTGAGGCATCGCCTTCTTGTGCTGTAGAAATGTCTTCATGTGGTGTTTTTCTCAAGATGAAGATGAAACTAATGCTATAACAAGTTTTTTTTTATTAAAAGAAAAACACAAGATCCTATAGATGTATTTTGTTCTATTGTTGCTTATTTGTACAAGATTTTTTTTCACTGAACAGAACAGAGGGCTGCTGTGGATTTGTGGTAGTGCTACTTCTTTATTCTGGAAAGAAAATGACCCGGAAATGTAAATCAATAAATGAATGGAAGGAGAGAGACGTCACATAGAAGACGCTCAATACAAGAGGTGTGGTCCGAAGCTGATTGTCCACTCAGGACTGCAGGACGGAGGGACGGACATGTGTTCCCAGGGTAAATATGCGCTCAGTTTGGGATTCAGTTTCATTTTTGCTGCGTTTTGCTGCGAAGATGAGAGGATGGAGAGCTAGAATCATCCGTGCAATTTCACACCATTAAATAAATATAATAGATAGATAGATAGATAGATAGATAGGTAGATAGATAGATAGATAGATAGATAGATAGATAGATAGATAGATAGATAGATCCGCCTCTGGCTCACAGAAATCGTGATTTTATGGTGGATAAAATGAGTTCGGTGTGAAAGAACAAATGAACAGAGGAGAAAGAGCTGCGAGGAGCGGGGACTTGAACCAGACATTATTATGACTGAATGAAGAAACTCCTGCGTTTTCTGTGTTTGTGTGGTTGGAAATATTGATATCTAAAGACGCTCGCAGTCCCTGTGACGTCAGTGATACGAGGCAGGTTCAGGGTCTCCTGACTGATTTGAGTCCAGTTTGTAATTCTAGCGGCTGCGCAGCAATGGTCAGGGCCGGGCAATTTTAGGCAATTCTGAGCAACGAGTGGAGAACAGGAAGATGAAGAGAAAAGTGGCATTCTTTAGTGCATTTGGCATCAGTTGAGGCTTGAACTCACAGTTTCTGGCATGAAGGACAACACTCTAACTCACTGAGCTAATTGACAAGTGTCATTTCATGTGAGGCTTCACAAATTGACTAAGACAGTCACATGACAGAAGCCGCCTATGCGTGGAAAGGCAGATTTCAAACCACTGTAAAAATCAGTCATCAAGACAAAAATGATTGATTGAATGATTGATTTGCTTCACAAGTGAAAAACTGATGTTTAAGTGTAAAGTGTACAAAGGTTTCTTCAGTATTGGGGCTTCATTTTGATGAAAGTTGCAAAGCTGTAACACATATGGTTGATTTATTATAAATTTTCAAAGTTTTGAAATTTAGAGGCTTGCTGTAGCGCCACCATCAGGACTATTGGCTTGTGTTTGCAGCTTCGCCCATGCCTAAAACCGCTACAGGCAGTAGCAGATCTCTGCAACCTCAGTAATAAACACAGAGTTAAAGTGACACATTCTACACAATGTTTGAACATGATAAACTTTTTTTTAAAGGTAGAATTGATGGCAGAGCTGCTGAGCTGAACTGCATCAGACTGGACAGTTGGACTTGATTAAGTAGACACTGAGAGTAAATTTGTAGTATCATGTTATAATTAGCCTAATAATAAGAAGAATAATGATAGTAATTATTATTATTATTATTATTATCTTACTGTACTGTATTTTGTTTTATTTAATTATTTTTATTATTATCTATTTAATTTTCTGCTGTTATTCGTATAGATATGTTTTGCTATATCATTCATGTATGATATTTCCTATTTTCTAATTGCTGAAAAACAATAAAAGTTCAAGTAAAAAAAAATGTTATAATTGGCCTTATAGCTCAGTGTTTCCTGTATTATCCAATGTATCATATGACATGGACAGGGGGAAAGAAAGCTAACTTAACTACACCTTTCCAGTGTGTTCATGTTGTCTCTCTTTGTGGCCCCTCGCTCTCTTTCTCTCTCGTCTCCCTCCCTCCTGTTCTCCTGTTCTCCTGTGTGTGTGTGTGTGTGTGTGTGTGTGTGTGTGTGTGTGTGTGTGTGTGTGCGTGTGTGTGTGTTTGTGTGTGTAACTGCAGCTGGCTCAAATGACAAGAAAACAGATTTTTTCCCAGTGAGCGGTTGGAGGTTTTTAATGGCAGAGGCTCTGTGAGGCTGTGCTGCCTGTGATGCCTTCACTGTCCCTCAGACGTCTTCATGTCCTCTGCTTCCACAGGGAGAAGATGATCTCCAGCCTCCTGCTGCTGCTGGTCCTGACCTCCTCTGTCTGCGGTGAGCTCACACCTTCTGTTCATCACACTGAAATACACACTCAGTGTCACTTTATCAGCTCCACCTGTATAATCTAATCTAATCTAATCCAGCTGTTGTGCCATAAAGTTTCCTCTCCTGCTGCCTATAATGCTCAGCTTGTCTTGTTGTCATGGTAACAGAGGTGTTCATTCACTTCTATGTTTGGCATTGAGCTCATAGTTAGTGCTGCTGTTGGACTGGACTGCACTTTACTGACAGCTGTTTCCAATATTCTGTCCCCCCTCATTGTATATAAATAGGGAGGACAAAAAATCAGAAACCCCTCTCAGTATAATGCAGTCCAGTAGCAGACCTCTGCAAACTACAACCTCAGTAATAAATACAGAATTAAAGTGACACATTCTGCACAATGTCAACACAAACTGAACATTATAAACTTTGTTAAAAGGGAGAATTTATGGCAGAGCTGCTGAGCTGAACTGGTCAGACTGGACAGACTGGAGCTGAGGGAGAGACACTGAGTTCAAATCTGTCTTCAGATGAAGTTCTTTACATCATTACACACATCTTAACATCTTGTCTTTCTTTCCCTTTCATCTGTGGCTAATAATTAAAAAAAGGAAAATAACATTGTTCCCAATGGTTGAGGGCTGGTTGTTACTGTCAGCAGGGTCCCTTGACCTCTGACCTCCAGCTGTGTGAATGAAAATGGGTTCTCTCCCCTTTGCAGACACGCCCACCTTCTGCTAATCCCATGCAGTTTGGGCCCCAAAGCCTGCAGTCCACATGTGTTCTTGTGGCCTGTTGTAAAATGGTGTGTGTGTGCAGACTGGGGCCTAA
The DNA here is from genome assembly GCF_902150065.1 of Myripristis murdjan. Taxonomy (NCBI): domain Eukaryota; kingdom Metazoa; phylum Chordata; class Actinopteri; order Holocentriformes; family Holocentridae; genus Myripristis; species Myripristis murdjan. Next base: position 2,719,044 of record NC_043997.1, read on the forward strand.
ACAGTCTTGGAGCTGCATCAGTTGGCTTTGACTGGAAAGCTGAGACTCTTGTGGATTCAATGAGCCACATTTGATTCCTGTGTGATGATGTTGGCCCCCATAGCACCCCCTAGGGTGCAACAATACATGGATTCGTATTGAAAATTTCTAAAAAAAAAAAAAAAATTGGAAATTTGAAATGGCGTCATCTGAGTGTGAATATCTCTGGTACAAGAAAACAAAAAAAAAACAAAACAAAAAAAAAAACAAAAACAAAAAACACCCTAGTGCAAACGCAGCTGACTACGGCATTCAAGCAGCCTCTCCCTAGCAATTCAGATCAGGCCAAAACTATAACAACTGCCATTGGAGTTTTTATAAATATATGTTTTATATATATTTTGTTTATTTGAGAATACTTTATTTATTGGAAAACGTATTTCATATATACTTTGTTTATAATGAGAATAGTTATTGGAAAACTTATTACCAGCACATGGCAGCAGTATTCTATTTTTTTTTCTATATTTTGTATAATGTTACAATAAAGTTCCTAACAAACATTAAGTTGCTTATTTAAAGCAATTTTATGTTTTGCATTTTGTTCCCATACTGTATCGAATATGTACCGAATTGAGACCTCAAAACCGAGCTACGTACCGAATCGTGATTTATGTGTATCATTACACCCCTAGTAGCAGCCATTTCACTGCAGGCAGAGCATTTTGTCAAACTGGACGTCGCTGTAGAAAATGACCTCTAGTGACCTCTAGGAGAATCACAGCCTCATCAAACTTTACACACATAAACTAGAGAGCGAGGCCGTTCAGAGGAGCTCTGCTTCTCCAGGTATAACAGTTCTACTTCTACTTCTACTGCAGTCACATACCAGCAGAGGAACAGTACTTCTACTTCTACTGCAGTCACATACCAGCAGAGGAACAGTACTTCTACTTCTACTGCAGTCACATACCAGCAGAGGAACAGTACTTCTACTTCTACTGCAGTCACATACCAGCAGAGGAACAGTACTTCTGAGGCACTCCAAATCTTATGTTGGTTATCTTCCCTTCAAGTTTATCTTGGTATCTTGGGCAAAACTGAAATGAAAATATACTGAAACGTCTGTAGTTTTTAGTCTTTGTCAGTTTGGTCAAATATGTGAGCACAACAAACATGAGTTGTGTTTCTATTGTATTATCTATTCTGAAGTTCTTAAATTTAGACCCTGACAAATATGCCCCTTATTATAATAATAAAAAAAAACAAAAAACAAATACTGATACCAATAAAAACTAAACTAAAACCAGAAATGAAACTGAAGCGACAATAAAAATGTCGCTTCAGTTAAACAATAAAAATGAAATAAAAATAAATAAAAACTAATGACAATGTAAAACTGTAATAACTCTGCTTCTTTCGTCTCTGCCCTATAGGAAAACTTACTGTGAATGTGAGCCAGATTTTCTACCAGGCCGTGGAGAACAGCAGCATCATGATGGAGTGGACCTTCACGCCCATCATACCCCTCACCAAACTGGATCTCTATTGTTTTTTTTGGTTGTCCAACCCCAGGACATCTAAGACTTTATATCTTCTACAAGGCGGTGTTGAACACCCAGAGTCTCAACACAAGCAGATTGTGGGACGAGCTCGATGGGACAGGGAGGACCTGAGAAAAGGACTCGCCAGACTCCACCTGTCCAGACTCAGTATCAACGACTCCGGCATTTACCAGTGTGAAGTGTTTAGTGAAGGTCATTGGGGTTTCAATGAGTGCTTCCTCAGCGTCACTGGTAAGTGGAATCAATAGAACCCAGTAGAACGTTCGTCACTGTTTTCACTTCAGCAGCGTCTTTGGTTGGCCTTGAATGCACTTGCATGTCCAGAGTCCAGAGGGTTTAGGATGTCATGTCCCACCTCAAGTTGGAAAACATGAAGTTTCTGCAAGATATGTCAACTCTTTCTGAGTTACACTGAAAAAGAACTTGACAGCCGTGGCTGAAAGCATTATGTTCTTGGTCTGTTTGTACATACACACCTCTGTCCCATTCCTGTGAACATGATATCTCAGAAATGCCTCAAGGGAGTTTCTTCAAACTTGGCACAAAGGTCCACTTAGATTTTGGTGGTCAGAGTTAAGTAAGTTAGTAAATAAAGCTTTCCTTATACAGCACTTTTTAAAATACAGTTACAATGTGCTTCACATATGCGAAATGGTAAAACCCAATGTAAGTAAGTAAGTAACATTTATTTGTATAGCACTTTTCACAGAGAAAGCTCACAGAGTGCTTTCCAGGATTAAAAGGAAAAACAACAAACATACACACAAACAAGATAACACATTAACAGCAAGTCGGGTGTCAGGTCAAAGGAACGCCTGCCCAAACAAATAAGTTTTGAGGTGTCACAACTTGTACTGCGAGGATAGAACCCAATCACACGACTCAAACAAGGGTTAAACTAAACAGTCTTTTAATAAGAAAAGTAACAACTCAAATTCACTGACAAAGTAGTCAAAACAAAACATAAATCTCCAGGGCAGAAGTCTATGGACGAGGCGGAGCTCTGGCGGGCGACCAGGGCGCAAGGAACCATGGATGAGGCGGTGCTCTGGCGGGCGACCAGGGCGCAAGGAACCATGGACGAGGCGGTGCTCTGGCGGGCGACCAGGGCGCAAGGAACCATGGACGAGGCGGTGCTCTGGCGGGCGACCAGGGCACTGGGAACCATGGACGAGGCGGTGCTCTGGCGGGCGACCAGGGCACTGGGAACCATGGACGAGGCGGTGCTCTGGCGGACGGCCAGGGCGCTGGGAACCATGGACGAAGCGGTGCTCTGGCGGACGGCCAGGGCGCAGGGAACCATGGACGAGGCGGTGCTCTGGCGGACGGCCAGGGCGCAGGGAACCATGGACGAGGCGGTGCTCTGGCGGACGGCCAGGGCGCAGGGAACCATGGACGAGGAGGTGCTCTGGCGGACGGCCAGAGTGCTGGCGGTCAAGGCGGACCCACCCTGGATGGCTGCAGTGTGGGTGGGACCACACTGCAGAGCAACCATAACGTCCTGCAGTGCAGACTTGGGACCGCCAGGCAGCGGAAGCAGCAGGGTGAACTCTGGACCGCCGGACAGCGGCAGCGGTGGCAGCGACGTGAACTCTGGACCGCCGGACAGCGGCGACGTGAACTCTGGACCGCCGGACAGCGGCGACGGCAACGTGGACTCGGGACCACCGGGCAGAGGCAGCGGCGGCAGCGGTGACGTGGACTAGGGGCCGCAGGGCAGCGGCGACGTGGACTCGGGGCCGCAGGGCAGCGGCGACGTGGACTCGGGGCCGCAGGGCAGCGGCCACGGCAACGTGGACTCAGGACCGCCGGGCAGCGGCCACGGCAACGTGGACTCAGGACCGCCGGGCAGCGGCCACGGTAACGTCCACTCCAGGCCGCCGGGCAGCGGCAACGGCAACGTCCACTCCAGGAACTTGGACAGGAACTGGGGTCTGGGCAGCCAGTCGGGCTCGGGGAACTGTGACATGGACTGGGGCCGGGACAGCCAGTCGGGCTCGAGGTACTGTGACTGTGACATGGACTGGGGCAGTGAGTCCGGCTCGGGGAACTGTGACGGGAACCTGGGCAGCCAGTCTGGTACGGGGAACTGGGACAAGGGCAGTGGCTGGAACACCCAGTCTGGCTCGGGGCACTGGGACAGGGGCAGCCAGTCCGGTTCGGGGTACTGGGGCAGGAACCAAGACCGGGTCCGGAACAGCCGGTTGGGCTTGGCAAACTGTGACATGGACTGGGGCAATGGGTCCAGTTCGGGAAACTGGGACTGGTGCCGCTTGAGGTTCTGTGACTGTGACATGGACTGGGACAGCCGGTCTGGACCTGGGAATTGGAACCGGGGCAGCCACTCGGGTTCGAGGTACTGTAACATGAACCGGGACAGCCTGTCTGGCCGTGGGAACTGGGACTGGGGCAGCCAGTCTGGTTCGGGGAACTGGGACTGGGGCAGCCAGTCTGGTTCGGGGAACTGGGACAGGCACTGCTCGGCTGCTAAGGCTAGTAGCTGGGCCTGCTAAGTCGCAGAGTCTAATAGCTGGACCTGCTAGACTGCAGGGGCCGGTAGCTGGTCTAGCTAGACTGCTAGAACTACTATGACTGGCAGCTGGGCTAGCTAGGCTGCTTGGACTGGTAGGGCTGGTTGCTTGGCTGCTTGGACTGATGGAACCGGTAGCTGGGCTAGCTAGACTGCTTGGACTGGTAGGGCTGGTAGCCTGGCTGCTTGGACTGGTAGCTAAGCTAGCTAGGCTGCTAGGGCTGCTATGGCTGGTAGCTGGGCTAGCTAGACTGCTTGGACTGGTAGCCTGGCTGCTTGGACTGGTAGCTAGGCTAGCTAGGCTGCTAGGGCTGCTATGGCTGGTAGCTGGGCGGCTTGGACTAATAGCTAGGCTGCTGGGACTGGTAGCTGGGCTAGCTAGGCTGCTTGGACTGCTGGGAGTAGTAGCTGGGCTAGCTAGGTTGCTAGGGCTGCTATGGCTGGTGGCTTGACTCACTGGACTGCTTGGTCTCGTGGCTTGACTCACTGGGCTGCTGGGGCTTGTGGCTTGACTCACTGGGCTGCTGGGGCTCGTGGCTTGACTCACTGGGCTGCTGGGGCTCGTGGCTTGACTCACTGGGCTGCTGGGGCTCCGGGCTGAGCTTGCCAGGCTGCCGAGGCTGATGGCTGGGCTGCGACTAGCACGCTGTTGACCAGCAAGCCGGCGCCTGGCCAGCTGGTGGCTACGAGGACCCCCAAAGGCCAGTCGGGTTCCCTGAAATGGGCTCTGGAACAGAGCAGCAGGACAGGCAACAGGGAGCTGCTGTGGCACATGAGACTGGGGTGCAGGTCGGGAGGACATATCAGTCCACAGCCTCTGACAAAATATAATTACTTCAGCTGGTGTCATTTCCCGCTCGTTCATTTTGTCAGCTGTTCTGAGTCGGCTGGGTTCTGGCTGGCGAGTTCGTTCTGTCACAACTTGTACTGCGAGGATAGAACCCAATCGCACGACTCAAACAAGGGTTAAACTAAACAGTCTTTTAATAAGAAAAGTAACAACTCAAATTCACTGACAAAGTAGTAACAAGGAAAAGTAACAACTGAAATTCTCTATGACAAAAGTAGCAACAGAAAATCGCTCTTAACGAGGAATACTAGAAAACAAAGGCAAGACAAAAATCAAAGACTTGAGAACAAAACTATGACCAAACAAAGTAACAAAGCAAAATACATAACCTGACAAGACTTGACGAAACTTGACTTGGCGTGACAAAGCAGGACAAACAAGACGAAGCAGGACGAACTCGCACAGGACAAAGGGAAACAAGGACTATATATACACACACAAGGTAATGGGGAACAGGTGGAAACAATCAGGGCGTGGCAGACAATCAGACTAGAGGGAAACACACAAGGGGAAGGGCAAGTGACCTGACACAAGAGGAGAGTGGGATTTCAAAATAAAACAGGAAATCACGAGACAAGACACAAGAACAAAACCTAACAAAACAAAACATAATTTCTAAGACATGACACAACAAAACCTAACAAAACATAATAATTTCAAGGACATGACATGAGGTGCTTTTTAAAAGTGACAACAGATGCTGCGGCTCTCAGGATCTGGGGGAGGGCGTTCCAGTCCAGGCGCAGCTGACTCAAAGGCTCGATCGCCACGAGTTCTGACTTTAGTGCGGGGAACTGTCAACAGTATAGAAAATGTATAGAAATAACAATCAATACATTAAAATCATCCAGAAGAGCCTTTGTGAGCTCAGACTCCGATGTTGGACCAGAGGGCCCGGCTCCCAGTCTCCGTTCTAGTTGATCCCAAAGGTGTTGGATGGGGTTGAGGTCGGGGCTCTGTGCGGGCCGCTCAAGTTCTTCCACACCAAACTCAGCCGGCCACGCCTTTATGGAGCTGCTCTGTGCACTGGGGCTCAGTCATGCTGGGACAGGAAAGGGCCTTCCTTCCCCAAACTGGTCCCACAGAGCTGGAAGCAGAGAATTGTCCAAAATGTGTCGGTGAGCTGAAGCGTTCAGATTTCCCTTCAGTGGAGCTGAGGGGCCGAGGCCGAGCCCACAAACACCAGCCCACAGCGTGATCCAGGTGGTGCTGCCCCCTGGTGGCCGAGTCGCTGTGGTTCCTAAATGCTTCCACTTGGCAATAATCCCACTTCCAGCTGATGGTGGAATATCTAGGAGGGAAGAAACTTCATCAGCTAACTTGTTGCGGTGGCTTCCTGTTCCATTACTATTACAGCATCGTGCTGAAATTACATGCAGACGATGAAACAGAGGAGGTGAAATTAGACCTCAGACCATCGTCTTTGCCAACAAAGAGAGAGAAAAAATGTTCACAGTCATTACCTGAAGACAGGCCCGGACTGTACATCGGGAGAACCGGGAGAATTCCCGAAGCGCCGGCCTGTCACTGGCCTGCTGGCCTGCCTGTCTTTTTTTTATTTTTTTTTTTTTTTGGACAGGTCCCCGGCCAGGCCAATCAGAGGCCAGCAGCCTGTGACAAGATCAAGACGTGATTGGTTTGTTTTGATTAACACCCGCCCCAACAGTCCGAGCACGCTGTAAACATAGGAGGGGGAGCGGAGGAGGCGGAAGGAAAGGTTTAGTGATTACATTGCAGTTGATAAATACATTTTTCCATGGACCCCAATCCAAATCCGGGGAAAAAAAAGAGGAAAGGTGGGGCAGAAAGGGAGAGAGAGAAAAAAAGAAAGGCACTCGAGGAAGATGCTGCCAAGTGCCTCAAGTTGCCCTTGTTATTCAGCCCCCCCCTCGCTGTCACACCGTCAAAAAAAAGTGATGCTTCAGCAAGTGAGTTTTCTAAAACACACTGGTTCTTCTCAGTAGGAGGTTCTTTAGGCCATGTACACTCTCAGTTAGAGTTGAATTAACACTGAGGATTAGATTTTACACGTACAGTGTAGAAATGTAGGACCTGGACTTGAAATTCAAAAGTTTTGAAATTAAATAAGGATTGAGGTTTTAAAATCACTGATTTACAAGCCATATTTTTTTTACTGCCTTTGAGATTAATTTTTTTGTGCAACAAATGGGATATAATCATTCCATTATTCTTATAGTGAATGCAAAACACAATAATTCTATGTTTGCTATTCAAAGGTGGTGGTGGTATTGATAGCAGTCCTGTTGGTGCTGCAGAAAGAGAGGCCAGTGCACGACCATTGGCAGAAGGTACACAACAATGTCTACAGTAGGGCATGTGATAGGTGGTACATGAGTCATTTGCTTGTTCCTTGGGATTACATTACAAAAATGGTAGTTATTCTTTATTATTAATCACCAACCTGTAACAAGTTGCAGACATATGAAAACCAGGCAGTTGACATAAATATGGAGTGGCTATGTGACATCAGAGTGAGTGTTGGAGTGGCTAGTGCCTGTATGTGTAGGCTTCCTAATTTGTACATTTTTTAATTTTCTTTAGAAACAATGTAAAAGTTCTTGTTGAGTGGACAAACTGAATGTTCTGCACAAACTCTGGTATGTTTTCTCCTCACAACACAACACCTGCCAGAAGAGCCAAAGGAGGGAGAAGATGGAGCGGCCGTCAACATCGGAGCTGTGATTGGAGCTGTGATCGGTTCTCTTGTGGTTCTTCTGATGGTGGTGATATTAGTTTGTGGACTCTGTAGCTCAGAAACACAAGGTATATTTAGTTTTTCTTTCTTTTTGACAAATTGTAATGTTATGTTTGTGTTTGTTTACATGCCAGTGTGCCATTCTTGTTATTACTGTTATTACTTTATTAGATCCAGATACACAGGAATTCCAGTGTTTCCCTGTAACTTGTGACAGTCCTGCTACTCCATGAGGGAACAGACACTCAACAGATGATTGGTGGTTTTTGTCCACAAAGCAGAGACATCAGAACTGAGGAGGTGGGAGGAACATGGATCAGACTGTCCATCCATACAATATTACATTACAGCTGCTTTCAGTAGATTAAAGGGTAATTCTGGTATTTTTCAACCTGGATCCTATTTTTGGGGTCCAAGTGACTGATAGGAACAAACATTTTTTTAATTTGTCCAGTGTCATGCAAGATGGCTTCTCTCAGCAACTGCAAAACGGGCTGCAATGAAATCACGCAGGGTTCGTCTGTGAAGTCATGTCCAGTAAGAGCTCCTGTTTCTGCCACTGACAGGTTCAGATTGTTATGATAAGAGTCTGACAACATCATGGGAAAGTTCCGTGCAGGTACAAACGTGAGCACCACCTTAACAGAAGGCTCACTCTGAAATCTCACATGAGGAAGACGACAGTGGAAAGCGGAGAGTTGGACCGTCTGGGAAGAGTTTGGTGTTTTGTGGTACAGGAAGCCTAGCTTAGTGTTATCTAAAAGATTTAAAAAATAGTTCATGTTTGCATATATTCAAACTGAAGTAAGAAACTGAGAAAAAAGCTAAATCACTGTCATCTTGCCAAGTGTGATAAGACAAAACTGATTTGACAGCCAGAAGATGATACCACAGATACTGGCCTGTATTTTTGGTATCGCACTGGCTTAACCACCTTCTACCTCTGCAGCCAATCAAGGAAGACTTGTGCCTTGAAAGGTAATATTTCTTCAGAGATTGAGACCTTAGAAACACAAACTTATGCACCTTGTTCCCTATCAGGCACATCCAACCTATCAGTGAACTGTTTCTTTCTAACTTGCATGTAAATGTAATCTAATAACCAAACAATGTCATCAGCATATTGACAGTTAATGATCCAACCCACATTTATCAGGCATGTCTGATGGGATGTGCTTTACATGCTGCTTTCATGCTTTTCATTTCTTGGTACATGTTGTAGTTCTTTATGTTTGTTGGTCTTTTTGTTTGTGGAAACCGTCAGCCCGGCCCAGTTGCCAGGAAAAAATAGTTTAGTTTTACATTTCAGCAAACCAAAGATACGCTGAAATGTCACATCCTGAAGTTTCGTGACGTGGTGTGAAGCGAGCCACAAACGCTGCGTTGGGATGCGGGTGGGGTTTGCTTTTAAACAAATGCAACAACAAAAACAAACTGCTGTTTTCTAACCAGCACAATGAAACAAATCTCAAATCTAAGGAAATTTGTTTGACTTCTTGTAAAAAGTACACCATCATACATTTGACAAGCAATGATAGCAATTGACCTGACAAGCAATGGTAAATATGTCATTTCATAATGACCGGCTCAGTGTCGCAACACAATGAGGAGCAGAACACCAAGATAAATGCACATAATAACATTTATAAATAACATTTATTCTCAAAAAAACAGGACAAAAATAACAGCAATGGACGCTGGGATGTTGTTCCAGGGAGTTGAGAGAGTGAGGGTGGGGGAAGGAGCCACTTATATAGGCCCAGCCCATGGCATCAGGCAGGTGCCTTCAATTTATCCGATTGTGAAATGCACCTTGAACTGAAAGGTATGGAGCAAATACATATTAAAGCACACATGAAAACCAATATAACAGTGACACTTAAGAATAAAGAAAGATTTAAAGAAAAAGGAATAAGGCCTAAATTAAATGAACTAAGTGAAGGTGTTTTTGTTAACTTTCTTGAACATGGATCTTTAACTTAAGCAATTTGAGAACATTTTGCATTTAGGTGCTTTGACAGCTATGTTTTGACTCATTTCAAGTAATTAAGTTTTTTTTTGTTTTTGTTTTTATCTTGAAATAAGATGTTAATCTGGATTTGTCAGGTGAATATGGCTTATAATGATTGTAAAGAGATTAATACACCATCTAAAATTAGGATACAAGGATACAAGGATACAAGGAAGTTTATTGGTCATTATACAACAGGTTGTATAATGAAATTAAAATGTGGTTCCCTCTTGATTGATTAATTGATTATATATAAAAATAATAATAATAATAAAATTATTAAACATGGAGGAGTGTAGATGGTGCTTTTAGTAGTCTCACAGCCTGAGGGAAGAAGCTGCTCTGTAGTCTGGTGGTACGGCAGCAAATACTTCTGTATCTTCTGTATGTGAAGCCCATGTTAGGTTCTCTGTTATGTTGATTCCCAGGAACTTGAAACTGCTCACTTGCTCCACCTCAGCTCCATTGATGTAGACAGGGTTGTGTGTCTTTGCCTCCTTTTTTCTAAAATCAACTATCAGCTCTTTGGTACACTATAAGATACGCTACCAGTCAAAAGTTTGGACACACCTTCTCATTTAATGTCTTTTCTTTATTTTCATGACTATTTACATTGTAGATTCTCACTGAAGGCGCCCTGCGATGGACTGGCGACCTGTCCAGGGTGTTTCCTTGCCTTCGCCCTATGAGCGCTGGGAGTGGCTCCAGCACCCCCCCCCCCCCCCCCCCCCCCCCCCCCCCTCCCCCCGAGTGTGTCTGTGGGAGTTTCTGCCAGATGTTGGAGTGTCTGTGGGAGTTTCTGCCAGATGTTGGAGTGTCTGTGGGAGTTTCTGCCAGATGTTGGAGTGTCTGTGGGAGTTTTGAGCCTTTGTGAGCTCAGACTCTGATGTTGGACCAGAGGGCCCGGCTCCCAGTCTCCGTTCTAGTTGATCCCAAAGGTGTTGGATGGGGTTGAGGTCGGGGCTCTGTGCGGGCCGCTCAACTTCTTCCACCCCAAACTCAGCCGGCCACGCCTTTATGGAGCTGCTCTGTGCACTGGGGCTCAGTCATGCTGGGACAGGAAAGGGCCTTCCTTCCCCAAACTGGTCCCACAGAGCTGGAAGCAGAGAATCGTCCAAAATGTGTCGGTGAGCTGAAGCGTTCAGATTTCCCTTCAGTGGAGCTGAGGGGCCGAGGCCGAGCCCAGAAACACCAGCCCACAGCGTGATCCCTCCTCCAGCAAACTGCACAGTCGGCACAATGCGCTCAGGCAGGGAACGTTCTCCTGGAGGCAGGGAACGTTCTCCTGGCGTTCCCCGAACCCAGACTGGGAACATTCTCCTGGCGTTCCCCGAACCCAGACTGGGAACGTTCTCCTGACGTTTGCCAAACCCAGAATCATCCATCAGACTGCCACATAGAGAAGCTTGATTGGTCGCTCCACAGAACAAGTTTCCACCACCCCAGAGTCCAGCGGCGGTGTGCTTTACATCAGTCCATCTGAAGCTTGGTGAAGCAAATTGGATGAGGGTTGGCGCCCCCTATGTAGGCCACCATTACTGTCTTGATAATGAGCTTCAAATAGCAGAGAAAACTGCAGCTCTGACTTCAGAGCTGCTTTTTGTTGCTCAGTCACTTTCAGGAACGCAGCAACACTGCAGCTGAGCTCAGCTCATTTCAAGAGCAACACGCCCATGGAGCTCAGATGGACACAAGACACTTTGCTGTTTCCACAATGTGGAAATGACAACTGATCCATTTGGAAACTAGAAAATACACTGTTGTCACGCTTGGTGCTGCTTTGTGTCGAGTGTCAGATAGGACCCCCTTTTGTTTAAATTGTAGGAAAAATGAATAATTTGGACCATTTTTAAATTTCCCATTTTCTCTAGAACCGATGTAAATGTTCTTGTTGAGTGGACGAACTGAATGTTCTGCACAAACTCTGGTATTTTTTCTCCTCACAGCTGCAAAACACCTGCCAGAAGAGCCAAAGGAGGGAGAAGATGGAGCGGCCGTCAACATCGGAGTTGTGATTGGAGCTGTGATCGGTTCTCTTGTAGCTCTTGTAGCTCTTCTTGTGGCAGTGGTATTCGCTTTTAGACTGCGTCACTCAGAATAACAAGGTATATTTACTCTTTCTCTCTTCATGACAAATTGTAATGTTATGTTTGTGTCTGTTGACATGCCAGTGTGCCATGCTTGTTATTACTGTTATTACTTTATTAGATCCAGATACACACGGATCTGCCGATGTTGAGCTCCAGCCTGACCCTGTGAAAAGAAACTGTTCCTTCAGTCCTGCTGGTCCATGAGGGAACAGGCACTCCACAGATGATTGGTGGTTTTTGTCCACAAAGCAGAGACATCAGAACTGAGGAGGTGGGAGGAACATGGATCAGGCTGTCCATCCATACAACATCACATTACAGCTGCTTCAGTAGATTAAAGGATAATTCCAGTATTTTTCAACCTGGATCCTATTTTGGGGTCCAAGTGACTGATAGGAACATTTTTTTTTTTTTTTTTTAAATTGGTCCAGTGTCATGCAAGATGGCTTCTCTCAGCAACTTCAAAACGGGCTGCAATGAAATCACACAGGGTTCGTCTGTGAAGTCATGTCCAGTAAAAGCTCCTGTTTCCACCTTTGCGGTCGCGTGGTAACCCACCAGCCCTATGCTGTTTGTAGGTTGTGGAGTGTTGTCGCTTTTCCCCAGGTGGGGAGTTGAACCCAGGTCTCCTGCATGGCAGGCAGAGAGCCTATCCGCTGGACTACTGAAGCTTGTGTGAGCAGAGCTAGAAATGAGGCTCTATAAAGTGTGTGAGCACACAGCATGAGTGACAGTGGCTCTTGGGAGAAAATCGCCGTACTGGTCAAACAAATGCTTTTTTTCTCAAAGACAGTAAGTCCGAGCAGAAAATAAAAGGTATCATGAGAAAGGTAAGGCTTTGGGCTTTCAAACTGTGTCTTATTTGCCAACTCCCCAAAATACCCGAGATTCAGCGAGTTAAAAAAGTGTGTGTTTTTCCTTCTCTCCTCAGCTGGTGGGTTCCAGGTATTATGGGAGTCAATGGGGGAGAGAGCTGGCACTCCTGCCTCGTCAAGTGTCACAGTGTAAAAAGTATACATTGCTTTCCTTTTCTACTTACATTTTTCAAAGCAGAACTATTTTTCCTACTACTTTTCTAGTGATTCAGACGCGCACCCCCTGGCAGCGGGAACAGAATTTTCTATATTAATTCACTGTTGTGCCTTCAACATTAGTTCACTCATGTTGAAACAACATCACAATATCAACGTTGATTCGGTTTGCAAAATCAAAACCAAATTCAACACTGATTCACCCATGAGTTATGATGCTGATTCAGTGTTGAATAAATGTTAAAATGCCAGCTGGATGGAAGAGGCCAATAGGTTGAATCAACATACAGATCTTGTTTATATTTCAACGTTGATTTATTGATAGGTTGTTTCCACAATTGTTAGCTTTATATATTATTTCAACATTGTTTCAATGTAGAAACAACAACTGACATGTTTTAAATTATATTTCAATGCTGAACGTTGGTTGAATGCCAGCTGGGTTACTCTGTCAAATAAATGACTCCTCATACTAACCCCACTGAGTGCATGTTGGTCCTCCTCTGTGTTATTACTGAGCAGCTAAAGCATCACCTTCTTGTGCTGTAGGAATGTCTTCATGTGGTGTTTTTCTCGAGAGGAAGATGAAACTAATTTTCTATCTATAACAAGTTTTTTTTTTTATTAAAAGAAAAACACAAGATCCTATAGATGTATTTTGTTCTACTGTTGCTTATTTGTGCACAGGGCTGCTGTGGATTTGTGGGAGTGCTGCTTTTTATTCTGGAAAGAAAATGACCCGGAAATGTTAAGAAATAGGCCTAAATCAATAAAAGAGAGAGAGAGAGAGAGAGAGAGAGAGAGAGAGACGTCACATAGAAGACGCTCAATACAAGAGGTGTGGTCCGTAGCTGATTGTCCACTCAGCCTGCAGGACGGAGGGACGGACATGTGTTACCAGGGTAAATATGCGCTCAGTTTGGGATTCATTTTCATTTTTGCTGCGTTTGAGCTGAAACAGCAGCCAAAGAGGCTGAGGGGGCATGAAGATGAAAGGATGAACTAGAAGCATCCGTGCAATGTCACGTCACCACCAATAAATATAATAGATAGATAGATAGATAGATAGATAGATAGATAGATCCGCCTCTGGCTCACAGAAATCGTTATTTTATGGTGGATCAAATGAGTTCGGTGTGAGAGAGAACAAATGAACAGAGGAGAAAGAGCTGCGAGGGAAAGGGGGATTGAACCAGACATCATTATGACTGAATGAAGAAACTGCTGCGTTTTTTGTGTTTGTGTGGTTGGAAATATTAATATCTAAAGACGCTCGCAGTCACGGTGACGTCAGCGATACGAGGCAGGTTCAGGGTCTCCTGACTGATTTGAGTCCAGTTTGTAATTATAGAGGTGCGAGAGCTATTCATGTTTACTCCTGGCATGTAATATTATTTATTTTAGACTTATTAGTAGAGTTATTATTTTGAACACTTGGGGGCGCTCGTTATGTGCACCGTGTTATATGTGGGGGCACTGCTGACAGGAAATGAGGGCACAGGTGGGGAGGGGACACAGTTCTCAGCAGACCAGCAGGATACCACAGCAATGGAAACAAACTGGTGTGTTCATCTTTTCTCATCTGCCTGCTAACTCACTAAATAACAAAGTGAAGCGCAAGTGATGTCATCACATCACCCAGAAGACATTCAGATGTTTTTAAAAAGATCTGCAGAAGGACGGTGTGAGTTCTCACGTCTGAAACCCTTTTGTTGTGTCTCTGCTGCTCAGTGGCTGTGGTTTGGTTCTCCACACTCTGACAGTCTGCCTTCACTGTCCCTCAGACGTCTTCATGTCCTCTGCTTCCACAGGGAGAAGATGATCTCCAGCATCCTGCTGCTGCTGGTCCTGACCTCCTCTGTCTGTGGTGAGCTCACACCTTCTGTTCATAACACTGAAATACACACTCAGTGTCACTTCATCAGCTCCACCTGTATAATCTAATCTAATCCAGTCCAGCTGTTGTGCCATGATGTTTCCTCTCCTGCTGCCTATAATGCTCAGCTTGTCTTGTTGTCACGGTAACAGAGGTGTTCATTCACTTCTATGTTTGCCATTGAGCTCATAGTTAGTGCTGCACTTTACTGACAGCTGTTTCCACTATTCTGTCCTCCCTCATTGTATATAAATAGGGAGGACAAAAAATCAGAAACATCTATTAATATACAGTTGTTCCAGTACAAGACCTCTGCAAACTACAACCTCAGTAATAAACACAGAATTAAAGTGACACATTCTGCACAATGTCTGGACATTATAAACTTTTCTAAAAGGTAGAATTTATGGAGCTGCTGTATGTAGTATCTGTAGTATCATGTTATAATTGGCCTTATAGCTCAGTGTCTCCTGTATTATCCAATGTATCATATAGTTACATGGACAGGGGAAAAGAAAGCTAACTTAACTACTTTCCAGTGCGTTCGTGTTGTCTCTCTTTGTGGCCCCTCGCTCTCTTTCTCTCTTGTCTCCCTCCCTCCTGTTCTCCGGTTTGTGTGTGTGTGTGTGTGTGTGTGTGTGTGTGTGTGTGTGTGTGTGTGTAACTGCAGCTGGCTCAAATGACAAGAAAACAGGTTTTTTTCCAGGCGAGCTTTTGCAGAGTCACGGCTGGAGGTTTTTAATGGCAGAGGCTCTGCGAGGCTGTGCTGCCTGTGATGCCTTCACTGTCCCTCAGACGTCTTCATGTCCTCTGCTTCCACAGGGAGAAGATGATCTCCAGCATCCTGCTGCTGCTGCTGGTCCTGACCTCCTCTGTCTGTGGTGAGTTCACACCTTCTGTTCATCACACTGAAATACACACTCAGTGTCACTTTATCAGCTCCACCTGTATAATCTAATCTAATCTAATCTAATCCATTTGTTGTGCCATAAAGTTTCCTCTCCTGCTGCCTATAATGCTCAGCTTGTCTTGTTGTCATGGTAACAGAGGTGTTCATTCACTTCTATGTTTGGCATTGAGCTCATACTTGGTGCTGCACTTTACTGACAGCTGTTTCCACTCTGTCCCCCCTCATTGTATATAAATAGGGAGGACAAAAAATCAGAAACCCCTCTCAGTATAATGCAGTCCAGTAGCAGACCTCTGCAAACTACAACCTCAGTAACAAACACAGAATTAAAGTGACACATTCTGCACAATGTCAACACAAATTGAACATTATAAACTCTGTTAAAAGGTGGAATTCATGGCAGAGCTGCTGAGCTGAACTGGTCAGACTGGACAGCTGGAGCTGAGGGAGAGACACTGAGTTTAAATCTGTAGTATCATGTTATAATTGGCCCTATAGCTCAATGTCTCTTTTATTATCCAATGTATCATATAGTTACATGGACAGGGGAAAAGAAAGCTACAGTGGTGTGAAAAAGTGTTTGCCCCCTCCCTGTTTTCTTATTTTTTTGCAGGTTTGTCACACATAAATGTTTCAGATCATCAAACAAATTTAAATATAAGACAAAGATAACACAAGTAAACACAAAATGCAGTTTTTAAATGAAGGTTTTTATTATTAAGGCGAAAAAAAAATCCAAACCTACATGGCCCTGTGTGAAAAAGTGTTTGCCCCCCTTGTTAAAACATAACTTCACTGTGGTTTATCACAGCTGAGTTCAGTTTCTCTAGCCACACCCGGGCCTGATTACTGCCATACCTGTTCTCAGTCAAGAAATCACTTAAATAGGACCTCTCTGACAAAGTGAAGTAGACCAAAAGATCCCCAAAAGCTAAACATCATGCTGAGATCCAAAGAAATACAGGAACAAATGGGAATGAAAGTTATTGAGATCTATCAGTCTGGAAAAGGTTACAAAGCCATTTCTAAAGCTTTGGGACTCAAGCGAACCACAGTGAGAGCCATTATCCACAAATGGAGAAAACTTGGAACAGTGGTGAACCTTCCCAGGAGTGGCCGGCCGACCATAAATACTCCAAGAGTGCAGCTACGACTCAGCCAAGAGGTCACAAAAGAAGCCAGAACAACATCCAAAGAACTGCAGGCCTCATTTGCCTCAGTGAAGGTCAGTGTCCATGATTCAACAATAAGAATGAGACTGGGCAAAAACGGCATCCATGGGAGAGTTCCAAGGCGAAAACCACTGCTGACCAAAAAGAACACAAAGGCTCATCTCACATTTGCCAAAAACATCTTGTTGATCCCCAAGACTTTTGGGAAAATATTCTGTAGACTGACGAGACAAAGGTTGAACTTTTTGGAAGGTGTGCATCCCGTTACATCTGGCATAAAACTAACACAGCATTTCATGAAAATAACACCATACCAACAGTCAAACATGGTGGTGGTAGTGTGATGGTCTGGGGCTGCTTTGCTGCTTCAGGACCTGGACGACTTGCCATAATTGATGGAACCATGAATTCTGCTCTCTACCAGAAAATCCTGAAGGACAATGTCCGGCCATCAGTTCATAACCTCAAACTCAGGTGCACTTGGGTTACGCAGCAGGACAATGATCCAAAAGACACCAGCAAGTCCACCTCTGAATGGCTGAAGAAAAATAAAATGAAGACTTTGGAGTGGCCTAGTCAAAGTCCTGACCTGAATCCTATTGAGATGCTGTGGCATGACCTTCAAAAGGCGGTTCATGCTTGAAAACCCTACAATGTAGCTGAATTACAACAATTCTGCAAATATGAGTGGGCCAAAATTCCTCCACAGCACTGTAAGAGACTCATTACAAGTTATCGCAAACACCTGGTTGCAGTTGTTGCTGCTAACGGTGGCCCAACCACTTATTAGGTTTAGGGGGCAAACACGTTTTCACACAGGGCTATGTAGGTTTGGATTTTTTTTTCGCCTTAATAATAAAAACCTTCATTTAAAAACTGCATTTTGTGTTTACTTGTGTTATCTTTGTCTTATATTTAAATTTGTTTGATGATCTGAAACATTTAAGTGTGACAAACATGCAAAAAAATAAGATATCAGGGAGGGGGCAAACACTTTTTCACACCACTGTAAATGATAAATATGTCCTGACCCAAGCTAGAGATTGTTTAACAGAAGTGAATAAAAAAAGTCAGTTGAAGTCAGTTGAAGTAATGGCTTCCCAGCAGTGATACCTTATACATGTGCAAATCTGCGAGAATAAGTATTCAAACAAAATAAATAAATTAATAATAAATAGCATAAAATAAATAAATAAAGCAACAAAGCATAAACCTACTCATTAAAATTGGCATTCATCAGCCCGAAAATCCCATTTCATTATTGGTTATTTTGTTATTTTGTAACACTTAAAAACACACTCTTTTACATTCATAATTAGCATCACTTACATTGTGTGTTCATTGAATATTACTATATTACTCAAAATTATTTATTAGTGTTAGCAATGTTTTTTTTTGTTTTTTTTTTAAGACACACATTTCTGACTAATTTTCAGTGTTTTATGGGAGAAGTTAAATTCTCTATTCAGACCTTGACCTCTGCACAACCAAAACATCAGGTGCCAGATAACGGACATACCGTACCGAGCTTAGAGGCAAAACATTCTTATCAAAAACACCCACAGCCTCACCCCCTCCCTACACTGAGGCAAGGGCGATGTTGGAAGCTCAGACCAAACAAAAACAGGTCCAACTCAGGGCCAAGCAGAGATGATAAGTGTTTCCCATGTGAAGGCTACAGACACTGGGCCAAACATTGTTAATCCCACAACAGATACAGCAAAACTCACACCCACAAGACATCTGCACTCCACAATATGATTACACATGTGAATTAGGAAGGGAAAACTACCACTATTTACACTGACTGGGCCTTCATGCAGTTCAAGTGGTACAGGTGGACATGTGTCACTGGAGAAGGAAAGGTTTTGTGACCTCAGCTGGCACTCCTGTTAAACACTTAAACGAGCCACTTAATTTCTATTATGCCCTGCTTGAACCAGATCAGGTTGCTATAGTCAAGTGCAGAGGACACCAAAAAGGAGATGGCAAAGTGGCATGAGGCAACAATGCGGCAGAAAACAGAAATCAGAAATCTTTATTGTCATTATGCCAAAATCCTAACAAATTATGGGTGTTTCCATTTCCAGTGTTTCATCAGAAGAATAAAAGGAGAAACAACTAAAAACAAGAATAGTAAGTGAAAAAAACAAAACAAAACAATGAAAAGCAGTTTAAAAGCCACCGAAGTCTCAGTTAAAACAGAATAAAATATAATTCACACACAACAGAAGTACTTATGTACTCATGTCAGAAAGCGCACAGAGCTGAAAGGGCTGGGGAGTTTTCCTGTGCCAGATGCTTCCTGTAATGAAATAGTGACTGACTTTACTGATGTGGGAGCTCAACCCAAAACTGAAGGCAAGAGATACCTTCTTGTCTGTGCTGATCCATTTTCTACGTGGGTCACAATAAAAAAGAATATCAACAGATTAAATGACATCCATTTTTAATGTGCAAAGGTTGAATAATATGACAAGGAATGCTATCGCTGGTCTGGCAGAGCATCCAGGGAGAACAAATCCTTTAGCTGACTGGCTTGATCGTGCCTTCAAAAAATGGAAAATTTTGATAGTTTCTGTATTCATCTCATTGAAGTTGCAGTAACAGTAGTCACACTGTGTGGATGCTGCTTCATACCATGCATCAGACATCTCTGTCTGAAATGTATTATTACGGCAAATGAATGATAAATTCCCTGCACCACCTCCTTATCAATTAATTCAAGACCCTGGAGAGATAATTCCTCTGGTCTCCCTCCCTGAGCCCGGGGAGGACGAGACAGAAGTGGACAAGGACGATGAAGACCCAGAAGACTGTTATTTGTATCCCTGAACCCCATGTAAACACATGATATACGCTAATGTTAATACATAACCATATATATATATATATACTCGCATACACGTAGAGGCGTGCTACTTATAGGCTTTCATAGAAATGTTTACTGTTTTCCATAATCTGTGCAAGAAGAATCGCTGCCGATAGTTGCTAATAACACTTACACATCCAGCTTACACATATCCTCTGACATATAGGTTGCTCACCACAAAGAAGACATGCTTCTGCTTAGGACTTTGATTATGTGATTTTTGTTATTGATAAAATAAAATTATATCAAAAGGGGGATCAAAAATCTCCTGTCTGATTGTGTTGCTTCTTTAGGCTGGAGGTCACTGGCAGTTAGGGGGGGGCTATTCAGCTGATTTTCCACCAACAGAGGTAGCACAATACAGAATAAACATTCTCACCTTGTTTTTGTTGACATAATAAAATTATATCAAAAGGGGGAATTGTTATAATTGGCCTTGTAGTTCAATGTCTCTTGCATTATCCAGTGTATCTTAGAACTCAATGTCCTTTGTATTATCCAATGTATCATATAGTTCAGGACAGCTTGACCTCTTAGAGCTGGCGCCGCATAACAGGGAACAGATAAAACAGGAGCCAGATGTACCTTCTCTATCTTGTTAGTTAGGTCTTTACCTGTGACCAAACAAATATTTCATCTGAAAATTGAAGATTTTCTCCGGTTTGTTCTAGATAGATAGATAGATAGATATACTTTATTGATCCCAACCAGGGAAATTCTGGGCTAAAAATTGGGCTTTCAACCAAATTGGGCTTTCAACGAAATAATCGGGTGCTAACAATCAGAAATTTCAGACTTCTTAATGTAATCAAACACATCCTCACATCCTGTCTTTCTGTCTCTTACATCTGTGGCTAATAAATTTTAAAAAATTAAAGTAATATTGTTCCCAGTAGCTGAGGCCTTTCTGCTCCTGTCAGCAGACGTCCCATGCAAACCCAAACTGAAACTGAAACGAAACTGAATAGAAAACAAAAAATAAACACAAAATATAAATAAATAAAAACTAATGAAAAATACAAACCTATAATAACTTTGCTTCTTTTGTCTCTCCCTAACAGGAAAATTTACTGTGAGTGTGAGCCAGACTTTCTACCAGGCCGTGGAGAACAGTAACATCATGATGGAGTGGACCTTCTCACCCATCATACCCCTCAGCAAACTGGATGTCTATTGTGCTTTTTGGTTGTCCGATCACAGGACATCTAAGATTTTATATCATCTACAAGGCGGCGTTGAACACCCAAAGTCTCAAGATGAGCAGTTTGCAGGACGAGCTCGATGGGACAGGGAGGACCTGAGAAAAGGACTCGTCAGACTCCACCTGTCCAGACTCAGTATCAACGACTCCGGCATTTACCGGTGTGAAGTGTTCACTGAAGGTGATGGTAATGGAGGTTTCAATGAGTGCTTCCTCAATGTCACTGGTAAGTTGACTCAGAAGAATCCAGTAGAACTTTCCTCACTATTTTCACTTGAGCAGCGTCTTTGGTTGAAAGCAGGGATGTTAAACCTGGTTAACTGACGGCATGAGGGGGATCAGACATGGAAGTGCCACAGACGTCTGTGTTTTGAACCAGGCGTCTGGAGCAACCAGCCTTTTTTCCACCGTTAAAATAGTAAAAGTGGACTTGGACACACCCTGAAAGCACTAATACCAGTCAACACAATGCGGTCAGGCAGGGAACGTTCTCCTGGCGTTCCCCAAATCCAGACTCGTCCATCAGACCGCCACATAGAGAAGCCTGATTGGTCGCTCCGCAGAACACGTTTCCACTGCTCCAGAGTCCAGCGGCGACGTGCTTTGCATCACTCCATCCAGCGCTTGGCATAGCAGATTGGATGAGCGTTGGCGCCCCCTATGTAGGCCACCATTACTGTCTTGATAATGAGCTTCAAATAGCAGAGAAAACTGCAGCACTTCAGAGCTGCTGTTTGTTGCTCAGTCACTTTCAGCAACGCAGCAACACTGCAGCTGAGCTCAGCTCATTTTAAGAGCAACACGCCCATGGAGCTCAGAAGGACACGAAACACTTTGCTGTTTCCACAAGGGGGCGCTGGACGGGGAAATGACAACTGACCTGCTTGGAAACTAGAGAAGACACTGGAGTCACGCTTGGTGCTGCTTTGAGTCGGGTGTCAGATAGGACCCCTTCTGTTAAATTTGTAGGAAAAATGAATACATTTTAAAATTCCCATTTTCTCTAGAACCGATGTAAATGTTCTTGTTGAGTGGACAAACTGAATGTTCTGCACAAACTCTGGTATGTTTTCTCCTCACAGCTGCAAAACACCTGCCAGCAGAGCCAAAGGAGGGAGAAGATGGAGCGGCCGTCAACATCGGAGTTGTGATTGGAGCTGTGATCGGTTCTCTTGTAGTTCTTGTAGCTCTTCTTGTGGCAGTGGTATTCGCTTTCAGACTGCGTCACTCAGGAGAACAAGGTATATTTACTTTTTCTTTCTTTATGATTTCTTTATGACAAATTGTAATGTTATCTTTGTGTCTCCTTACATGCCAGTGTGCCATGCTTGTTATTGCTGTTATTACTTTAGTAGATCCAGATCCAGAGGAATCTGCCGGTGTTGAGCTCTAGCCTGACTCTGTGACATGAAAAGAAATAGTTCCTTCAGTCCTGCTGCTCCATGAGGGAACAGGCACTCCACAGATGACTGGATCCTGGATCCTATTTTGGGGTCCAAGTGACTGATAAGAACAAACATTTTTTTAATTTGTCCAGTGTCAAGCAAAATGGCTTCACCCAGCAACTGAAAAATCGGCTGCAATGAAATCACACAGGGTTCGTCTGTGAAATCATGTCCAGTAAAAGCTCCTGTTTCTGCCACTGACAGGTTCAGATTGTTTTGAGAAGAGTCTGACAACGTCATGGAAAAGTTCCCTGCAGGTACAGACGTGAGCACCACCTTAACAGAAGGCTCACTCTGAAATCTCACGTGAGGAAGACGACAGTGGAAAAGTGAGAGTTGGACCGGCTGGGAGGAGTTTGTTGTGTTGTGGTACAGGAAGCCTAGCTTAGTTTTATCTAAAATACTAAACAAAAAATAGTTCATGTTTGCGCATATCCGAACTGAAGCAAGAAAACAAGAAAAAGCTTAACAGATACTGAACTAAATAGAAATAAATAGAAAAGATACTGGCCTGTATTTTTGGTATCGCACTGGCTTATCCACCCTCTACCTCTGCAGCCAATCAAGGAAGACTTGTGCCTTGAAATTTAATATTTATTCAGAGATTGAGGCCTTAGAAACAGAAACTTATGCACCTTGTTCCCTATCTAACTTGAATATAAATGGAATCTAATAACCAAACAATGTCATCAGCGTGTTGACAGTTAATGATCCGACCCATATTAATCAGGCATGTCTGGTGGGATGTTGGCACTTTATTTCTGGGTACATGTTGTGGTACTGTATGTTTGTTGGTCTTCTAGCTTCTGGATGGTTCGATCAACAGAACAAGGTTCAGCTCCTGTGTCGAGCCAGAGCTGTGTTGTTTGTAGCTTGCTGCTGTAGCTCTGTGTCGCTAATGTTAGCTAATGTTACAAACAGGGCAGACCTCTTTTTCTTATGTGACTGCACTATGTTTTCAAAGTGTACAGTTTGTATCCATATGTTCCATGTAGCATTTCAAAAAGCTGTTACAAAGCTTGCGGTACTCACACTGCTGCAGTTTGAATGTTGTGATCATTAATTACAAAAAGCATTTTAACATTTTAACATTTGAACTTGACTTTTATTTATTTATTTATTTGTTGTCAGTTTGAAGGCAGCTTTACTGATCATTTCTCCTGCTTGTTGCGACACAACCTGGACACAAAGTAGAGTGAAGAGTCGGTGTGCCATGTGGGAAAAATGTGTTTTCTAACTTTAAAGGGTTAGAAAACACACAGTTAGGGCTAATTTATCTCGAGATAAAAAATAAAAAAATTTTAAAAATTAAAAATAATGGACTATGTGGCCTCTGAAGGCTTCCCTAGAAATAATATATTTTATTATTAGATTGTAAAGTTTCAATGACTTTCCATTAACCACAGTGCCAATTATTTGTTATATTACCTTTTTCGTGCAAATAATAATGCTTGACAGGGGAAATGACAAAAAAGGCTGTTGTTTATTTTTGTTGTTGTTGTTTGAGTTGTAAAAATAAAAGCTTTTGAAAACCGTTTGTGTGACTGTAAACTTTCTGTAAAAAGCCTTCAGATGTTTATTTCAGACTCCAGCAATCTAGCACTTAAAGTTACATGTAGTAACAATGAATGGCCAATAGGTGTCACCAAAGGCTGCATCACACTGGTTAGATTTTATTTTATTTCAACACAATTTTCCCGAGAAAATAATTTTTCTAGAAATGTTTTTGTGTTAGCTCTCTGTTACAGTCTGACATTTTTATTATATATATTTTCTCCTTCCAATCGATTTCATAAATATCTTGAAAGATATTTGTCATTTTGGCTTTTTGTTTGTTTGCCTTTTGTGTTTTTCCCATTGTTATTGAATTTAGATTTTTTCCCCAAATAAATACCAGCAGGTTAAACTCTAAGATTATAAAAAATGAAGTTAAAAAAATCGTCAGCACCTCGTCTAAATCAGTGAGTTGTTTTCTTGTGAATCGGCCCAAGTCACGGCGATGTCTCTTCAGAGTCCAGATGCAGTCCAGGGTGAGTTACTCTGTCAAATAAATGACTCCTCATACTAACCCCACTGAGAGCATGTCGGTCCTCCCGTGTTATTACTGAGCAGCTGAAGCATCGCCTTCTTGTGCTGTAGGAATGTATTCATGTGGTGTTTTTCATGCGTGCAAAAGATGAAAATAATTTTCCATCGGAGGACAGCGAACTGTGCGTCTCAGCGTCTGTTCTCCATCAACACTCAACCCACCAGTTCTTTCTCACTGACATTAGGTTTTGTCGAGTGCGGGAAGGATCCGTCGTGGTGAAGAAGGAGCTGAGCCGAAAGGCGAAGCTCTCGATTTACCAGTCAATCTACGTTCCTACCCTCACCTATGGTCATGAGCTTTGGGTAAAGACCGAAAGGACACGATCGCGGATACAAGCGGCTGAAATGAGTTTCCTTCGCAGGGTGGCCGGGCGCTCCCTTAGAGATAGGGTGAGGAGCTCGGTCACTCGGGAGGAGCTCGGAGTAGAGCCGCTGCTCCTCCGCATCAAGAGGAACCAGTTGAGGTGGCTCAGGCATCTGTTTCGGATGCCCCCTGGACGCCTCCCTGGGGAGGTGTTCCAGGCATGCCCCACCGGGAGGAGTGCTGTTTGAGTGCTGTGTGAGTGCTGCTTTTTATTCTGGAAGGAAAACGACCCGGAAATGTAAAAAAGAAAAAGAAAAAGAATTTAAAAAAGAGAGAAACGTCACAAAAAGATCAAAACAAACGACATGGTCCCAAGCTATTTCTCAACTCAGCCCGTAGGAGAGCCGAAGGAAATATTTTTCCAGGGTAAATATGCGCTCAGTTTGGGATTCCTTTTCATTTTTGCTGCGTTTGAGCTGAAACGGCAGCCAAAGAGGCTGAGGGGGCATGAAGATGAGAGGATGGAGAACTAGAATTTTCCGTGCAAAGTCACGTCAACATTGAATAGATAGATAGATAGATAGATAGATAGATAGATAGATAGATAGATCATGTCGGCTGTGCTTAAACCCGCCTCTGGCTCACACTGAAATAAAGATTTTAGCGTGGATGGAATGAGTTCGGTGTGAGAGAGAACAAATGAACAGAGGAGAAAGAGCTGCGAGGGAACAGGGACTTAAACCAGACATCATTATGACTGAATGTCCCTCCGTCTGCAGGATGTCAGGAGAAAAGCATCACAGGACCACAGAGAAAGTGGAAGTGAAGCTTCACTGCTGTCCGACAGAAACTCCTGCGTCATCTGTGTTTGTGTGGTTGGAAATATCAATATATAAAGACGCTCGCAGTCACTGTGACGTCAGTGATGCGAGGCAGGTTCAGGGTCTCCTGACTGATTTGAGTCCAGTTTGTAATTATAGAGGTGCGGCAGCTATTCATGTTTACTATTGGCATGTAATATTATATATTTTAGACTTATTAGTTATTATTTTGAACACTTGGGGGCTCTCGTTATATGCACCGTGTTATGGGGGCACGGCTGACAGGAAATGAGGGCACAGGTGGGGAGGGCACACAGTTCTCAGCAGAACAGCAGCAGAACATCAGGATACCACAGCAATGGAAACAAACTGGTGTGTTCATCTTTTCTCATCTGCCTGCTAACTCAGTAGCCTAAATAAAGTAAAGCACAAGTGATGTGTGTGTGTGTGTGTGTGTGTGTGTGTGTCTGTGTGTGTCTGTGTGTGTGTGTTTAGATCTATATATATCCTAATTTATCCATTGTATCTTTCTTTTCTCAGACTACACATACAGACGCACACAAACCCATATAGGTCTAAATCCTTTCCATCACCTGATGTGACTGACCAGCCATATTTCCTCCAAATAAATCCATAAACCTGATCATCCTCTCTGAGTATTCTTTGACCGAAATATCATCCGTATCTGCCAGACATATTTTCCTGAGGTCCCACCTCTAGGACAGTGTGAGTTCTCACGTCTGAAACCCTTTTGTTGTGTCTCTGCTGCTCAGTGGCTGTGGTTTGGTTCTCCACACTCTGACAGTCTGGCTCAAATGACAAGAAAACGTCTTCATGTCCTCTTCTTCCACAGGGAGAAGATGATCTCCAGCCTCCTGCTGCTGCTGGTCCTGACCTCCTCTGTCTGCGGTGAGCTCACACCTTCTGTTCATCACACTGAAATACACACTCAGTGTCACTTCATCAGCTCCACCTTTATAACCTAATCTAATCTAATCCAGTCCAGCTGTTGTGCCATAAAGTTTCCTCTCCTGCTGCCTATAATGCTCAGCTTGTCTTGTTGTCACGGTAACAGAGGTGTTCATTCACTTCTATGTTTGGCATTGAGCTCATAGTTAGTGCTCCACTTTACTGACAGCTGTTTCCACTATTCTGTCCCCCCTCATTGTTTAAAAATAGGGAGGACAAAAAGTCAGAAACACCTCTCAGTATAATGTCAGTAATAAACACAGAATTAAAGAGACATTCTGCACAATGTCAACACAAACTGAACATTAAGAACTTTGTTAAAAGGGAGAGTTTATGGCAGAGCTGCTGAGCTGAACTGGTCAGACTGGACAGCTGGAGCTGAGGGAGACACTGAGTTTAAATCTGTAGTATCAGAAGTATCAGACTTCTTTATATAATCAAACACATCCTCACATTCTGTCTTTCTGTTTCTTACATCTGTGGCTAATAAATGTTTTAAAAAATTAAATAATATTGTTCCCAGTAGCTGAGGCCATTCTTCTCCTGTCAGCAGACGTCCCATACAAACCCAAACTGAAACTGAAATGAAACTGAACAGAAAACAGAAAATAAACACAAAATATAAATAAATAAAAACTAATGAAAAATACAAAACTGTAATAACTCTGCTTCTTTCGTCTCTCCCTAACAGGAAAATTTACTGTGAATGTGAGCCAGACTTTCTACCATGCTGTGGAGAACAGTAACATCATGATGGAGTGGACCTTCATGCCCATCATACCCCTCACCAAACTGGATGTCTATTGTGCTTTTTGGTTGTCCGATCACAGGACATCTAAGACTTTATATCATCTACAAGGTGGTATTGAACACCCAAAGTCTCAAGACGAGCAGTTTGTGGGACGAGCTCGATGGGACAGGGAGGACCTGAGAAAAGGACTCGTCAGACTCCACCTGTCCAGACTCAGCATCAACGACTCCGGCATTTACCGGTGTGAAGTGTTCACTGAAGGTGATGGTAATGGAGGTTTCAATGAGTGCTTCCTCAACGTCACTGGTAAGTAAGTAAGTAAGTAAGTAAGTAAGTACACTTTATTAATCCCACAAGGGGAAATTCCAATTTAAGTTACATCCCGTCCAAGAGACACAAAAAAGACATGACAAATACAGGGTTACAGGATCAGGAGAACTTCGGGTCAGCCACCTTGCGCGGCGCCCCTTACATTAGATGAGAAAGGAGGACATTAGGGAAGGGGGGGGGGGGGGGGGGGGGGGGGGGGGGGGGGGGGGGGGGGGTCAAATGTCAAACTGGGCTCCAAGGGGAGCACAACATGACATTAGCAAAAAAACATACCCCAGCACAATAAGCACATTATGAACAACATGACTCAAGACATTGCACATGTGGAAGGGGGGAGGGATTAGGGAAGGGGGAGATGTCCAGCACAGACGAGGGCCGTATGCAACCACTATGGTGCTCCGCACCCACGAGCTGCACTGAAAACGGGAGGGAGAGGGGGTGGGGGGCCAACGAGGCGTTGAATTTCAAGGAATGTGTGTATGTGTGTCTTGTGTATGTGTGTGCGTAAGTCCAGGACCATCTTCCCTACAACAGTCTAACATTGTCTCTGCCGTCTGATAAGATGACACCCCCGGCCGTTGCCCGGGAGACGGCGTCGTGAGTCCTGAACAGAGTAGAAGTTCCCGGGTGGAGGGTGATGGGGAGGGAGTGGGAGAGAGCAGCTGTCTGCATAAACATCCAGGAGAAATTGAAGATAGCGGCCTTCCAAGGTCGCTGGGGCGCCAAATTGTGGATAAGGTGATTGTTTTGGTCAGGCTGACTCTGCAATTTCCATCAGCCTTAAGTCTCTGTGGTTCTCTCGGTGATTCCGAATAATTTTGAATTATGGCACGTTTCCTCAGAGTCGAGCTTCCAACTTCTCCAAGTTGTTACCCATCTGGCGTAAAAGTCCAGGAATTTCTTCCTGCTTGCGAATTTGATTCACGAATCAATTCGCACAACGCATGAGTCTGAGTGTTGTTAGCTCGGCCCAAACCTTCTATGGCTGGCAGCTTCTCCAGAGCCAAAAGCGCTGCCAACACCTTCTGAACTTTGCGATAAATCAGGAATCCACCAGCACCAAACAGCAGAAATCCTGTTATCATAAATCCAATCATGTAGACGTCTTCAACATCCTCGACGGAAAGAATCGACAGGCACATCACCCTGCACTGCTCCCAGGAGTCCATGGTGTACCCGGCGGCAAACGTTCCGGCGGGGCATGCGGGCTCTCCTTTGCCCAGTTTTCTTGTATTTTTTGTTTTGTTTTTTATAGAGAAAATTTGATCAATTGCATTGAGAGACCAGCTGATCAGATCCATTGTTGTAGATTTTCGGAGAGAAATGCAGAGAGAGGCTCTGATAGAGACAACACAAGACAGAGAGCAGAGCAGGGCAGATAAGGGCAGGAGGGAGCTAGAGAAAAAGCTTCCGCCTTCATTGAGAGCAGGAAGAGCATTTTCATTGGCAAAATTTGCCAGTGGAAGAAGTGAAAATTCACTTGAAATAAGTGAAAATTAGCTAGAAACAAGAAACAAATTTTGCCAATGAAATAAGCAAATTTTCACTTGTTTCAAGCAAATTTTCACTTGAAACAAGAGACAATTGTCTAAAAACCAGTTACTTCTGAGGTGATCATGTCTTATTTTAAGTGCAATGAGATATTTTGACTAGTAATAAGACATTTTTGACTTGAAATAAGACAAATAATCTTGGTAAGATTTTGAGTTTTTGCAGTGCAGAGGGCCCGGCTCCCAGTCTCCGTTCTAGTTGATCCCAAAGGTGTTGGATGGGGTTGAGATCGGGGCTCTGTGCGGGCCGCTCAAGCTCTTCCACCCCAAACTCAGCCGGCCACGCCTTTATGGAGCTGCTCTGTGCACTGGGGCTCAGTCCTGCTGGGACAGGAAAGGGCCTTTCTTCCCCAAACTGGTCCCACAGAGCTGGAAGCAGAGAATTGTCCAAAATGTGTCGGTGAGCTGAAGCGTTCAGATTTCCCTTCAGTGGAGCTGAGGGGCCGAGGCCGAGCCCAGAAACACCAGCCCACAGCGTGACCCCTCCTCCAGCAAACTGCACAGTCGGCACAATGCGCTCAGGCAGGGAACGTTCTCCTGGAGGCAGGGAACGTTCTCCTGGAGGCAGGGAACGTTCTCCTGGAGGCAGGGAACGTTCTCCTGGAGGCGGGGAACGTTGTCCTGGCTTTACCAAACCCAGACTCATCCATCAGACTGCCACATAGAGAAGCTTGACTGGTCGCTCCACAGAACATGTTTCCACCACCCCAGAGTCCAGCGGCGGTGTGCTTTACATCAGTCCATCCGAAGCTTGGTGAAGCAAATTGGATGAGGGTTGGCGCCCCCTATGTAGGCCACCATTACTGTCTTGATAATGAACTTCAAATAGCAGAGAAACCTGCAGCACTGACCTCAGAGCTGCTGTTTGTTGCTCAGTCACTTTCAGCAATGCAGCAACACTGCAGCTGAGCTCAGCTCATTTTCAGAGCAACACGCCCATGGAGCTCAGATGGACACAAGACACTTTGCTGTTTCCACAATGTGGAAATGACAACTGATCCATTTGGAAACTAGAAAAGACACTGTTGTCACGCGTGGTGCTGCTTTGTGTCGGGTGTCAGATAGGACCCCCTTTTGTTTAAATTGTAGGAAAAATGAATAATTTGTACCATTTTAAAATTTCCCATTTTCTCTAGAACCGATGTAAATGTTCTTGTTGAGTGGACAAACTGAATGTTCTGCACAAACTCTGGTATGTTTTCTCCTCACAGCTGCAAAACACCTGCCAGCAGAGCCAAAGGAGGGAGAAGATGGAGCGGCCGTCAACATCGGAGTTGTGATTGGAGCTGTGATCGGTTCTCTTGTGGTTCTTGTAGCTCTTCTTGTGGCAGTGGTGTTTGCTTTCAGACTGCGTCACTCAGGAGTACAAGGTATATTTACTTTTTCTTTCTTTTTGACAAATTGTAATGTTATGTTTGAGTTTGTTTACATGCCAGTGTGCCAACCTTGTTATTACTGTTATTACTTTATTAGATCCAGATACACAGGGATCTGCCCCTGTTGGGTACCGCCATGACTCTGTGGCATGCGACAGTCCTGCTCCATGAGGGAACAGGTACTCCACAGATGATTCGTGGTTTTTGCAGAGACATCAGAACTGAGGAGGAGGGAGGAACATGGATCAGCCGTCCATCCATACAACATCACATTACAGCTGCAGGGACAGACGTGTGCACCACCTTAACAGAAGGCTCACTCTGAAATCTCATGTGAGCTGAGTCTCTGCAGGAAGACGACAGTGGAAAGGTGAGAGTTGGACCGGCTGGGAGGAGTTTGTTGTTTTGTGGTACAGGAAGCCTAGCTTAGTTTTATCTAAGAGATTAAACAAAAAATAGCTCATGTTTGCACATATCCAAACTGAAGTAAGAAACTGAGAAAAAGCTTCATAGATACTGAACTAAATAGAAATAAATAGAAAAGTTACTGTCCTGTATTTCTGGTATCGCACTGGCTTAACCACCCTTTACCTCTGCAGCCAATCAAGGAAGACTTGTGCCTTGAAACTTAACATTTCTTCAGAGATTGTGCTTTAGAAACAGAAACTTATGCAACTTGTTACCTATCAGGCACATCCAGTTTTTCAGTTAACTATTTCTTTATAACTTGCATGTAAATCGAATCTAATAGGGCTGCAACGGTACAGTGTGCCCTCGGTTCGGTTCGTATCACGATTCATGGCCCACGGTGACGGTTCGGTTTCGACTTTTAAATATATTATCTTAGCTCCAGCACGCAGTAGGTTATTTGCTCTTTCAATTTTAAATAAACAAGGCACTACTACTCACACAATATTAAATGTAAAAAAAGGCACAGATAAAGTCAAATCGCAACATTTATTATACAAAAGGAACACTTATTCTTGCCCTCAGGCAATATTAAATATAGTAAAGTGCAGTATAAAGTAACGTGAAATGTAAATATGAACATTATTCAATCAACTCAAACAACTTATTGTCAGCCACACACTTGAAGAGAATACTTAGCTGTTATAAATACACCATCAAAGAACAATAGAATAAACAACAAACAAAATGTATCACAAAGTGTGGACAATTGTCCAACTTGCCCACTGTCAATAATTGGTGAGGTAGTATAGTAATGTGCAGTATCAAATAGATAATTGAACACTTTTTGCTTACTTTGATAAACAATCAAACATGAACATGGTAAAGTGCACCATCCAGAGTAGTTTGGCAACATTGTTGTGACTCACACACTTCAGGTGAGGCCCTGTCCTGATCTCTATTATAAATAGGTAGTATAAAATGTAAACATAAACAACATTAAAAGCCTTATTGTAACCTACAGTCTTAAGGGAAATCCAAGCCCTCTGTGACTTGCACTCACAATATCACCTGCAGTGGAGAAAAGTCTTCTTTTGATGAGGGGATACTGCTGGTGATGGTTGCTCTGCCTCTGTGGATGGTCCTGCTGGCATTGCTTCAAACTGCAAGAACATATTAGAAATTAATAATAATTATAACAATAATTATTTAATGCACATGATGAGAAAAAATGACAATCAATTACAAATTAACATTAAAAGAAGATCAAATGCCTGATGTTCATGCTCCACAATTTCTGTTATGAGGTCCTTGTAGACTTGGTCACTGGCAGCTTCATCAAGAAAAGGTAATGACTTGAACCTGGGGTCAAGGACTGTAGCTCTGTGCAGGCAGTCTAGAAGATCTGGGTCCTGTATATCTTTTCTCCAAGTCCTTTGTGATGGTTAGCTTGTCTTCCCTGATAGTTGGACTGTCATGTGCATGTGGTGTCATGGATTTTAGAGTCGTTGTCTTCAGAGGGAGAATCATGGATGAAGTGGGAGTTGATTCGCTGCTCATCAATGTTGTCATTTTTTTCAGTGGGTTAAACAACTGGATGAGGTCTTCTGCCAGCTTCAACTCACTCTCAGTGAGCATGGCTGTGTCTTCTTTGCCTGTCTTTTTCACAGCCTTGTCTACCATGGCAGAGAATATGGCTGGTTGCTGCTCCACATAACGTTCAAGCATGTCATGTGCTGTGTTCCACCGAGTTCCAACATCATGGATCAGTTTGTGCTCTGGTATGTTAAGCATGTGTTTGTTGGTCAAAACTTGAGCAGCAGTGGTGCTTTTATGGAAAAATGCTACTATTCTTCTGATCTTCCCCAGGAGACGTGACACTGCATTGAGAGCCACAGCCTTCTTGGCTGCAAGGTTCAGGACGTGTGCAAAACACCCAATTTGTGGCCCAAAGACATCTGTGTCACGGATGGTATTCACAATGTTAGGAGCATTATCTGTGGTAACTGGAATAGTGATGTGTTCTCTCTCCCGCTTCCATTCTGTGACTGCTTGCATCAGTTCTTGTGCCAGGTTTGCACTGGTGTTGCTCTCATAAACAGCTCCCAATCTGATACGAAGTGTACAGTCACTGTAAGGTAGCTTGTTGTCGCCCTGGATGTCCAGCTATCAGTAGAAAGAGCAAGGAAGGGGGCTGTCTCAACTCGATTACAGCTTCACTCCTACACACATCGTAAAGTTCAGGAATGACTTTACTGCTGAAATGCGTGTGGGAGGGGATACCATAACGAGGTTCGAGTACCTTTAGCATGTAGCAGAATCCTCTGTCTGAAACCACCGAGTAGGGCTGCATGTCTTTCGCTATGAATACGCCTATTGCTTTTGTTATTGCCTTGGGTTTTTCCGAATTGTTAGAAAATCGTTGTTGGAAGGTTGCAGCAATGGATGGTTGCATTTTCGCTGACAAACCAGCTCTCCGTGCTGCTCCACTTAGGGTTACAGCCAGGTGATGGCGACGCATGTGGGCCGATATGTTTGATGTGTTACCTGTCGAGTAGGCGATAGTTGCAAAGCAATGCTTGCACACCGTGCTTTGCTTGCTGACAGTCTTTTTCCCTTGCTCGTCATACTTGACGCTGAAGCCAAAATGCTCCCACACAGCGGATTTAAACGATGGCGGTGCCTCTTCAAATTTACTTTTATCCGTCTCGTGTTCACTCGCCATTATCATGCAACCGAGAAAGTTGTGTGTAGCTTCCCCTCACTTCTCCAGCGTCTGCATTCAGAGCGCTGATTGGCTCCTGGGAACCTCAGGGAAATTCTGATTGGTTCTTGCATGGTTGTGGAGAGACACGCTGAGCAGAACACATCCCCCGGGTCCTAAGCAGCCCCGTGTATCACCCTTGTATCATCATAATGTGTGCTCTACATATTAACTACATATTAAACATTAAAGTTTAATGTCGCGCATACCGAAATGTCACATTTCACCTGAGTGTACCGAACCGAACAGGATGTACCAAACGGTTGGGTAAAATACCGAGAACCGTTGCATCCCTAGAATCTAATAACCAAACAATGTCATCAGTATACTGACGATTAATGATCCAACCCACATTTATCAGGCATGTCTGATGGGATGTCGGCACTTTATTTTCTTGGTACATGTTGTGGTACTGTATGTTTGTTGGTCCTCTAGTTCCTGGAAGCTGTCAGCCCGGCCCAGTCACCAGGAAAAAATGTTGTTTGTTTTACATTTCAGCAAACCAAGGATATGGTGAAATGTCACGTCCTGAATAGGGCTGCAAACAATGAATCAATTATCAATTAATTATCGATAAGAATTTACTCAATTAAGTTAACTTGATTGCAGTTAATTGAACATTCTGCGGTCCATTTGAACAGGGGTAGCAGTGCCCCACCAGTCCACGCGAGGGCGTCTCTGTACTGAGTGCTGTCGCCGGACATACCAGAGAACAAAACAAACATGAAGGGGTCAAAACAGAGTGTGTAGTGTGTAGTGTGGGACCATTTTAAGTTTATAAATGATGACAAATGTACGACATGTGGTTTACTTTAAAGTACAGCAACTCCACAACTTTGCTTAATTACCACCTAAATACCTCACATTCAGCTGCGCTGCAGGGAGCGAGTGGATCAGCTTCACAGCCGGAGGGCATTATCCAACGAAAATGCAGCATGGTTACAAAAGACATGCTGCCGATAAACGCTGTTGACGTCAAAGGATTTCGAGAGGTGATAAACTACATCGAGCCAGGGTATAATATCCCCTCTAGAACAACCATAACTACCCACGTGGAAGCACTAACCCTAACTGTATCCCAAATGGTACAATAAATCTTTGATTAAGGAATATGATGTGCATTTTTTTCTGTATATCATAAGGAATAGAGAGTGAAAATTCAGAGGGAAATTCAGCTTCTCAGGAAAATTGATGCTTATCAATTAATTGATAATCAATCGATAAGGTGAATCAACTATCGATTAATGAATTAATCGATAATTTGCATCCCAGATCCTAGTCGTAAAGTTTCGTGCCGCGGTGCAAAGCGAGCAACAACACTGTGTTGGGATGCAGGTGGGGGAATGCTGGGTAGCTGTTGTAGCTCTTTGTTACTAATATAAGCTAATGTTACAATCAGGGCAGATCTCTTTTTCTTATGTGACTGCACTACTTTTTCAAAGTGTACGGTACATATAGCCATATAGAAGCAGTTCTATAGCAATAATATAACAGTTCAAAAAACTGTGAATAAGTATTTTTAACACTTAGAGATTCTCACACTGCTGCAGTTTGAATGTTGTGATCATTAATAACTAAAAGCAATAAACCATGACATTTTAACTTGACTTGTAGGCAAGTTAGGCAGGCAGCTTTATTGATCATTTCTCCTGCCTGTTGCTACACAACCTGGGCACAAAGCAGAGTGAAGGGTCAGTGTGAGAAAGTCCCACCCATATGTCCCTCTGCAGTTGCCGTAGTAGCAGCAGGTAGATGAAAGAGCAGTGTGTGTTTGCAGAGTGAGTGGACAATTTTCTAAGAGCTGGCAGCTGCGACAGGAGTGTGTGTGGACTGTAAGCCCTTTTTTTCTCCATTTCCAGTGGTATTGTGGGTGACTGAAGTGAGTAACCCCACTTGTTAATAGTTTTGTATGTTTGAGGAAACTGTATGCAGCATGTGGTAAATATTAATATATGTTAAGCTAAATAGCCTGTTGCTTGCTGTGTTCTTTTACTCTCACTTTTTGGCTGCAGTTGTGTAATCATTCTATGGTACTGTTATAATTGGCCGTATTGTTCAATGTCTTTTGTATTATCCAATGTATCTTAGAACTCAATGTCTTTTGTAAAACAAGTTTTGTAATAGACTGCATTAAAAGTTATCTATATTTAGACAGCATATATATATATATATATATATATATATATATACACAGTACAGGCCAAAAGTTTGGACACACCTTCTCATTCAATGCGTTTTCTTTATTTTCATGACTATTTACATTGTAGATTCTCACTGAAGGAATCAAAACTATGAATGAACACATGTGGAGTTATGTACTTAACAAAAAAAAGGTGAAATAACTGGAAACATGTTTTATATTCTAGTTTCTTCAAAATAGCCACCCTTTGCTCTGATTACTGCTTTGCACACTCTTGGCATTCTCTCCATGAGTTATGTTCTCTCAGGACTGTTGTGTCTTCATCCCAAACAATACTGCAGCAGACAGCTCTATAACTCGAGCTCTCTCTGGCCTAAACACCATGTCAGAAGAATTGGCAGAGCATCCAGGGATAACAAATCCTTTAGCTGATTGGCTTGATCGTGCATTTGGAAAATTTTAATAGTTTCTGTATTCATCTCATTGAACGTTGTAGTAACAGTAGTCACACTGTGTGGATGCTGCTTCATACCATGCATCAGACATCTCTGTCTGAAATGTATTATTACAGCAAATTAATGATAAATTCCCTGCACCACCTCCTTATCAATTAATTCAAGACCCTGGAGAGATGATTCCTCTGGTCTCCCTCCCTGAGCCCAGGGAGGACAAGACAGAAGTGGACAAGGACGATGAAGACCCAGAAGACCGTTATTTTGTGGCATCACCACCAGCACAAGGTTAGGAGATAAAGTGCTAGATTAAAATGTTGAGGCCCTACAGGGTTATATCTACCTATGTTCATATCTTGTGTATGCCTGGCCCACTGGAGTAGGACTCAGGAGTCATTTGTGGTCATGTTAGTGGTGATTGGTGGTTTTTCTGTGTGGGTGTGTTTGGAGGGAGGTTTGAAATGGAAGGAATGTTTGGGGCGGGGGGGAGGAAAAAGGAGAACAAAGGAAAAGAGGGAGCAGAGAGGAGAGACCAGGGAACAGTGGGAGGATATTTAATTTATGTTGCGTTAAATTAAGAAAATTACTCTTAAGCAGAGGAAGATACAGGTTACGGCGCTGAAACCCTCCAAGCAAGAGTGGACTCTGTGTTGAACAGTGAATAAAAATTGGGACTTCATCCTTTCCTCCACTCCCTGGAAATATCTGCTGGTGAGATCGTGGCTTTTTTGTTTGTTTGTTTTTTGCAATGCATTGCTGTTTTCAGTTACATTTTTGCATTTTGAAGGGTATTTTTTCCTAATTGGGAGGATTTTTGAGTTTGACCCGATTATTTCAGTTTTATGGACCTATGGACTCTGCCAGAGACAATGAGAAAGCAATTAAGTGCATGGTGATCTCCTTTGTTAAATAAAATTGTTTTGTTTGACAGCACCATCTTTGGTTCTTATGTTTGAAAGTACCCATCTGATTTAGTTTTCCTAACCTGATACTAATAGATAATCAATTTACAGTAGGATCCTTAAGACTTGTGGTAACTAGGCTTTTAATTATAAGGCTGATTGTTACAATTTGTATCCCTGAACCCCATGTAAACACATGATATACGCTAATGTTAATACATAACCATATATATACTCGCATACACGTAGGGGCGTGCTACTTCTAGGTTTCATAGTTATCTTTACTGTTTTCCATAACCTGTGCAAGAACAATCACTGCTGATAGTTGCTAAAAAGACTTACACATATCTGCTGACATAGCCTATAGGTTGCTCACCACAAGGAAGACATGCTTAGGACTTTCCGATATTCTGTCCCCATCATTGTATATTCTGCTTAGGACTTTGATTATGTGATTTTTGTTATTGATATAATAAAATTATATCAAAAGGGGACATCAAAAATCTCCTGTCTGATTGTGTTGCTTCTTTAGGCTGGAGGTCATTGGCAGTTAGGGGGGGCTATTCAGCTGATTTTCCGCCAACAGAGGTAGCACAATACAGAATAAACATTCTCACTTTGTTTTTGTTGACATAATAAAATAATGTCAAAAGGGGGAATTGTTATAATTGGCCTTATAGTTCAGTGTCTCTTGTATTATCCAATGTATCATATAGTTCAGGACAGCTTGACTGCTTGGAGCTGGCTCTGCATAACAGGGAACAGATAAACCAGGAGCCAGATGTACCTTCTCTATCTTGTTACTTAGGTCTGTTGCGACTCTGCAACATGCAACAGAGGCCTTAAAGCAACGTCATGCAAGGGAGGTAACACGTCGAATTTAATGAAACATCTGGTGACACATGGAGTTTATTTAAAAGCCAAACAATGCACCGTGTTTGATAACCTACATCAGCGGTCCCCAACCACCGGGCCGCGAGACATTCCCGACCAGGCCGTGCAGCCCGACTGTACCCCCCTCTCCCCTGTGGTTGCGCACAAATGGCACAAGTTTATTATTACCATATGTTACTTGTATTTATATTGTTTAAATATTTAAGTTAATATTGTGTTCAGTTTGGCCCTGGAAATAAAAGGGTATTGTTTTTTGACGAAGTGTGTGGGTTTTTGTTTTTTTAAGTACCGGCCCGAGAACCGTTTAAGCACCGGAACCATTTAAAAAATACCGAGTAGGCACCGGTATCGAATAAAACCCAACCGATACCCAACCCTATTAATGGCAGAGGCTCTGCGAGGCTGTGCTGCCTGTGATGCCTTCTGTCCCTCAGACATCTTCATGTTCTCTGCTTCCACAGGGAGAAGATGATCTCCAGCATCCTGCTGCTGCTGGTCCTGACCTCCTCTGTCTGCGGTGAGCTCACACCTTCTGTTCATCACACTGAAATACACACTCAGTGTCACTTTATCAGCTCCACCTGTATAATCTAATCTAATCTAATCCAGCTGTTGTGCCATAAAGTTTCCTCTCCTGCTGCCTATAATGCTCAGCTTGTCTTGTTGTCACGGTAACAGAGGTGTTCATTCACTTCTGAGTTTGGCATTGAGCTCATAGTTAGTGCTGCACTTTACTGACAGCTGTTTCCACTATTCTGTCCCCCCTCATTGTATATAAATAGGGAGGACAAAAAATCAGAAACACCTCTCAGTATAATGTAGTCCAGTACAAGACCTCTGCAAACTACAACCTCAGTAATAAACAAAGAATTAAAGTGACATTCTGCACAATGTCAACACAAACTGAACATTATAAACTTTGTTAAAAGGTAGAGTTTCTGGCAGAGCTGCTGAGCTGAACTGCATCAGACTGGACAGCTGGAGCTGAGGGAGAGACACTGAGTTTAAATCTGTAGTTTCAGAAGTATCAGATTTCTCAAACACATCCTCACATTCTGTCTTTCTGTCTCTTACATCTGTGGCTAATAATTTAAAAAAAAAAGAAAAAAAAGAAAAATAATATTGTTCCCAGTAGCTGAGGCCTTGCTGCTACTGTCAGCAGACGTCCCATGCAAGCCCAAACTGAAACTGAAACTGAATAGAAAACAAGAAATAAACACAAAATATAAATAAATAAAAACTAATGAAAAATACAAAACTGTAATAACTCTGCTTCTTTCGTCTCTCCCTAACAGGAAAATTTACTGTGAATGTGAACCAGACTTTCTACCAGGCCGTGGAAAACAGCAGCATCAGCATGGAGTGGACCTTCACGCCCATCATACCCCTCACCAAACTGGATGTCTATTGTGCTTTTTGGTTGTCCGATCACAGGACTTTTAAGACTTTATATCATCTACAAGGTGGTGTTGAACACCCAGAGTCTCAAGACGAGCAGTTTGCAGGACGAGCTCGATGGGACAGGGAGGACCTGGGAAAAGGACTCGCCAGACTCCACCTGTCCAGACTCAGTATCAACGACTCTGGTATTTACCGGTGTGAAGTGTTCACTGAAGGTGATGGTAATGGAGGTTTCAATGAGTGCTTCCTCAACGTCACTGGTAAGTTGACTCAGAAGAATCCAGTAGAACTTTCCTCACTATTTTCACTTGAGCAGCGTCTTTGGTTGAAAGCAGGGATGTCAAACCTGGTTAACTGACGGCATGAGGGGGATCAGACATGGAAGTGCCACAGACGTCTGTGTTTTGAACCAGGCGTCTGGAGCAACCAGCCTTTTTTCCACCGTTAAAATAGTTACAGTGGACTTGGATATGCCCTGCCTGCACTAATACCAGGAGCTCAGATTGTTATAAGAGAGTCTAGAGGGTTTAGGATGTCATGTCCCACCTCAAGTTGGAAAAGATGAAGTTTTTACCATTTCTGAGTTACACTGAGAGAGAACTTGACAGCCGTGGCCGGAGGCATTATGTTCTTGGTCTGTCCCCTCTGTCCCATTCTTGTGAACGTGATATCTGAGAAAGGCCTCAAGAGAGTTTCTTCAAACTTGGCACAAAGGTCCACTTAGATTTTGGTGGTCAGAGGTAAGTAAGTAAGTAAACCTTTATTTATATGGCACTGTTTAAACCAGTTACAAAGTGCTTCACATATGCGAAATGGTAAAAACCAAGGTATAGAAAAAACAATCAATAAATTAAAACACACACACACACACACACACATATACACATACACTATTTGGGCTAAAGTGTCGGTCCACTGGCAGGAGCTTCTCTGAGCTCTCAGTCTGATATTATAATATTAATATGGAGTTGGTCCTTTGCAGCAGAACAGCTTCCACTCTTCTGGGAGGCTTTCTGCCAGATGTTGGAGTGTCTGTGGGAGTTTCTGCCAGATGTTGGAGTGTGTCTGTGGGAGTTTCTGCCAGATGTTGGACTGTGTCTGAGGGAGTTTCCCCCAGATGTTGGAGTGTGTCTGTGGGAGTTTCTGCCAGATGTTGGAGTGTCTGTGGGAGTTTTGAGCCTTTGTGAGCTCAGACTCTGATGCTGGACCAGAGGGCCCGGCTCACAGTCTGCGTTCTAGTTGATCCCAAAGGTGTTGGATGGGGTTGAGGTCGGGGCTCTGTGCGGGCCGCTCAACTTCTTCCACCCCAAACTCAGCCGGCCACGCCTTTATGGAGCTGCTCTGTGCACTGGGGCTCAGTCATGCTGGGACAGGAAAGGGTCTTCCTTCCCCAAACTGGTCCCACAGAGCTGGAAGCAGAGAATTGTCCAAAATGTGTCGGTGAGCTGAAGCGTTCAGATTTCCCTTCAGTGGAGCTGAGGGGCCGAGGCCGAGCCCAGAAACACCAGCCCACAGCGTGACCCCTCCTCCAGCAAACTGCACAGTCGGCACAATGCGCTCAGGCAGGGAACGTTCTCCTGGAGGCAGGGAACGTTCTCCTGGAGGCAGGGAACGTTCTCCTGGCGATCCCCAAACCCAGACTCGTCCATCAGACCGCCAAATACAGAAGCCTGATTGGTCGCTCAACAGAACACGTTTCCACCACTCCACAGTCCAGCAGCGCCGTGCCTAATTTGTAGGAAAAATTAGTAATTTGTACCATTTTCTCTAGAACCGATGTAAATGTTCTTGTTGAGTGGACAAACTGAATGTTCTGCACAAACTCTGGTATGTTTTCTCCTCACAGCTGCAAAACACCTGCCAGAAGAGCCAAAGGAGGGAGAAGATGGAGCGGCCGTCAACATCGGAGCTGTGATTGGAGCTGTGATCGGTTCTCTTGTAGCTCTTGTAGCTCTTCTTGTGGCAGTGGTGTTTACTTTTAGACTCCGTCACTCAGAAGCACAAGGTATATTTACTTTTTCTTTCTTTTTGACAAATTGTAATGTTATGTTTGTGTCTGTTGACATGCCAGTGTGCCATTCTTGTTATTACTGTTATTACTTTATTAGATCCAGATACACAGGGATCTGCCCGTGTTGAGTTCCACCGAGTCCCTGTGGCATGTGACAGTCCTGCTGCTCCATGAGGGAACAGATGATCCGTGGTTTTTGTCCACAAAGCAGAGACATTGGAACTGACGAGGTGGGAGGAACATGGATCCATCCATACAACATCACATTACAGCTGCTCTCAGGAGATTACAGGATAATTCTGGTATTTTTCAACCTCCATCTAACCAAAACAAAAAAAAAATAGTTCATGTTTGCGTATATCTGAGCTGAAGTAAGAAAACGAGAAAAAGCTTAATAGATACTGAACTAAATATAAATAGAAAAGATACTGGCCTGTATTTTTGGTGTCACACTGGCTTCACCACCCTTTACCTCTGCAGCCAATCAAGGAAGACTTTAATATTTATATATATATATATATATATATATATATATATATATATTATATATATTTAGAATTTAATATTTCTTCAGAGATTGAGGCCTTAGAAACAGAAACCTATGCACCTGGTTCCCTATCAGGCACGTCCAACATTTCAGTGAACGGTTTCTTTCTAACTTGAATGTAAATGGAATCTAATAACCAAACAATGTCATCAGTATACTGACAATTAGTGATCCAACCCACATTTATCAGGCATGTCTGATGGATGTCTTCTTGTTCCTGGAAGCTGTCAGCCCAGCCCAGTTGCCAGGAAAAAATGTTGTTTGTTTTAAGTTTCAGCAAACCAAGGATACAGTGAAATGTCACGTCCTGAATAGGGCTGCAAACAATTAACCAATTATTGATTAATTATCGATAAGAATTTACTCGATTAAATTAAGTTGATTGCAATTAATTGAACATTCCGCGGTCCATTTGAATGGGGGTAGTAGTGGAGCGCGGGGTAGATACTAACGCGGAGTCAGTTGTAACACAGACTTTTTAGGTAGTTGCACAAGGTCAACCGGCAAATGCTTCTGGTTAGTTCGTCACATGATCGTAAGAGAGCCCAGCGCGAATTCTGGGGGGAATTGGCTGCATTTTTGAGGAGATACATGTAAAAGTGTGTTTTACCACCAAGTAAGTGAATTTCTTTACCTTTCTAATTTTTTGACTACTGAATTGTGTGCGTGCGTTACCGAATCCAATCTTACATCAATGTATTAAGCATCATGTTGCCTAAAACATAGCACTGATTCAAAACATTTATCTAACTCATAGTGAGTGCTAGTCAGGTTTGAGCCCAGTGACTACACAGTGGGGTTGGTTGGAACGCAGTGTTACAACTAAGCCACAATAAAAACAACTGCATATTTGTCACTAACATAAGAGTAATGTTAGCTACGTAGTGTAGCTGTGTGTGTGTGTGTGTGTGTGTGCGTGCGCGTGTGTGCGTGCACAAGGTGGAGCATGTGTGTGTGGATATAACATGTGAGCCCCTATCATCATGGGATTTCTACTGTATTCTTTCTAGTAGCTAGTGTATATTGAAACAGATACTCCAACATGTTGACATTGTTGTTGACATTGTTGACATTGTTAAAATTACGCTGCAAGCTTGAACCTCCCCCCTGCGCCCCTCAGAAAAAGTGTGTAAAAAGTTGATATTTCATGCTTTTGGAGCCATTTCCAGTGTATTTTTAACCGCGAAATTCGCAAAGTTGCACAGACTCTGCTACGCCACTGATGGCCTACACAATCAGTATCCCCCAGTAGAATGTAGATGAGATTGTATTAAACTGTGTTAAACCAAACCTTTCTATAAGTGTTACAACTAAGACTCCCTTCGTTACAATTTACCCCGCCTGTGGGGTAAATTGTAGCATTTCTTTTCTTCCACTTAGGATGAAATTCCATGGAAATAGTAGGTTCTAGAAACAAAGTTAAAGTGTTCATTTGTAGCAGAGATGTGTGTGTTGCTTGTATTAAAAAATTAGTTCTCTAACTCCTACAAATCCTACATTTTTTTGCCTTTGGCCTGAAACGTTAGGTTGTACCCCTCGCTCCCCTAGTGCCCTGCCAGTTCACGCGAGGGCGCCTCTGCTTGGTGCCGGCCAGCACCGCACGGTGTGCGTGGCCACCCGATCACGTCTGCCGATCTGGTTGATTATTATTATCAGTTGATTATTGATTGTGCAATGCCACGACACGCAGTTAATCGCGTTGCACGCATTAAACAATTTTGTGGAAGCAGGAGGACGGCATGATTTACGTCGTATCCACGTTTGCGCGCTGCGTGTGTGACCATGCATGTGCTCGTGCATGAGCACCCGTACCGTACTGGAGCACACCCCCTCCAACCGTGCCAGAGTCATTTTAAGTTGATTTAATTATACCGTCA
This sequence comes from Myripristis murdjan, assembly GCF_902150065.1. Lineage (NCBI taxonomy): Eukaryota > Metazoa > Chordata > Actinopteri > Holocentriformes > Holocentridae > Myripristis > Myripristis murdjan. The sequence goes on from NC_043997.1 coordinate 2,762,877, forward strand.
AATGTTACTTTGGTGGTGTGGTGGGAATTTCTGGGAACAGAGGACACGCAGCAAGAGCCTAGTACACTCTGGATTTTTATTGGGGAACACTTGCAAGTGGACGCCTTAGCCAACGACAAGCAATGTCCGAGGACCAAGAGCGTACTGCTGTTTGGTGCAGTCTGCTTTTATACAGAGTCATGGCATGTTGTTTGGACATCTGTAGTACATACATCACGTCGTCTGACATTTTCATCCTATTGACCTTCTTGTCAGGTTAATGTACATCCCATGTGTGTAAATTCTTGTTCGCACGTAGACATCCCATAACGACATTAATGGTCGTAACTGATCACGCCGGCACCTCTGTGTCCCCACGTTGAACTCCCGGCATGTCTGTGTCCTCACTTTGACATCTGGTAACTTCTGTGTCCTTAGTTTAACCCCAACTTTAAGATTCACACAGGTGGTACAAGAATGTGCTGTATTTTTCCACAACAGGTGGTCTGTGGATTAATTTTTATCATGTGGATTGAAGTTTGCGTAGCCCATATAAATGCTCAGGAAGTCTGTTGTTCAAATGAAATTAACCTGATCCAACGGGACGAATTTTCTCTTTATAATAATCCTATGTCTGTTCTGTCATAGGATATTAATGCAACGACCAGCAGTTATACAGCGTTAGTAAGAGGTGTAGGCTATTAATTCAGGCATAGGACTGTGTGCAGTACTATTGTTAAGGTGTGTATATGAAGTGGTTCAAACTAACTGTGTTTTTCCAATTTTTATTGAATTTGGATTTTTTTCCCCAAATGAATACCAGCAGGTAAAACTCTAAGACTGTAAAAAAATGTACTTGAAAAAAAAAAAAAAAAAAGTAAGTACCTTGTCCAAATCAGTGAGTTGTTTTCTTCTGAATCGGCCCAAGTCACAGCGACGTCTCTTCAGAGTTCAGATGCTGAGGAGGAAATTGTGATTATCGGCTTAAAGCACCAGGATTTCCTTCTGACTGAATCCCACAGGAGAAGAAAAAATAGTTTTCATGGGTTTTTTTCTCAGAGATTGTGGCTACTGATTCCCACTAATGTAAAATACAACAGGCGCCAGCACTTAAAGTTACATGTAGTACCAATAAATGGCCACTAAATGCCACCAAAAGGCTACATCACACTGGTTATATTTGATTACAAATTTAGGAGAGGAAAAAATGTAGTTGAAGAAAAGAGTCAGCACCTTGTCCAAATCAGTGAGTTGTTTTCTTCTGAGTCGGCAGCAGCTGTGATCACTGAGGAACCTGCTAATATTGAATATAGTGTAATACAGTATAATAATCTGTATGCCACAGCACGTTGGACTTACTAGTTGCCAGGGAAGTTACAGGCTACTGATTCCCACTAATGTAACATACAACAGGCTCTGGTCACACCCAGTGTCCAATGCACGTGTCAGTGCGGCTGACATCCTGCAGGGGTCAGAGTAGGGTCTTTATTCAGGATTATAACCTCTACAGCAGGGGTTCTCAAACTTTTTTGGCCCAAGGACCCCCTGGAGGGGTCAAAATTTTCCAGGGACCCCCTGACACTCGCAACACCAATAAGCATAATACTTATAACCACATTTGTACTCTTAGCTAGTTGATTAGCAGCATTAGCACATAGCCTCATCCAAGGGCCTAGGTTTGATTTTGACATTGGTGGGGACGTAAAAGCACTCCAAGGCGGCACCTCTGAAAGTTGATGTTTTTGCATCAACTTGATCAGCTCTACATGACGTGAAAAAATATTCTCTTAAAGATTCTCCCATCTATCTATTTGTCTGTCTGTTCTGAGCAACAAGTGGAGAACAGGAAGATGAAAAGAAAGGTGGCATTCTTATGAGCATTTTGCATCAGTTTAGGCTTGAACTCACAGTTTCCAGCATAAAGGACGACGCTCTATCTCACTGAGCTAATTGGCAAGTGTCAGTTCAAGTGAGGCTTCACAAACTGACTAAGCCAGTCACATGACAGCTGCCGCCTGTGCATGGAAAGGAAGATTTCAAACCAAATGTTAAATTATCTCAAGATAAAAAAAAATCAATAAATTATTTACTGTATGGACTCTTAAGGCTTCCCTAGAAATAATACTATTATAATATAAATGGATAAAATAGAATGCAATAGAAAAAAAATATTCTCTTATTATGCTGTATAATTTCAATTGCTTTCCATGAACCACAGTGCCAATTATTATTATATAATTATTATTATATTATATATTTATTATTATATTGTACTTTTTGGTGCAATAACAATGCTTGAGAGGGGAAATGACAAAAACGTTCAAAACAGGCAGTTTTTTTTTTTTTGTTGTTGTTGTTTGAGTTGTAAAAATAAAAGCTTTTGAAAACCGTTTGTGTGACTTTAAAGTTTCTGTAAAAAGCCTTCAGATGTTTATTTCAGACTCCAGCAGTCTCCCTGAGCTACTGTAAGAACTTATATAGCACTTAAAGTTGTATGTAGTACCAATAAATGGCCACTTCAACACAACACAATTTTTCCCTAGAAAAGATTTTTTTTAATAAAAGTTTTTTTTCCAGTTTTGTGTTAGCTCTCTGTTACTCTCTGTCTGAAATTTTTATTATATATATTTTCTCCTTCCAATCAATTTCATAAATATTTTGGAATATATTTATCATATTGGCTTTTTGTTTGTTTGCCTTTTGAGTTTTTCTAATTTTTTTTTTATTGAATTTGGGTTTTTTTCCCAAATAAATCCCAGCAGGTAAAACTCTAAGATTATATAAAAAAGAAAAAATGTAGTGGGAAAAAAAAACAACAAAAAACAGTCAGCATCTCATCCGAATCAGTGAGTTGTTTTCTTCTGAATCGGCCCAAGTCACAGCGACGTCTCTTCAGAGTTCAGATGCTGAGGAGGAGATTGTGATTCTGGGCTGCTGATTCCCACTAATGTAAAATACAACAGGTGCCAGCACTTAAAGTTACATGTAGTACCAACAAATGGCCACTGGATGCCACCAAAAGGCTACATCACACTGGTTATATTTGATTACAAATTTAAGAGAGAAAAAATGTAGTTGAAAAACAGTCAGCACCTCGTCCAAATCAGTGAGCTGTTTTCTTCTGAATTGGCCCAAGTCATAGATAGATGGGAGATATCTATCTATCTAACTGCCTGCCTGCCTGATGAATAGAAAGGTGGCATTCTAATGTGCATTTTGCATCAGTTGAGGCTTGAACTCACAATTTCTTGCATGAAGGACAAGGCTCTATCTCACTGAGCTAAGTGGAAAGTATCAAACCATGTGAGGCTTCACAAATAGACAAAGCCAGTCACACGATAGCATCCGCCTATGCACGGAAAGGCAGATTTCAAACCACTGTAAAACAAAACAAAACAAAACAAAACAAAACAAAACAAAACAAAACAAAACAAAACAAACAAACAAACAAAAAAATCAGTCATCTAGACAAAAATCTGAAAATACACATATTGCATCTCGGCAGCATGGAGATGTTGATCATTTGTTTTTAACAATGATTGATTTGCTTCATAAGTGAAAAACTGATGTTTAAGTGTAAAGTGTACAAAGGTTTCTTCAGTATTGGGGCTACATTTTGATGAAAGTTGCAAAGCTGTAGCACATATGGTTGATTTATTATAAATTTTCAAAGTTTTGAAATTTAGAGGCTTGCTGTAGCGCCACCATCAGGACTACTGGCTTGTGTTTGCATCTGAGTTAATCTGGCATGGGACTGGACCTTAGTGCAAAATTTGGTGATTTTTCGCGCATGAGAAGTAGGACTTCCTTGGAAGAAAGAAAGAAGAATAAGAAGAGGAACACGCAGGAATACAAGAGGGACCTGGCAGCTTAGGCTGCCCGGCCCCTAATAAAAAAAAAAAAAAGAGAGAGAGAGAGAAACGTCACATAGAAAAATCAAAACAAACGACATGGTCCGAAGCTTATTCTCAACTCAGCCTGCAGGAAGGGAGGAAGGAGACGTCTTACCAGGGTAAATATGTGCTCAGATTGTGATTCCTTTTCATTTTTGCTGCATTTGAGCTGAAATAGCTGCCAAAAATGCTGAGGGGGCATGAGGATGTGGGGTATGGAGAACTAGAATCATCCGTGCAATGTCACATCACGACCATATAAATATAATAGATAGACAGATGGACAGATCATATCGGCCGGGCCTAAATCCGCCTCTGTCTCGCACAGAAATCAAGATTTTATGGTGGATGAAATGAGTTCGGTGTGAGAGAGAACAAATGAACAGAGGAGAAAGAGCTGCGAGGAGCGGGGACTTGAACCAGACATCATTATGACTGAATGAAGAAACTCCTGCGTCATCTGTGTGGTTGGAAATATCAATATATAAAGACGCTCGCAGTCCCTGTGACGTCAGTGATGCGAGGCAGGTTCAGGGTCTCCTGACTGATTTGAGTCCAGTTTGTAATTATAGAGGTGCGGCAGCTATTCATGTTTACTCCTGGCATGTAATATTGTTTATTTTAGACTTATTATCAGACTTATTATTTTGAACACTTGGGGGCGCTCGTTATGTGCACCGTGTTATATATGGGGACACTGCTGACAGGAAATGAGGGCACAGGTGGGGAGGGGACACAGTTCTCAGCAGAACAGCAGCAGAACAGCAGGATACCACAGCAATGGAAACAAACTGCTGTTATTTTTTTTCGACATCTGCCTGCTAAGTCACTAAATAACAAAGTAAAGCACAAGTGACGTCATCACATCACCCAGAAGACATTCAGATGTTTTTAAAAAGATCTGCAGAAGGACAGTGTGAGTTCTCACGTCTGAAAACCTTTTGTTGTGTCTCTGCTGCTCAGTGGCTGTGGTTTGGTTCTCCACACTCTGACAGTCTGGCTCAAATGACTAGAAAATGTGTTCATGTCCTCTGCTTCCACAGGGAGAAGATGATCTCCAGCCTCCTGCTGCTGCTGGTCCTGACCTCCTCTGTCTGTGGTGAGCTCACACCTTCTGTTCATCACACTGAAATACACACTCAGTGTCACTTTATCAGCTCCACCTGTATAAACTAATCTAATCCAGTCCAGCTGTTGTGCCATAAAGTTTCCTCTCCTGCTGCCTATAATGCTCAGCTTGTCTTGTTGTCACAGTAATAGAGGTGTTCATTCACTTCTATGTTTGGCATTGAGCTCATAGTTAGTGCTAGTGTTGTAGTACTCGAGATTGGTCTTGGTCTCACCACTTTTTGAGGGTCTCGGTCTCGTCTCGGAATCTAAGGAATTTTCACTCGGTCTTGTCTCGGTCTCGGACTGGGCGGACTCGGGATTTTTGATCAAGACCGGTCGAGACCAGGCTCTCACTACTTTGATAAGAGAAAAAAGAAAAGTGCAGCTGCTGCCTTCCCGGTGTCACACAGCCTTTGCTACATCTTGAGTGGCACGTCCCCTGAACCCGCAGAGTGGATAAAGACGGCTGGAGAAGCGGTGGTTATGTTTGGCGTCCCCGGGAAATCGCCATGAAAAATGTCAGCAAACTCTGACTGGCTTTCTCTCTTGTTGCATAAGTTCCTCATGGTCATGCATAGGGTTGCCACCCGTCCCATAAAATACGTAATCGTCTTTAAATTGACAATGAAATGTTGCGCAATTTGTCCCATATTTTCATAAATGCTCCATACACGTCTGTCACACACACATCAACACTGAATAATGAACAAAATAAAACACAGGAAACGTTAAAGGCAGCTAATTTAATCGTGGCAGGACCCGCGTAGGCAGGAGCTGACGCAGGGTACAGCGGATAGACCTCCACCTCCCGTGGACTGTCTGCCTGCCTGCCTGCCCGCTCCTGTCACTGGTTGCCTAACACACCGACACTGCGCACTGCGAGCCCCAGGGCACCCGCGCGTTTTGAAGATGTCGGCTACGCCCGACACTCCACCACGTCCCAAAAAGCAACAACGTTTGCAAGAGTACAGACTTTAATGCGACGAGGGTGAACCCGTGGTCTGACAGCGCCAGTGGCAACGAGTACAAGGCAAATTGCAAAACGTGTCGACGAGTGTTTTCTGTGGTTCATGGTGAACTGGCTGATGTGCCGCAACATGCAGGAGGGGATCAACATGGAATAAACATGAGAACGGACAGGAACCAAATGGCAGTGTCACAATTTTTCATAGCTGTCACGGCTCCCGAGGTCGATACAGTAAGGAACATCATTATATGATCAACTTGATTTCCTATATGGTTGTGTATTTAGCAGAAGAAGATGTCAGTGCTTATGCTGATGTGGGCATGTACCCTACAGCACAGTTTCTCAAATGGGGGTACACATACCCCTGGGGGTACGTGGAGGAACTCCAGGGGGTACGTGAGATTTTTAAAAAATTATACAACAGGTAGTAGATCCGACCGAGCAATCTGACTGGTCAATCAGACGTTTAGAATGTGCTCAAATGAGCATGACAGCAGGGCTAGCCTTGCTCAAATGAAAAATACCTCATCACTGAAAATATTACTCTGCCTATATCTTATTGCCCGAGTCTGTGTGGTTTCTATGGCAACACGGAACGTTTCACTGAAACCCGCATCAAAAGCCTGACAGTACCTGCTGAGGCATATTCAGCACCACGGACAGTACCTCTTGAGGCAGATTCAGCACCACGGACAGTACAGTACCTCTTGAGGTAGATTCAGTATCATAGACAGTACCCGCGGAGGCAGATTCAGCACCACAGACAGTACCCGCTGAGGCAGATTCAGCACCACGGGCAGTACCCGCTGAGGCAGGTTCAGCACCACGGACAGTACCCGCTGAGGCAGGTTCAGCACCACGGACAGTATCCGCGGAGGCAGAGTCAGCACCACGGACTACAACAGTGCTGCTGTTGGACTGGACTGCAGTTTACTGACAACTGTTTCCAATATTCTGTCCCCCATCATTGTGTATAATAGGGAGGACAAAAAATCAGAAACATCTCTCAATATACAGTTATTCCAGTACAAGACCTCTGCAAACTACAGCTTCAGTAATAAACACAGAATTTAAGTGACACATTCTCCACAATGTCAACACAAACTGAACATTATCAACTTTGTTAAAAGGGATAATTTATGGCAGAGCTGCTGAGCTGAACTGCATCAGACTGGACAGCTGGAGCTGAGGAAGTGACACTGAGTTAAAATTTGTCTTCAGATAAAACTGAAATGATGTTGTGTTCTTACAAAACTAACTAAAATTAAATAAAAATATACAGAAAATGTCTGCAGTTTTTAGTCTTTGTCAGTTTGGTCCAATATGTGAGCACAGCAAGCATGACTTGTGTTTCTATTGTAACATCTATTCTCAACTCTAATACGCCCCTTATCATAATAATTAAAAAAAAAAAAAAAAATAGCCAAAACAAATACTGAAACTAGTAAAACCTAAACCAAAACCAGCAAACCCACTGTGGAAACTGATACTGAAACAAAACTGAATAGCATATATGTTTTACTGTGCAGCACTTTGGCTACCCCCGTGGTTCTTTTAAATGTGCTATACAAATAAAGTTGTACTGTATTTGAATTGTATAGCAAACAGAAAATAAAAACAAAATAAAAATTAATAAAAATTAATGAAAAACACAAAACTGAAATAATTCTGCTTCTTTCGTTTATCCCCAGCAGGAAAAATTACTGTGAATGTGAGCCAGCCTGTCTACCATGCCGTGGAGAACGGTAGCATCATGATGGAATGGATCTTCACACCCATCATACCCCTCATCAACCTGAATGTCTATTGTTCATTTTGGTTGTCCGATCATAGGACTTCTAAGACTTTATATCATCTACAAGGTGGCGTTGAACACCCAAAGTTTCAAGACAAGCAGTTTGCAGGACGAGCTCGATGGGACAGGGAGGACCTGGGAAAAGGACTATTCAGACTCCACCTGTCCAGACTCAGTATCAACGACTCTGGCATTTACAGGTGTGAAGTGTTCACTGAACGTGATGGTACTGGAGGTTTCAATGCGTGCTTCCTCAATGTCACTGGTAAGTGAAATTAATAGAACCCAGTAGAACTTTCCTTACTATTTTCACTTGAACATCTTTTTGGTTGAAAGCAGGGGTTTTAAAGCGGCTTGACTTTGGCATATATAGTGGGGAATTACAATAGTCTAGACGGGACAAAATGAAAGTAGGAATTAGAAATTCAAGGTCCCTAGAGGACAAGATATTTCAAATTTTTGCGATTTTTTTTGTTGAAGAAAACAGGACTGGATGAGCTCAGTGGGGGAAATTAAGTCACATCCAATCTTTGGTGGCAGCTAAACAATCATGGAGGGAAGAAAGTTGATTCAGTTTATTGGGCTTGACTGAGAAGTAGATCTGAGTATCATCTGCATAACAGTATGATATGTCTTGAAAGTGGCTGACCAGACAACCCAGAGGAAGCATGTATAGTGACAAGAGGATCGATCCCAGAACAGACCCCTGATGTACTCCACACCACAGGGGCATTGATTAGGACATGTAACTGTTAATACAAACATTAAAATAGCTGTTTTTCACATAAAAATGAAAGCAGTTTAATTTAGTACCAGAAATGCCAACCCAGTGTTCCATCCTTTCAAGCAAGATGGCATGGTCAATGGTATCAACGGCAGTGGTTAAATCAAGTAAAATGAGAACAGAGAATTGCCCTTTATGAGCCTGCATGAGAATGGCATTGGTTACTCTTAGAAGTGCAGTCTCAGTGCTGTGCCAAGTCCGCGATGATCTCTTGAAGGATTTTGGATGAAGCTCTGACCATCGATCTTGCCAACAAAAAAAGATAAAAAAAATTTTCACAGTCTGCATCTGAAGACACAGAAATGGTTGGAAGAGAGGAGTTAATAGTTCTCAAGAGGAACCTTGGGCTGTATTACTATTAATTAAATCAGGAAAATAAGCAATTCTTGCGTCTGTAATGATCCGGTTAAGATTTATTAAGAGTTACTTCATATGGAGGAGATGGACCTCATGTTTAGATTTTCTCCATCCATGTTCCACTTTTCCTTAAAAAAAAATCCTTATATCAACTGAGTGTGTCATTAATGTTGGGGACATGAAGAGGGCAATAGGTCAGGCTAGAGAAGTAGCTGGAAAATGTAGCTACTAGCTACTACAGCTACTACTAGATGCTTACTAAAGATGAGAGAGTGCATTATACATTTCCGAGTTACTGCAGTGGGTAGTAAAGAGCCATCAAAGGTGACATCTGTGGTCAGAGACCAAATAAAACTTTTTTAGGGAATTAGGGTTAGGGAGAGAAGTCCAGAGTAAAATCTAAATCCAGGGTGTGACCGTGGTTATGTGTGGGGCTGCTGAGAGAAATGAGTTGAGAGGTCAAAGGTCAAAGTCACTGGGACCTTACAAAACACATTTTTTTGGTTTTAACTCAAGGTGGATGTCTTACCCATCATTATCAGGGTTAGATGCTACCACAACCCAGAGGATTAACACAAAGTTCTGAGAGGAGGAAATGTACTGTTCAATTTTACTGTACTGTTCAATGAGCACAGCTCATTTTGAGCACATGCTCCTTTTGTTTAAATAGCAGGAAAAATGGATAAATTGTAACTTTTTAGATTTCCCATTGTCTCTAGAACCGATGTAAATGTTCTTGATGATTGGACAAACTGAATGTTCTGCACAAACTCTGGTATGTTTTCTCCTCACAGCTGCAAAACACCTGCCAGAAGAGCCAAAGGAGGGAGAGGATGGAGCGGCCGTCAGCATCGGAGTTGTGATTGTAGCTGTGATCGGTTCTCTTATAGCTCTCGTAGTTCTTCTCATGGTGGTGATATTCGTTTGTGGACTCAGAACCACAACGTATATTTACTTTTCTTTCTTTTTGACAAATTGTAGTGCAATATTTGTGTTTGTTTACATGCCAGTGTGCCATGCTTGTTATTAGTGTTATTACTTATGTTGTGATATAATGTTATTATGTGTCATTTGATTCAGACACACCGGGACCTGCCTGTGCTGAGTTCCACTGTGTTCCTGTGACTTGAAAAGAAATAGTTCCTTCAGCCCTGCTGCTCCATGAGGGAACAGACACTCCACAGCTGATCCGTGGTTTTTGTCCACAAAGTAGAGACATCGGAACTGAGGAGGTGGGAGGAACATGGATCAGGCCGTCCATCCATACAGCATCACATTACAGCTGCTCTCAGTAGATTATAGTGTAATTTTGGTATTTTTCTATTTTTGGGGTCCAAGTGACTGATAAGAACATTTTTTTTTAATTTGTCCAGTGTCAAGCAAGATTGCTTCACCCAGCAACTGCAAAACGGGCTGCAATGAAATCACAGGGGCAAGGTTGTCTGTGAAATCATGTCCAGTAAGAGCTCCTGTTTCTGCCACTGACAGGTTCAGATTGTTATGAGAGGAGTCTGACAACATCATGGAAAAGATCCCGACAGACGACAGTGGAAAAGTGAGAGTTGACCCGGCTGGGAAGAGCTTGTTTTTTGTGGTACAGAAAGCCTAGCTTAGTGTTATCTAAAAGATAAAAAAAAAAAAAAAAATGTGGTTTAGGTTTGTGTATTTCTGGATTCTTTCAGCAGAATGTTGCGTCACACTTCGACTTCAATTGACTACCTTCGTTGGATAGAGACACACAAGTTGTGGCTAGTTGTGCATCACATGGATCCAAACACTCCTGTTCGTCTTCAGTTGCCATTTTGACCGGGATTACAACCACCAGCCACAGAGGAGAGGAAATCCTCCACCAAAGCAATTTGACCTAAAGGAAAATGCTGTTCTAATAGTGGAGGTAATGTTCTTAGACCTAACGAAAAATGTCTGTCTCTGTAGGGATCTTTTCCATGTTGTTGTCAGACCCTTACAATAACAATCTGATCCTGTTTGTGGCACAAAAACAAGCACTTTCAGTGGACATGATTTGACAGACAAATTTGCCTGATGTGATTCCACTGCAGCCCATTTTGCAGCTGCTGGTTGAAGGGATGTCGTTCAGTTCTGGAGCAGTTTTAAAAAATGTTGTCCCTATCAGTCATTTGGACCCCAAAAAGTAGAAAAAATGGGGCTGAGATTGAAAAATACCAGAATTATCCTTCAAGCTTGGAGCTATAGTGAACTGTATTGATCCAGCACTTTGTATCCCACTGGGTTAATCACCTTCTGCTTCTGCTGCCTTTCAAGGAGGACTTGTTTCTTGAAATGTAATGTTTCTACAGAGATTGAGGCCTTAGAAACTCATGCACCTTGTTCCGTATCAGGTAAGTCCAGCATTTCAATTAACTGTCTTATTTTAACTTGCACGAAATGGAATCCAATAACCATCAATGTCTTCAGTATATTAATTATATTAATTCATTAGATTAATTATCCAACCCACATTTATCAGCCGTGTCTGATGGGATGTTGGCACTTTACATTTCTTGGTACATGTTGTGGTACTTTATGTTTTTGTTGGTCTTGTTGTTTCTGGAAACTATCAGCCCAGCCCAGTCGCCAGGAGTAAATGTCTGCATTTTGGGGGCAGTGTGGCTCAGGAGGTAGAGCTGTTGTCTGGTAATCAGAGGGTTCCTGGTTTGATCCTTGACTCCTCCAGAGAGAGTGTTGGTGTCCTTGAGCAAGACACTGAACTTGTTTTTTTTTTTTTTTCTGAATTAATGAATAATTATCTCAAAATTCAGATAAATGTTTTGTTTAGTAGTAGTACCGGTACATGGTCACTAGATGGTGTCAAAAGACTATCTCATACCTGCTGGATTTGCTGTTCCAGCAGCTTCAGCCTCTACAGCAACAGCTGTGATTGTACTCAGAAAATGTCACTTTCCTCATTTTGTTCCAGCCTCAAATGTGATTTTTCATATCAGGTGGGGATGACAAAGCAAATTGATTGACACTGTAAAGATATTGCTGATTTTGTTACATTCAGTTTTGAAGTTTTGTTACTGCCTTTTGTGTGTTTGTCGCTCCTTTTGACAGCTTGATTTATTGATGATCTTTTTAAATCTGGTCTTAGTTCAATTCCATGTAGCATTAAAAAGCTGTTAAAAGGTTTTACACACCTGTAGATACTCACAGTGCTGCACTTTGAATTGTTTTATTTATTTATTTTTTCAGTTTCAAGGCAGCTTTATTGATCATTTCTCCTGCTTGTTACTACACTTTTTTAAAGCGAGCTGAGAGAGAGACTGGAGATTATAATTTCATGTTGTGCCTCATCATTACATTTTATTATTGTGTTTCAGGTCAGACTGTTGTTGCACTTTTGTGTTTGCAAGTAGGCAAAGTAAATCAATTGTGATGTTGCTGTGAATAAAAAGGCAACTACCAACATAAATGTCACCTTATAAGATACAATGCACATCTGGACTCGCTCACTGAATATTCACTCAGTCTATGTGGGAAATGGCTCAGATGAAACATCAGGTTGACTAAGCCGATGTGTCTACTAGAAGCAAATGTTAGCATGGTAACATGGTAATTAATGTCGAGACAACAAAGCTCATTTCCTCATGATAATGTGTTCATTTATCTTGTTAAGATGACAAAGCTTGCTTCCTCATGGTGTTCAATAAAAAAAAAAAAAATTGAATGTCTAAACTCTTCGGGCTTCCCTAGAAATAATATACGTTATTATTATATTATCTAATTTCAATGACTCTACTTTAACCACGCTGTAAAATAGTTTATATTTTTATTTTATATTTTTCATGCAAATAACAATGTTTGAGAGGAACTAACAAAAAAATGCTCAAAACTTTTTTTCTGTTTTTGTTGTTGTTTGAGTTGTAGAAATAAAAGCTTATGAAAACCTTTTGTTTGCTTGTGACTTTAAAGTTTCTGTAAAAAGCCTTCAGATAAATGGACTGCATTTCTATAGCGCTTTTCTAGTCTGATGTTTATTCAGACTAGAAATTGTGTTGATGTTTATTTCAGGCCCCTGCAGCCTCCCACAGTTACTGTAAAGTTACATGCAGTACCAATAAATGGCCACTAGATGTCACCAAAAGGCTGCACCACACTGGTTATATTTGATTATCATATAAATGCCAAATAAATACCAGCAGATGAAATTCTGAGATTGTAAAGTCCCAAATTTAGGAGAAAAAAATGTAGTTGAAAGAAACAGTCAGCACCTCGTCCAAATCAGTGACTTGTTTTGAATCGGCCAAAGTCACGGTGATGTTTCCTCAGAGTCCAGATGCTGAGGAGAAGATTGTGATTCTGGGCTCAAACCAGCAGGATTTAAAGGCCACTAGGTGTCACCAGAAGGCTGCATCATACTGGTTAAAGTTGATTATGAAATAAATGCCAAATAAATACCAGCAGATGAAATTCTGAGATTATAAAGTCACAAATGTAGGAAAGAAAAAAATATAGTTGAAAGTCAGACAAGAAAAATTTTCCCAGGTTTGACATGCCGTCGTAGAACAGAGCGCCGTTCATTCTCAACATGAAATCAAATGATCATCACATTTGACTTGAATATTTAACTGTTTTTTCTCCCCCGTCATTCTTCCTCTGAGTTTATACTGAAGACAGAATCATAAACCAACATGCAGGGAGTGGGGCTGAAATGATGACAGAAGATTTCCACTTATAGTTGTGAGACTCAGGAATCCATTAAAACCTTTAAATGCAAAGTCAGAGACAACATGGTGGAACAATGTGCAAGGCAGCTAAAATACTGCTGTTTCTGCAGCTGTGATCACTGAGGAACCTGCCAATATTGAACATAGTGTAATACAGTATAATAAGGAAGTGACAGGCTACTGATTCCCACCAATGTGAAATACATCCCTCCACAAGAACTCCATCAGTGGACTCTGTGTGAAGCATCATGCAGTTATCAGGCTGCCCCACATTAACATGTCTGAAGAAAAGAAATGAGGACAGACACGATGAAGGTACATTCAGGCATTGTATTAACTTGCAATGATCCAAATACTGTGTTTATACATTCACCAAGGAACAATTACTACAATATCACAGTGTTAACAGAAATAACTGAGCAAAGAACTCTATTAAAAGAACAAGAAGAAGAAATATGAACACAAATATCATCCAATAAAAACTGTAAGTACGGCTAAGTTTAATGGCTGTCACATGGAATAGAAATGGTATTCTTATTTATACATTAATTCATGCATTAATCTTTTATAACCCAAAAGATCGCCTCATGGAGATCCTCATTTTCACTGCTGGATGTAAAAACTGATTCTGATTCTCTGATCAACGTGATGCTGTATTTTTTTTTTTACCTCATTATTTTTAATAGGTGAAGTAAGTATTGTATTGTATTTATTGTATTTAAAAATGGAATACTGTTCAAGTCTGTGGTATAATGATGACCTTAGCCAAGCTCTCTGTCAATTTCCTCTATCAATGTGTCAATATTATCCAGTGCCTTAGTGAGTTCATTCTCCCTCTCTTCTCTGTATACATTAATTCATGCATTAATCTTTTATAACCCAAAAGATCGCCTGATGGAGATCCTCATTTTCTTTGCTGGATGTAAAAACTGAATCTGATTCTCTGATCAACATGATGCTGTATTTTTTTTTACCTCATTATTTTTAATAGGTGAAGTAAGTGAACTCTCCCAAACAGATGCATGACCAAAACCGAGAAGCTCTGCCTTAAAATTCCACAAAGAACTAGGCGTAAAAAATAGTTCACATTAATCTCCATATGAGCTGCACATCCAGTGGGATTCAGTCTAACAGGAAGCCCTTTTTGTTGAGATCCATATTAACAGCATTGAGCCTGGAGGACAATCTTACATTGTTTGTATCAGACCAGGACTACACTGTGGTCTTGCTTTGACTCGAAGATAAGCAGGTGAGTGAATTTAAAGCTGATATCTGATTATACAGGTTACAGAGTACCACACTGGCACGAAAACAAATGTAAATGCTGCAGGCAGGTCTGTCGAGGTCATCACTCTAATTTTCCATATTTTATTTAAAAATGGAATTTAAAAATGGAATACTATTCAAGTCTGTGGTATAATGATGACCTTACTCAAGCTTTCTGTCAATTTCCTCTATCAATGTGTCAATTTTACCCAGTGCCTTAGTGAGTTCAGTCTCCCTCTCTTTTCTGGCTGAATGAAACCATCTCTCTCTGGTCTCCTTTTGCTGCCTCTCAAGATCTCCTTTGTTCTCTTGTAAAACAATTTTTGTCTCATTTAGTAACTTTATGTATTCATTGATTTTGCATCCATATCTTTCCACCTCAGCGTTGCTCTCTGAACATTCACTTGTCAATTGGGTGACCTTTTCTTCTCTCTTCTCCATCTTGGTCTCTGTGTGAAAATAAAAGCAGGAAACAGTGTTGAAGCTGAAAGTCAAACCTGATTTAAAGTGCTGACTTTTGTGGAGAAAAAGATGAGAAACCAAAGACAAAGTTGTAAGAGCACAGCAGAAGTGTGATGTTGAAGCTGAAATATATGACTTTTACAGTGAAATGAAAACATTATGGATGTAATTGGAAAATATCACAACCACACTGGACTATTTCATGTAAAATATTTACCCTCCACCCCCTTTTTTCTGTTTTAAGATTGACGTCTGCCTGAGGAGCAGGTGAGATTTAGGACCTGCAAGGTTGCAAAGCTCGGTCACTGTGGCTCCTGCGGTTTTGGAGATCAAATACTTTTATTGGAGAAGTAAGAATTATAATCATAAGAGGGCTGCACCACTGTCTGTGCCTGGACCCCAGGTGAAAAGATGCAGATAACTCATTTACTTGCCTTAAAGGAAAGTAATACAGCAAAAGAGTCATTTCATTTCAAAACAGACATGTAATGAACTCATTTTCTGACAAAACAACTGTTGGCTTGAGAGTAAAATTTATCTTACCTAAAATACATAAAAGCTTCCTGACTGGCATGTGTATGTTTTACTGGTGTTTTGTAATGACCTCCCTCATACTGTATCAAAGTCGACACTTGAAAACTTTTTTTGTGACTTACCACATATTCTTCGTCTGCACATAAAAGCAAAAAGGACACACAGGCCAACGGCAAAGCCAGTGGTGATACAAACAGCAGAGCAGATACCAACAGCTGCAGATGTGCACATGAAGAAATCATCTGAAATGATAAAACACAGAGCAAGATGGATTTTCTGTAAAAGACCCCCTCTGTTTCCAGTTAATAACATGCCCATGTTCAAAATGTAAAACTCATTTTTCTCACCTGGGACGTGGATGAGTGCGTCCCTGCTCTGGTTGATGCTGAGCTGCTGAACCCTGCAGGTGAAGGTGTCGCTGCGGTTCCTCTCCACAGTCACTCTGCTGCTGACAGTATAGAGGCCATGAGGACCTCTGACTGTCTCTGGAGCTCCAGCAGAGAGGAGCTCTCCCTCAGCGTCCAGCCACAACAGCTCAGGCTCTGGGTACCAGCCTTTACTTTCACACTCTAAAGTCACTCCACTGATGCTTTTGGTCACATTGATGACAGGAGAGGAGGCAGCACCTGATGAGGAGGGAGACGAGGAGGGATTTCAGATGGTGACTTGAATGTAATGGGGGTCATAAAAGCTACTTAACAGCACAGGGCTTGCTCAGTCCAGGGTCTCAAACAGTGATGCTGTTATTGCACTTCAAATCTTTCAAAGCAAACACTGACCGACTCACCAACAGTGAGCTGGATGAAATCCCCTTTCCGAATCGAGGGAATGAAGCATAAGTATGTCCCCTCATCAGAGACTGTCACTCCAAAGAGTTTCAGCGAGACGTTTCCGTTCTTCAGCTCATCCACAAACAGGACGGTCCTGTACTTATACAGAGGATTTTGGCTCTGGACCACCTGGCCACTGCTTTCATGAACATGGACGAACGGAGGGTTCAGGCCCTCTTTGGTCCACTCCACTGTCCCGGAAAAGTCACTGATGGCTGGTTCAAGGCGACACGGCAGAACGACATCATCACCAGCTAATGCTACTATTGGCTGAGGTGAGCCAATCACATGAGACTGTCCTACAGGGAAAAAATACACAAACCAAGAAATAAACAGGACAACAAACAACAGAAACAATCTTTTCCTTTTGATCGGAAACAAGACCGTGCTGGTTTGCACTAAGATTTTCACTGGACTGAAAACTTTTCTGGAAATGACAATAAAGCCTTTGAATCATTGAATTTAGGGAAATTCAAACTTCAAGATCAATTTCATGAAAAAAACCTTCAGCAATAAGGCATGACAAATGAAGAAATCTCACTCTAATTGCAATTGAATGTTTTTTTCCATCCATGTGTCTGAGCAGCCACACAGGATTACTGATATGGTGATTTTCAATAGTTATACTGATATGTGAATTGACTGAAGTGTAGCCACAGGTGTGCTTTGAAGTTGACTTGGCCAATCAGAGTGGAGGACTGAATGGTCCAGTTTACCTGTAGAAACTGGGAGTCTGAGGATGAAGAACAGACCAAAGCAGCTGCACACACTCCACTTCATTTTCCTCTGGGAACCAAAACAAACGCTGAGGCTGAAGAAAACAGGCTGCTGACACAGATCAGTCAACTGAGAGTCAATTCAAATCAAACTTTATTGATTTGTGGCTTGAGGACACAGTTTACAGTTTAAACTCAGACAAAACATTAAAAGAAGACGATGCAGTTTCAGAATGGAGGTCCTCCCACCTCGTTATGATGTGGTGAAGAATGATGACTGCCACTCAGTTCTCAAAACAGAACTTAGAAATGCCTCAGGGGTTCAAGACAACTCTGTTATCACATCATAGCCCAAAATATTAAAGCATATTGTCTTATTAGTCATGTTTTTGTTTACAGTCCACATGATCCATTGTGTAAATCAGACAGCTTCAGAGCTGCTGGAAAGTTTATTTTTTCACTTTGACAGAGCCAGGCTAACTACTCCCATAGACTTCAAGTCTTTATGCTAAGCTAACAGGAAATGCAACCCATAGGAACTGAACCAATGAAACCAATGAAAATTAAAACAAACCAAAATTTTTAAAGCTGAATTCATCGGCAAGAACACATGGAGGATGAAAAATAATTTTTGAAATGGTAGGAGAATGAAAAAATATCAAATTAACATTATGTATTCAAGTAGTCAGAAACTAAGCAGCAGCAAACACTGAGCAGGGTAAACAACATAAACCCACATGAAGACTCAAAGTGAAAACAGAGTTTCAGACCAAGCTCAGTCCACCTCAACCGAGAAACTGCTGTCAATGAAAAGCTTTGTTATTTCATCACACTCTTATGGCTCTACACAGTTCATATGTTATAAACATGTTGCCCTTGATGCAGGTAGTTTTCCTCTCAAATGCTTTAAAGTCGCTGTTCTTACAGGCCAACACTCTGTTAGAACTGGGCAGGTGGTTTACTCCTTAATTTTTCATTAAAGTGTTTTCACTTTTCTCATTTTGAATTTGACTTCTTGAATTGAAACTGAAAGTCTCCATGAAGTGACCTCACATGGCCTCAACTTCCTGGAAGACAGAGCATCTTAAACAGTGACGTCATCGAGACGCTGTGTCATCCACCTGTCCCTTCAAAATAATGTGTTTCTCTCCCAAACTGACATCATGTTGGTTTGCACAAAACATCCTCAGGGACCAATCCCACCCAGGTCACCACTTGGACTATGAAAACCAGAACAAACAGGTTAAAAAAAAACAAACACTTTTTTATCCAAAAACAATAAATGCACTGATGATATTGGGGAGTGTGCAATAATTTGAATGCTGGCTGTATGTATGTGTGTGCTGTATGTATTCATTTATTTACTTTTAATGTCATATGCGTCTCTTGCACTGTGTTAAGGGTTGCATTTCAATTTCATCGTACAATGCACAATAACAATAAAGATCTATTCTCTTCTTATTCTATTCTCCGAATGTGAATCAAAGCGTGGCTTGCGTGAACTATTTCAAACTTACACGTATACAGTGCTGAAAAATAATTAAGTAAAACAACAACAACAACAACAACAACAACAACAACAACAACAACAAATCCCTCCTGTCCTCCAGGCGTAGCAATGCTCCTCGCTGTGAAAAGTTGGTTTCGTTTTGGTCGTTATGTAACTTAATGTTTAGATAAATAAATTAATACATACATACATATATACATACTTACTGTAACCCTTCGTTCATTAAGCAGAAGGAGAGTGGATCCGTCTGCGGCAGTCTGAGCAGCAGGTCACCACACCCCAGCCGAGACAGGAGCTTCCTCAGCGCCGGGAAAACATGACGCTCCTTCCAGCTCTCCGCAGCCTCCGTGTCCGCGAAAAGCGCGACTGACGGCTCTCGTTTCACAGAGAAAATAAAGCCACTCCGTCTGCAGCAAACCCTCCTAAGCTCACGCACGTCGGAGACATTTGCTCAGCATTCACAGTTCATCATTTACCCAGAATACACGGCAACACCGCATCGACTCCAACACAAGTTCCTTACCACATGATTACTCCAAGTTCAACAGGAAAACAAACTCCTCCAGGTCATTAATGTGCAGGTCAATAATTCATGCTGACAGTATCTTAAAATTTTACCAGTTCAGGTTGAGAGCCTCTGAAAGGGAATTTAGTCCATCATGGGAGCCTAAAACTCCCCAGAACTCTCTAAAACACTGATGGGTGATAAGGAAAATTAGGGGATAAATTATCAAGTAAATTCAATATCTTTTTTAGTGTTAGCTGAACTTTAGACTTGTCACTAGATGGCAGGTAACTGATTAACTTTAATTTAAGTCATCATTTGATTCTAAAGCTGACCAGAGAGAGAGAGCAAGAGAGAGAGAGAGAGAGAGAGAGAGAGACAGAGGGAGAGAGCAAGAGAGAGAGAGAGAGAGAGAGAGAGAGAGAGACGGAGGGAGAGAGAGAGAGAGAGAGAGTGAATGAGAGAGAGAGGGAGTCTGGGAGAAAATCCACCATTCACACAGCTCGCTGCACAATATGTAAGATTCTGCCATGAAATTAGAGAACATGAATGCTAATTAGAATTCCTTGACTATATAATGTTTCCATAATAACAAGATATAGACACATTTCATATGTATCAATATGTATGAATCATCATTAGCAATATTAGTAATATTGTTGATTTAAAAAAAAAAAAAATCATCTGTAGCCCATATGTTCATTTCCTTTTCAATATGTTTGTACACTGTAAAGAATTTATGAATTTTGAACCTCTGAAATGTATTTATTTTGCTGTTGTTTATTTTATTGATTGATGGTTTGGCAACCGTGTTTTTTTCCAAACATGCATGCCAATAAAGCAAATTTGAATTTGAATTTGAATTTGAGAGAGAGAGAGAGAGAGAGAGAGAGAGAGAGATGTCACATTTTCAGCTGTGGGGATTTTGTGGTGCCTATTCTAAAATGTACTGCCCACGGTGCTGTCCAAGGTGCTGTCCATGGTGCTGTCCATGGTGCTGGTCATGGTGCTGTCCATCATGTGTCCATGGTGCTGTCCATGGTGCTGGTCATGGTGCTGGACATGGTGCTGTCCATCATGTGTCCATGGTGCTGTCCATGGTGCTGGTCATGGTCCTGTCCACAGTTCTGTCCATGGTGCTGTCCATGGTCCTGTCCACAGAGCTGTCCATGGTGCTAATCATGGTGCTTTCCATCATGTGTCCATGGTGCTGGTCATGGTGCTGGACATGAGGCCTGTCTCATTTCTCAGTTGTACATGCTCGCCTCCTCTCCTCGTGTCCTAGCCCCACCCACAGGAGATACGAGCTGAGGAGGCGAGGAAGAGGCTGGAGGAGAGAGGAGGTGACGCGACAGGCCTTTAACAAAATGAGACATTCTTGTTCCCTTGAGCCTCATTTTAATGCTCCATCAATCACTTAGGAGCTACTTCACATCTGTAAGTTGCTTTAAGTTGATGCCTGATCCAGGTCAGTAAACTGTGGATCAGCCCTCACTTTAGAGTGTTTTGTGTGATTTCATGTGTAAAACCAGAAAGAAACTCTGCTGTGGCGGCACAGTGACATCATCACCTGTGCCGCCAACTGTGTCTGATCAGCCAGTGAGCAGTGTTCTGGTGTTTCCTCAGGCACACTGTTAATGTTTCAGAAGGTTTATACGGTTAACATGCACTTTATTGAGCTGGGTCTCCCAGCTCGAATAAAGGATTTTAAAATTCACACTCCAGAGTGCCTCAGGACCTCCCTTCATGACTGCAGCACACATTTCAGCAAGACAGTCAGGTTTCTGGACATTTTTCCCTTGAAGAGCACATGAGTTGATCTGTTTCAAACATTTCAAAGACCGAGCCCCTGAAGCATTCACCACCACCCCTTCTTAATATTGTTTACATTGAATACTGATTGTTACCTACGCAGTATGTTTCTGTTGAAACATATCATTAAAACATGCAACAGACATTTTCTAGGTCATACATTCCAGTGCCTGTTGTTACTAAAGAGGCTTTAAAGTCAAGTTTGGCATATGTAAAGGGGCAGTTTGTAATATTCTGGAAGATGCTGAACGTGAATAGCAGTGTTGACCAGTTGTGTACTGTGTCTCAAAAGTAGACTCAATTAACTAAAGGTGTTTATTAGGCATAAGAGTCCATGAAAATGTGTGAAAAAGATCATGAATTAAAGACGTAAAGCGAACAACAGACTCTGCATGAAGACACAAACAATTTATACCAGACGGTATTGTGGATCCAATTCAAAGCTCTGATTCCCTTTGAAGGTTCTCATGGCTTACTGTATGTTGTCTGTGGTTTATGTTTGATGTATGTATGTTTAGTTTTACTTTGTATTTGTCTATATGTAGTGATTGTGATATTGTATGTATTTATGTTGGGACCCCGACGAAAACGAGGTGATGCACCTCAAGGGGTTTGTCCTAATAAAGGAAATTTGAACAACTGAATGTATTTTTCATGTCTTTAGATAATGAAATAATTAACTTGTGGTCTTGAGATAGCAGCATTTTAAAAATAATTGCAAGCACAGGCGTTCTCAGCTTCATGTACATGTTTTACTGTATAAAAAGTTCCTGCGTTTTGTTCAGTACGGAAGCCCTAGGAGGCCATACATGCAATTATTTTCTAAACACCATCATTTCGAGATAATGAAGCTCGTTGTCTTGTGATAATGGCTTCATTTATCTCGTCATCTAGACATCACAAGATGATTAACTGTATACATGTGTGTATTTTTCATGTCCTTTGCATTTTGAAATTTCACAAAGAGAAGTATCTTTTATTATTATATTGTATATTTTTATATATATTTCCAGTGGCTCTCCTCTAATCACACTGCCAAATATTATTATCTTTTTCCTGCAAATAATAGTGTTGTTTTTTTTTTTTTGGTGAAAACCTTTTGTGTGACTTTAAAGTTTCTGGAAAAAGCCTTCAGATGTTTATTTAAGACCCCAGCAGTCTTACAGAGTGCTTAAACTTACATGCAGTACCAATGAATGGCCACTAGATGTCCCCAAAAGGCTCCACCACACTGGTTATATTTGATTATGATATAAATGCCAAATATATACCAGCACATCAAATTCTGAGATTGTAAAGTCTCAGATTTAGGAGAAAAAAAATGTAGTTGAAAGAAACAGTCAGCACCTCGTCCAAACCATTGAGTTGTTTACTTCTGAATCGGCCCAAGTCACGGCGATGGTTCTTCAGAGTCCAGATGCTGAGGAGAAGATTGTGATTCTGGGCTCAAACCAGCAGGATTTCATTCTGACTAAATCCCACAAGAGGAAAACAAACTAGTTTTCACACGTTTGACACGCCGTTGTAGAACAGAGTGCCATTCATTCTCAACATGAAATCACATGATCATCACATTTGACTTGAATATTTAACTGTTTTTTTTCCTGTCATTCTTCCTCTGAGTTTGAAGATTTCCACTTATAGTTGCGAGACTCAGGGATCCATTAAAACCTTTAAATGCATAGTCAGAGACAACATGGTGGAACAATGTGCAAGGCAGCTAAAATA
This sequence comes from Myripristis murdjan, assembly GCF_902150065.1. Classification (NCBI taxonomy): domain Eukaryota; kingdom Metazoa; phylum Chordata; class Actinopteri; order Holocentriformes; family Holocentridae; genus Myripristis; species Myripristis murdjan. The sequence goes on from NC_043997.1 coordinate 2,785,813, forward strand.
CTGCTGTTTCTGCAACTGTGATCACTGAGGAACCTGCCAGTATTGAACATAGTGTAATACAGTATAATTCGGTCTTTAAGTGTGACGTAACACCCTTTCAAAATACTATTTCCGGGTCCAAACGCTCTGACATACTCAAAACAAACGCCAATGGCTTAACCGGTGAACTTGTTTACAGTCACTTCTTTCTTCAGTGAGGTACCTGCGACAATGAAAAAAGGCTAAAACTCCTTCAATTCCAACAAAAAAAGAGAGTTTACGAGGTTGAGGTGAGTTAGAAGTTAGCAGTAAGCTAGCTAGCTAGTTGACATCTTAAGATGATTTGCCAAAAAAACCGTACAGGGGTCCGTTTCACAAAGCAGGTTTAGTGAAAACTCTGAGTCTGTTAACCCTGAAATGAGGGAAACTGAGAGAAAGAGGGGTAACTCCAGCCTGTTTCACAGAGGGAGGTAACTTAAGCTCTCGGTCAGTTACCGCAGTAACAGACTCCATGAAACTAACCTGGTCGGGACCAGGTTTTTCTCATGAAACCTGGAGTTTCTCTCTGTGTCCGCCCTCTTTCAGCCACACACGGGATTTAACTTCCTCATTCATTCAGTCAGCAGGCGAGTTTTGGTGTGGCATATTTGTTCTGCCGTCTGTTATTTAAGAAACAATTAAAAAAACAGTCAGTGGGCCTTTAATAGAAGTCCATTAGTAGTTAGGTGGAGACTTTTTTCACGAACATGGCATGTCCTTTCAACAGTGATCCCGTGGATGAAGGTGCAGTGTTACTGCGCAGAGAATTAAATATCCGTCGGGAGATGGTTATAAGACCGCGCATGAGATTATGCCGGAGTCTTACCTGTTTGAACAATGTTTTTATATTTCATCTTAAACTGCCGCCAGGTGCGCTTCTCCCCCGCAGGATTGCACCTAAATGAAATAAATTAATAGGCTACCATCCAGCAGTTTTCCCCTGTAATATTATTGTGATTGCAACGGACTACATTTAAACTTACGCATTGACCGGAGCAGCAATGTTCTCCCACGCCGTCTCCTTCTCCTTTGCCACTGCAGCGGTGTTGCACTTTTTTTTTTTTTTTTTTTTTTTTAAACATGTTCAAACTCGCTGTATGAATGCATTAAGATTTCCAATTCAACTGGGGTGAAAAACGCAGCCTGACGCTTCCCCGTTGCCATGGTGACTCGTCAAATCGGGGCTCCATTGACGCTGTCTTTTCTTTTTATAGCTGTGTTGCACACACTTAACTCCAGGTGAAACTACTCCGAGTTGATCAAACTAACTCAGATCAGCTGTTCTGGAACCGAAAACTCAGAGTTTCCTATCTCAGAGTAGATCAACTCAGAGTTCGGGGTAAGACTCGGAGTTGGACCTGCTTCGTGAAACGGACCCCAGGACTGCTATAACTTTTGACGTAAATGAAGATGAAAAACTTAATATTTATATATGTTCTCTTTCTTGTCGCTAGGAAAGCGGTAGAATGACAATGGTATCATTTTTTAGACTCAGATCTGTTAGAACAACCAGGAACACAGCACTGCGGCATATTGAAATAACGAGGATTGGACCCGGAAATAGTATTTTGAAAAGGTGTTACGTCACGACTTAAAGACCAGATAAGGAAGTGACAGGCTACTGATTCCCACCAATTCCCCGATAACTGCATGATGCAGTTATCGGGTCGCAGCACATTAACATGTCTGAAGAAAATAAATGAGGACAGACACGATGAAGGTACATTCAGGCATTGTATTAACTTGCAATGATCCAAATACTGTGTTTATACATTCACCAAGGAACAATTACTACAATATCACAGTGTTAACAGAAATAACCAAGCAAAGCACTCTATCAGATGCATGATCCAAACAAAGAAGCTCTGCCTTAAAATTCCACAAAGAACTAGGTGTAAAGAATAGTTCACATTAATATCCATATGAGAGAAGAGGATTAAGGTGCCAAAACCTATTTGGGGGTCTTTCCTGTAAAGCAAGCTCAAGTTTGAGTGGTGAGTGGTCTGAAACAACGATACCTTGATAATCTCCAGCTGCAGTAAAAAGCCAAGTAAAAAAGCGTCAATAAAGAAATGATCAATCCATGAAAATGAATTGTGAACAGAAGAAAAGAAAGAATAGCATCTGGAGTTAGGGAATTTGAAACGCCAGGGGTCCACATAATTATAGGTCTCCAAGAATGATTTAACCACCTTAGAAGATTTGTAGGCAGGATATGGCTTGTTGGAGGAGCGGTCACAGGCAGGATCTAGAACTAGGTTAAAATCACCAAGAACAAGATGGTATGTGTCTAAATGTGGTATAGATCTAAAGAGGTTATTAAAAATCATCCCAGTTGGGAGCATAGATGTTAACCAGTGCAAGGACTGTATTACACAGGGTGCCAAAGACCATCACATAGCGACCATTAGGGTCCAAAATGGAGCTTGATACAGAAAAAGGAACATCTTGATGGATTAGAATTCAAGTTAGAGTGGAACATGTGCCCCACCCACCCCTTTCTGATTCTGAAGTGGTCTAATGTACGAAGATGAGTCTCTTTTCCAAAAAGGCAATGCCTGTTCCCAGGTGTTGAAGATGGTCAAGTACACGCTTTCTTTTCACAGGATTGTTTAGACCGTTTACATTCCAGCTGACCAGATTTGTATGTAATTTTCTAGAGAGAGCGTTTATAGGTATAATTAAGTTTCACTGGGGTGAGGAAGTGGCAGCAACCAGACCTGTGGGGCAGGACGGGGAGGGGAGAGATGGACAGACACGCAACTACAAGGAACACACCGTAAGAAAAGGAAAAGAAAAAAGTTAAAAAAAAAAAAAAAAGAAGACAAAAATGGAAACAAAAAAAGGACAGTCAAACACAAAAAAGAACAACCAAACTTGAGTAAATGCACTTCACCCCCCCACATGGGGTGAAGGCAACCTACCCTACAACACTTCATAACTGTATGTATATACATACTGCAACGTCTGTTAGCAGCATCCTGACTGAATGGAAAACAGGAAAATGGCAAACTTTTTATATTTTTATATTTTTTATACCCCATTCACGTACTCTGTAGCTGTGCATCCGAACCAGAAGTGGCCTAGGCCTGACCTCAGCAGGAGGTTTGGGGGTGGTGGTCCGATGGACGCGGTCAATGATGATAGGCAATTCAAAGGCTCTGGGGCCAAAAACTTCAAGGAGGAGGTTACACACAAAATCAGCCGGTTTAGGCATCTCCACTGATTCAGGCAGACCAATAATGCGGATATTCTTTCTTCATGTGTAATTGCCCAAGTAGTCAAGTTGTTTCTTGATGACCTCATTTTCCTTCATTAGCCAAGTCACCGTCTTAACCATCCCCACAAGTTGGTCACAAGTGTCGGTTAGGGACTCCTCCACATCTTGAATCTTTTTCCTGTGCACGTCAACCGTCTGCTGCAGAGCTGAAATAGCCGTACCACATTCTTTCTGAAAGTTTGCAAGCGACTCGAGGTTTTTGTTCCTCAGTTTGTTGATGGCGGCTTGAAAGTCAGCAGCAGCATCTCTCACCAGTGTAGGTAAGATAAGATAAGATAAGATAAGATATTCCTTTATTAGTCCCACGGTGGGGAAATTTCACGCATCACAGCAGCAAAGTGGATAGCAAGATACAAAGCACAATTTACACAATAAACAGTATATACAGATAACAGTACCAAAAAGCAATGTAAACACTGTAAACAAGGAATGTAAAAAAATACTACGTTAACAATTTAAACCACAGAAGAAAAAAAACCCGAAACCTGGGGGACAACACACTCCACCGGAGGTTCAGGGTTAGTGTGAACCCATGAGACCAAGTGGCAGAACCTGACTCCCGGTCCTGGGTCTCAGGAACTGTCACACCTGATCCAGCCTTATGGGATCACCCCTTCCCTCCCGTCTTTACGTGTGTGCAGTAGTGCAGTGTGTGTGAGTGTGTATGTGTGTACGTGGGAGGGGAGGTGGGGGGGTGGAGGGGTGGGGGGTAGTTAAGGTGCTGAGAGTGTGCATTCTAGTGCAGTCAGTGCAGTCCTGGGGCCTCATGTATAAAGCGTGCGTACGCACAAAAACGTGGCGTACGCCCTTTTCCACGGCAAGGTTCAGATGTATAAAGAGTGAAATGAGCGTGGAAATGTGCAGTGCCTCACGCCAACTTCATAGCTGGCGTACGCACGTTTCTACAGCTATTGTTCCTTTGGCGACACTTAGAGGTGATGCTGGGAAACTGTTGGTAATGTGAAAACAATTCGTCCCAGACACATGAACAATTAAAGCTGACGAACAATTAATACACCCGCATGGCAAAGTGATGACAATACTGTTACCGTGGCCTGGTTCAACGCACGATTCATACATTCTGAGGGAGCAGACTACAAACTGGCACTGTGCGCGATAGGTGGCTTCTTGGTGAGTAAATCATATATTCGTTTAATTGTCCTAATATTAAGCCCCCTCATGCGCATTGAGCATGTGCGCCCCCAAATATGATCCTGTCTTCACAGCATCAGTACCAGTCTGTGGTTCAAGTTAGTGACTTGCTGTTTTTTGCTGGTTAAACTACAGCTTCAGAGCTTTCTGATTGTCTCTGTGTGTAAAGTCCTCATGTCAATAGATCCGTGCGTCGGGCGCCCCGGTGGCTCACCGGCCAAGAGCGCGTACCGTGCACCAAGGCTCAGTCCCGATCGCAGCGACCGGGGTTCGAATCCGGCCTCAGCTCCTTTGCTGCATGTCGTCCCCTGTTTATCTCTATTGTGATTATCAAATTAAGCAGAATGCTAAAAAAAAATAATATTAATAAACCCATGCGTAAAGTGTGAAATGTCTTAATCATCCTCACCTTTTCCCCGGCGCACTTCTGCATTCATTTACAACTAGATCCGTGTAAGTGGTGTATAAAATTAACAAGCAATTAATTAATTCAAATCTTACCCGGGAGGCCATTCGGCCCGACAACATTTGATTTCAACCATTTAAAAGAGGCAAGGACACAGAATTCACGTATTCACCAATGCATTTAATTCAGCGTGTGTGCGCCTTTCCGACCCCACAGCACCGACAGCCCCACACACACTCTCCCGCTCACTCCTCTTGCGTTTCATGTTGGACAGCGTGCCAAACAGGACATCTTTGCGCGCCTACACCTCAGTGAGGAACGTCTCTAATTTACATTCCGTGAAATTTATCTTTTTCCGTCTTATTCATGTTAAGGGTTGTAGTTTTCTGATCATGCAGAGAGGGCAATCTCAGGTGCCGGGCTCATTTAAATATGATTTGCATATTTGAATGGGGGCGTGGAAAGGGAGGGATCAGGTACGCCAACATGTGCGCTCAATTCCACGTTGATCGGGATGTTCAAAGGAAATGTGCTTGGATTCATGTGTACGCACAGATTTATACATCTGGATTTTTTTTGGGCGTACGCCGTTTTCTGGATTTGAGCGTACGCCATTTTCTAGTAGGAAATCCACGCAAGTCTTTATACATGAGGCCCCTGGAGAGTGTGTGGTCTACTGGGAGCACTGGTTGTTATAGAGTCTGACGGCTGCAGGAAGGAAGGACCTGCGATAGCGTTCCTTCACACACTTTGGGTGAAGCAGTCTGTTGCTGAAGGAGCTCTCCAGTGTAGTTAAAGTGTCCTGCAGGGGATGGGAGTCGTTCACACTCATGGATGACAGCTTAGCCATCATCCTCCTCTCACCTACCACCTCCACTGAGTCGAGGGGGCATCCCAGGACAGAGCTGGCCTTCCTGATCAGTTTATCAAGTCTCTTCCTGTCAGCCGTCGAGATGCTGCTCCCCCAGCAGACCACTCCATAAAAGATGGCTGATGCCACCACGGTGTCATAAAAGGTCTTCAGGAGTGCCCCCTGCACTCCAAAAGACCTCAGTCTCCTGAGCAGATAGACTCTGCTCTGGCCTTTCTTATAAAGTGCATTTGTGTTGTGTGTCCAGTCCAGTTTATTGTTCAGGTGAACACCCAGGTATTTATAAGATGTCACCATCTCAATATCCGTTCCCTTGATGTTCACCGGTGCCGGGGGGCAGAGTGCACGTCTGCGGAAATCCACCACCAGTTCTTTGGTTTTCCCCGCGTTGATCTGGAGGCAGTTCCGCTGGCACCAGTCCACAAAGTCCTGCGTCAGTTCTCTGTACTCTCTGTCGCCCCCCTCTGTGAGGAGGCCGACGATTGCAGAGTCATCAGAGAACTTCTGCAGGTGACAGGTGGGTGTGTTGTATGAGAAGTCTGCAGTATAGAGGGTGAAGAGGAACGGAGCCAGGACCGTTCCCTGCGGGGCCCCCGTGCTGCAGACTACGGTGTCGGACACACAGTCCCGGGTCCTCACATACTGTGGACGGTTGGTGAGATAGTCCAGAATCAAGTGTGTGAGGTGGTGGTCCACCCCGGTGTGCTCCAGCTTGTCTCTCAGAAGTACAGGCTGTATGGTATTAAAAGCACTGGAGAAGTCAAAAAACATGATTCTCACAGTGCTCCCAGGTTTCTCCAGGTGAGAGAGAGCTCGGTGTTGGAGGAAGATCACAGCGTCATCCACCCCAATGCCAGGCTGGTAGGCAAACTGAAGTGGATCCAGTGATGGTCCCACCAGGGGGCGGAGATGAACAAGGACCAGCCGCTCCAGGGTCTTCATCAGGTGGGATGTTAGCGCCACCGGCCTGTAGCTGTTGAGATCCTTGGGGTGCGGAGTCTTGGGCACAGGTACCACGCAGGATGTTTTCCACAGCTGTGGCACTCTCCTCAGCTTCAGGCTCAGGTTGAACATGTGCTCAACAATCCCGCACAGCTGATCTGCGCAGGACTTGAGGAGTCTGGAGCTGATGCCGTCTGGACCTGCAGCCTTTCTTGCCTTGATCCTCCGGAGCTGGTTTCTCACCTGGGTCGTTGTGAGAGACAGGTTGGAGCAGGGGGGCTGTGTGCTGGAGGGTGTGAGTGGGGGGGTTGGGTTGATGAGGTGAGAAGTGGGGGGTGGCTGAGAGCTGAGTGTTGTAGAGGGGGAGGGGAAGGAATTTGGGCAGTTAACACTGGGTGCAGAGAGGGGGGGCTGCAGCATGGAGGACTGGGCTGGGGGAAGGGCAGATGACTGATCAAATCTATTGAAGAATAAGTTCAGATCATCAGCCCACTTTTGGTCCCCAGTAGCTTGGGAGTCAGGTTTCTTGTGGCCAGAGATGGTTTTCAGGCCTTTCCAGACTCCACAGACATCTCTCTGCTGCAGCTGATCCTCCATCTTCCTCCTGTAGGTGTTCTTCCCCTCTCTGATCTTCCTTCTCAACTCCCTCTGCACAGCCTTCAGCTCGTCCTTATTTTCAGTCCGTCCAGGTCCGCGGCCGTGTCTGGGGTCAGCGCAGTCAGCCATGTTTCCGTAAACATCATGATGCTGCACTCCCGGTAGTCCCTCTGGTGCCGAGTCAGCGCCGCTAGCTCGTCCATCTTATTGGGAAGAGATCTCACATTCCCCATGATGATGGACGGAGGACGGGTCTGTATCTCCTCCTTCTAGCGCGGCGAGCAGCTCCGGCACGGCTCCCCCGTCTCCTCCTCTTCAACTCCTGGGGAACGTCGGGCCTCTCGTGGGGCAGCACCGCGGTGCCACGGAGGGCCAACAGCTGATCCCTACTGTAAACAATGGGGTCCTGTACGCGGTCTCCAGACACGGACGAAAAAAGTGAAAAAAACAAAAGAAAGACCAGAACAAACACGGCGACTTTGGTCTCCATAGTGCACTGATCAGTTAAATAAACCAATAAATAATTAAATAGAAATAAAAGTTAAGATTAAACTAGAAAAAAATGGAAATAAACGTTCAAGTGAACGGGAGCTGCTGCAACAAGCTGCCACTAGAGCGGTGCCATCTTGAATCTTGAGGTGGGGGGGAGCACAAGCTAGGTTGGTTAGCTGGCCGTAGACTCGGAGTTAGCCATGGAGGGGGGCATATCTTTAGTCTTCTGTCTCGTTTCTGGCATGATTCCAGTCTCTTAAGTCTCTTACAACTTTGGGATAAAGATAATTTGGTAAAAGTTAGCAAGAAACATCAAAAAAATGTTCCAGTGACGGCTGTGTAGAGACGGCCTAGCAGGCTCACATGCTGCACCGGAGGTTCTGGTTCTGGTTCTGGCTCTGGTTCTGGTTCTGGTTCTGGTTCTTTCACTGTGTGAAAATAAAAGCAGGAAACAGTGTTGGAGCTGAAAGTCAAACCTCCTTTAATGTGCTGACCAAAGACAAAGTTGTGAGAGCACAGCAGAAGTGTGATGTTGAAGCTGAAATATATGACTTTTACAGTGAAATGAAAAAATTATGGATGTAATTGGAAAATATCACAACCACACTGGGCTATTTCATGTAAAATGTTTACCCCTCCACCCCCTTTTTTCTGTTTTAAGATTGACGTCTGCCTGAGGAGCAGGTGAGATTTAAGACCTGCAAGGTTGCAAAGCTCGGTCACTGTGGCTCCTGCGGTTTTGGAGATCAAATACTTTTAGTGGAGAAGTAAGAATTATAATCATTAGAGGGCTGCACCACTGTCTGTGCCTGGACCCAGGTGAAAAGATGCATATAACTCATTTACTTACCTTAAAGGAAAGTATTACAGCAAAAGAGTCATTTCATTTCAAAACAGACATGTAATGAACTCATTTTCTGACAAAACGAGTATTGGCTTAGAGAAAAATTAATCTTATCTTGTAAAATACATCAAAGCTTCATGCTATCAGTTTTTTTTTTTTTTTTTCATTTTAATTGAAGAATTACTGGCATGTGTATGTTTTACTGGTGTTTTGTAATGACCTCCCTCATACTGTATCAAAGTTGACACTTGAAAACTTTATTTGTGACTTACCACATATTCTTCGTCTGCACATAAAAGCAAAAAGGACACACAGGCCAACGGCAAAGCCAGTGGTGATACAAACAGCAGAGCAGATACCAACAGCTGCAGATGTGCACATGAAGAAATCATCTGAAATGATAAAACACAGAGCAAGATGGATTTTCTGTAAAAGACCCCCTCTGTTTCCAGTTAATAACATGCCCATGTTCAAAATGTAAAACTCATTTTTCTCACCTGGGACGTGGATGAGTGCGTCCCTGCTCTGGTTGATGCTGAGCTGCTGAACCCTGCAGGTGAAGGTGTCGCTGCGGTTCCTCTCCACAGTCACTCTGCTGCTGACAGTATAGAGGCCATCAGGACCTCTGAATGTCTCTGGAGCTCCAGCAGAGAGGAGCTTTCCCTCAGCGTCCAGCCACAACAGCTCAGGCTCTGGGTACCAGCCTTTACTTTCACACTCTAAAACCACTCCACTGCTGCTTTTGGTCATGTTGATGACAGGAGAGGAGGCAGCACCTGATGAGGAGGGAGACGAGGAGGGATTTCAGATGGTGACTTGAATGTAATGGGGGTTATAAAAGCTACTTAACAGCACAGGGCCTGTTCAGTCCAGTGTCTCAAACAGTGATGCTGTTATTGCACTTCAAATTTTTCAAAGCAAACACTGACCGACTCACCAACAGTGAGCTGGATGAAATCCCCTTTCCGAATCGAGGGAATGAAGCATAAGTATGTCCCCTCATCAGAGACTGTCGCTCTGAAGAGTTTCAGCGAGACGTTTCCGTTCTTCAGCTCGTCCACAAACAGGACGGTCCTGTACTTATACAGAGGATTTTGGCTCTGGACCACCTGGCAACCACTTTTGTGAACATGGACAAACGGAGGGCTCAGGCCCTCTTTGGTCCACTCCACTGCCCCGGAAAAGTCACTGACGGCTGGTTCAAGGCGACACAGCAGAACGACATCATCACCAGCTAATGCTACTATTGGCTGAGGTGAGCCAATCACATGAGACTGTCCTACAGGGAAAAAATACACAAACCAAGAAATAAACAGGACAACAAACAACAGAAACAATCTTTTCCTTTTGATCGGAAACAAGACCGTGCTGGTTTGAACTAAGATTTTCACTGGACTGAAAACTTGTTTTTTTTCTGGAAATGACAATAAAGCCTTTTAATCGTTGAATTTAGGGAAATTCAAACTTCAAGATCAATTTCATGAAAAAAAAAACCTTTAGCAATAAGGCATGACAAATGAAGAAATCTCATTCTAACTGCAATTGAATGTTTTTTTTCCATCCATGTGTCTGAGCAGCCACACAGGATTACTGATATGGTGATTTTCAATAGTTATATTGATATGTGAATTGACTGAAGTGTAGCCACAGGTGTGCTTTGAAGTCGACTTGGCCAATCAGAGTGGAGGACTGAGAGGTCCAGTTTACCTGTAGAAACTGGGAGTCTGAGGATGAAGAACAGACAGGATCCAAAGCAGCTGCACACACTCCACTTCATTTTCCTCTGGGAACCAAAACAGACGCTGAGGCTGAAGAAAACTGCTGACACAGATCAGTCAACTGAGAGTCAGTTCAAATCAAACTTTATTGATCTGTGGCTTGAGGACACAGTTTACAGTTTGAACTCAGACAAAACATTAAAGGAAGATGATGCAGTTTCAAAATGCAGGTCCTCCCACCTCGTTATGATGTGGTGAAGAATGATGACTGCCACTCAGTTCTCAAAACAGAGCTTAGAAATGCCTAACCCTAACGCTCTATTATCACATCATAGCCCAAAATATTAAAGCATATTGCCTTATTAGTCATGTTTTTGTTTACAGTCCACATGATCCATTGTGTAAATCAGACAGCTTCAGAGCTGCTGGAAAGTTTATTTTTTCACTTTGACAGAGCCAAGCTAACAGGAAATGCAACCCATAGGAACTGAAGCAATGAAACCAATGAAAATTAAAACAAACCAAAATTTTTAAAGCTGAATTCATCGGCAAGAACACGTGGAGGATGAAAAATAATTTTTGAAATGGTAGGAGAATGAAAAAATATCAAATTAACATCATGTATTCAAGTAGTCAGAAATTAAGCAGCAGCAAACACTGAGCAGGGTAAACAACATAAACCAACATGAAGACTCAAAGTGAAAACAGAGTTTCAGACCAAGCTCAGTCCACCTCAACCGAGAAACTGCTGTCAATGAAAAGCTTTGTTATTTCATCACACTCTTATTGCTCTACACAGTTCATATGTTATAAACATGCTGCCCTTGATGCAGGTAGTTTTCCTCTCAAATGCTTTAAAGTCGCTGTTCTTACAGGCCAACACTCTGTTAGAACTGGGCAGGTGGTTTACTCCTTAATTTTTCATTAAAGTGTTTTCACTTTTCTCATTTTGAATTTGACTTCTTGAATTGAAACTGAAAGTCTCCATGAAGTGACCTCACATGGCCTCAACTTCCTGGAAGACAGAGCATCTTAAACAGTGACGTCATCGAGACGCTGTGTCATCCACCTGTCCGTTCAAAATAAAAGTGTGTTTCTCTCCCAAACTGACATCCTGTTGGTTTGCACAAAACATCCTCAGGGACCAATCCCACCCAGGACACCACTTGGACTATGAAAACCAGAACAAACAGGTTAAAAAAAAAACACTTTTTTATCCAAAAACAATAAATGCACTGATGATATTGGGGAGTGTGCAATAATTTGAATGCTGGCTGTATGTATGTGTGTGCTGTATGTATTCATTTATTTACTTTTAATGTCATATGCGTCTCTTGCACTGTGTTAAGGGTTGCATTTCAATTTCATCGTACAATGCACAATAACAATAAAGATCTATTCTCTTCTTATTCTATTCTCCGAATGTGAATCAAAGCGTGGCTTGCGTGAACTATTTCAAACTTACACGTATACAGTGCTGAAAAATAATTAAGTAAAACAACAACAACAACAACAACAACAACAACAAATCCCTCCTGTCCTCCAGGCGTAGCAATGCTCCTCGCTGTGAAAAGTTGGTTTCGTTTTGGTCGTTATGTAACTTAATGTTTAGATAAATAAATTAATACATACATACATATATACATACTTACTGTAACCCTTCGTTCATTAAGCAGAAGGAGAGTGGATCCGTCTGCGGCAGTCTGAGCAGCAGGTCACCACACCCCAGCCGAGACAGGAGCTTCCTCAGCGCCGGGAAAACATGACGCTCCTTCCAGCTCTCCGCAGCCTCCGTGTCCGCGAAAAGCGCGACTGACGGCTCTCGTTTCACAGAGAAAATAAAGCCACTGCGTCTGCAGCAAAGCCTCCTAAGCTCACGCACGTCGGAGACATTTGCTCAGCATTCACAGTTCATCATTTACCCAGAATACACGGCAACACCGCATCGACTCCAACACAAGTTCCTTACCACATGATTACTCCAAGTTCAACAGGAAAACAAACTCCTCCAGGTCATTAATGTGCAGGTCAATAATTCATGCTGACAGTATCTTAAAATTTTACCAGTTCAGGTTGAGAGCCTCTGAAAGGGAATTTAGTCCATCATAGGAGCCTAAAACTCCCCAGAACTCTCTAAAACACTGATGGGTGATAAGGAAAATTAGGGGATAAATTATCAAGTAAATTCAATATCTTTTTTAGTGTTAGCTGAACTTTAGACTTGTCACTAGATGGCAGGTAACTGATTATCTTTAATTTAAGTCATCATTTGATTCTAAAGCTGACCAGAGAGAGAGAGCAAGAGAGAGAGAGAGAGAGAGAGAGAGACAGAGGGAGAGAGCAAGAGAGAGAGAGAGAGAGAGAGAGAGAGAGAGAGAGAGAGAGAGACGGAGGGAGAGAGAGAGAGAGAGAGAGTGAATGAGAGAGAGAGGGAGTCTGGGAGAAAATCCACCATTCACACAGCTCGCTGCACAATATGTAAGATTCTGCCATGAAATTAGAGAACATGAATGCTAATTAGAATTCCTTGACTATATAATGTTTCCATAATAACAAGATATAGACACATTTCATATGTATCAATATGTATGAATCATCATTAGCAATATTAGTAATATTGTTGATTTAAAAAAAAAAAAAATCATCTGTAGCCCATATGTTCATTTCCTTTTCAATATGTTTGTACACTGTAAAGAATTTGTGAATTTTGAACCTCTGAAATGTATTTATTTTGCTGTTGTTTATTTTATTGATTGATGGTTTGGCAACCGTGTTTTTTTCCAAACATGCATGCCAATAAAGCAAATTTGAATTTGAATTTGAATTTGAGAGAGAGAGAGAGAGAGAGAGAGAGAGAGAGAGAGAGAGATGTCACATTTTCAGCTGTGGGGATTTTGTGGTGCCTATTCTAAAATGTACTGCCCACGGTGCTGTCCAAGGTGCTGTCCATGGTGCTGTCCACAGTGCTATCCAAGGTGCTGTCCATGGTGCTGTCCACAGTGCTATCCAAGGTGCTGTCCATGGTGCTAATCATGGTGCTGTCCATCATGTGTCCATGGTGCTGTCCATGGTCCTGTCCACAGAGCTGTCCATGGTGCTAATCATGGTGCTTTCCATCATGTGTCCATGGTGCTGTCCATGGTGCTGGTCATGGTGCTGGACATGGTGCTGTCCATCATGTGTCCATGGTGCTGTCCATGGTGCTGGTCATGGTCCTGTCCACAGTTCTGTCCATGGTGCTGTCCATGGTCCTGTCCACAGTTCTGTCCATGGTGCTGTCCATGGTGCTAATCATGGTGCTTTCCATCATGTGTCCATGGTGCTGGTCATGGTGCTGGACATGAGGCCTGTCTCATTTCTCAGTTGTACATGCTCGCCTCCTCTCCTCGTGTCCTAGCCCCACCCACAGGAGATACGAGCTGAGGAGGCGAGGAAGAGGCTGGAGGAGAGAGGAGGTGACGAGACAGGCCTTTAACAAAATGAGACATTCTTGTTCCCTTGAGCCTCATTTTAATGCTCCATCAATCACTTAGGAGCTACTTCACATCTGTAAGTTGCTTTAAGTTGATGCCTGATCCAGGTCAGTAAACTGTGGATCAGCCCTCACTTTAGAGTGTTTTGTGTGATTTCATGTGTAAAACCAGAAAGTAACTCTGCTGTGGCGGCACAGTGACATCATCACCTGTGCCGCCAACTGTGTCTGATCAGCCAGTGAGCAGTGTCCTGGTGTTTCCTCAGGCTCCTGCACACAGACAGTGTTTCAGAAGGTTTATATGGTTAACATGCACTTTATTGAGCTGGGTCTCCTAGCTCGAATAAAGGATTTTAATATTCACACTCAAGAGTACCTCAGGACCTCCCTTCATGACTGCAGCACACATTTCAGCAAGACAGTCGGTTTCCTCTTAACTGGTTTCTGGACATTTTTCCCTTGAAGAGCACCTGAGTTCATCTGTTTCAAACATTTCAAAGACCGAGCCCCTGAAGCATTCACCACCACCCCTTCTTAATATTGTTTACATTGAATACTGATTGTTACCTATGCAGTCTGTTTCTGTTAAAACATATCATTAAAACATGGGGTTTATCCTAATAAAGGAAATTTGAACAACTGAATGTATTTTTCATGTCTTTAGATAATGAAATAATTAATTTGTGATCTTGAGATAGCAGCATTTTAAAAATAATTGCAAGCACAGGCGTTCTCAGCTTCATGTACATGTTTTACTGTATAAAAAGTTCCTGCGTTTTGTTCAGTACAGAAGCCCTAGGAGGCCAAACATGCAATTATTTTCTAAACACCATCATCTCGAGATAATGAAGCTCGTTGTCTTGTGATAACGGTTTCATTTATCTCCTCATCTAGACATCACAAGATGATTAACTGTATACATGTGTGTATTTTTCATGTCCTTTGCATTTTGAAATTTCACAAAGAGAAGTATATTTTATTATAATATTGTATATTTTTATATATATTTCCAGTGGCTCTCCTCTAATCACACTGCCAAATATTATTATCTTTTTCCTGCAAATAATATATATATATATATATATATATATATATATATATATATATATATATATATATATATATATATATATATATATATATATATTTTTTTTTTTTTTTCTTTTTGTGTGACTTTAAAGTTTCTGTAAAAAGCCTTCAGATGTTTATTTCAGACCCCAGCAGTCTTACAGAGCACTGAAAGTTACATGCATTACCAAAGAATGGCCACTAGATGTCCCCAAAAGGCTGCACCACACTGGTTATATTTGATTATGATATAAATGCCAAATATATACCAGCAGATCAAATTCTGAGATTGTAAAGTCCCAAATTTAGGAGAAGAAAATGTAGTTGAAAGAAACAGTCAGCACCTCGTCCAAATCAGTGAGTTGTTTTCTTCTGAATCGGCCCAAGTCACGGCGATGGTTCTTCAGAGTCCAGATGCTGAGGAGAAGATTGTGATTCTGGGCTCAAACCAGCAGGATTCCCTTCTGACTGAATCCCACAAGAGGAAAACAAACTAGTTTTCACAGGTTTGACACGCCGTCGTAGAACAGAGCGCCGTTCATTCTCAACATGAAATCAAATGATCATCACATTTGACTTGAATATTTAACTGTTTTTTCTCCCCTGTCATTCCACCTCTGAGTTTATACTGAAGACAGAATCATAAACCAACATGCAGGGAGTGAGGCTGAAATGATGACAGAAGATTTCCACTTATAGTTGCGAGACTCTGGGATCCATTAAAACCTTTAAATGCAAAGTCAGAGACAACATGGTGGAACAATGTGCAAGGCAGCTAAAATACTGCTGTTTCTGCAGCTGTGATCACTGAGGAACCTGCCAATATTGAACATAGTGTAATACAGTATAATAAGGAAGTGACAGGCTACTGATTCCCACCAATGTAAAATACATCCCTCCACAAGAACTCCATCAGTGGACTCTGTTTGAAGCATCATGCAGTTATCAGGCTGCCCCACATTAACATGTCTGAAGAAAATAAATGAGGACAGACACGATGAAGGTACATTCAGGCATTGTATTAACTTGCAATGATCCAAATACTGTGTTTATACATTCACCAAGGAACAATTACTACAATATCACAGTGTTAACAGAAATAACTGAGCAAAGAACTCTATTAAAAGAACAAGAAGAAGAAATATGAACACAAATATCATCCAATAAAAACTGTAAGTACGGCTAAGTTTAATGGCTGTCACATGGAATAGAAATGGTATTCTTATTTATACATTAATTCATGCATTAATCTTTTATAACCCAAAAGATCGCCTCATGGAGATCCTCATTTTCACTGCTGGATGTAAAAACTGAATCTGATTCTCTGATCATCGTGATGCTATATATTTTTTACCTCTTTATTTTTAATAGGTGAAGTAAGTATTGTATTGTATTTATTGTATTTAAAAATGGAATACTGTTCAAGTCTGTGGTATAATGATGACCGTAGCCAAGCTCTCTGTCAATTTCCTCTATCAATGTGTCAATATTATCCAGTGCCTTAGTGAGTTCATTCTCCCTCTCTTCTCTGTATACATTAATTCATGCATTAATCTTTTATAACCCAAAAGATCGCCTGATGGAGATCCTCATTTTCTTTGCTGGATGTAAAAACTGAATCTGATTCTCTGATCAACATGATGCTGTATTTTTTTTTTTTACCTCATTATTTTTAATAGGTGAAGTAAGTGAACTCTCCCAAACAGATGCATGACCCAAACCAAGAAGCTCTGCCTTAAAATTCCACAAAGAACTAGGTGTAAATAATAGTTCACATTAATCTCCATATGAGCTGCACATCCAGTGGGATTCAGTCTAACAGGAAGCCCTTTTTGTTGAGATCCATATTAACAGCACTGAGCCTGGAGGACAATCTTACATTGTTTGTATCAGACCAGGACTACACTGTGGTCTTGCTTTGACTCGAAGATAAGCAGGTGAGTGAATTTAAAGCTGATATCTGATTATACAGGTTACAGAGTACCACACTGGCACGAAAACAAATGTAAATGCTGCAGGCAGGTCTGTCGAGGTCATCACTCTAATTTTCCATATTTTATTTAAAAATGGAATACTATTCAAGTCTGTGGTATAATGATGACCTTACTCAAGATCACTGTCAATTTCCTTTTGCAATGTGTCAATATTATCCATTGCCTGAGTGAGTTCAGTCTCCCTCTGTTTTCTGGCTGAATATAACCATCTCTCTCTGGTCTCCTTTAGCTGCCTCTCAAGTACTCCTTTGTTCCCCTGTAAAACAATTTTTGTCTTATTTAGTAACTCTATGTATTTATTCACTATGCATTTATATCTTTCCACCTCAGCGTCACTCTCTGAACTTTCACTTGTCGATTGGAGGCACTTTTCTTTTGTCTTCGGCGTCGTGGTCTCTGGAGCAGGAAACGGTGTTGAAGCTGAAAGTGCTGACCAAAGACAAAGTTGTAAGAGCACAGCAGAAGTGTGAGGTTGAAGCTGAAATATGACTTTTACAGTGAAATGAAAACATTATGGACATAATTGGAAAATATCACAACCACAATGGACTATTTCATGTAAAATATTTACCCCTCCACCCCCTTTTTTTGTGTTTTAAGATTGACGTCTGCCTGAGGAGCAGGTGAGATTTATGACCTGCAACTTTGTAAAGCTCGGTCACTGTGGCTCTTGTGGTGTTGGAGATCAAATATTTTGAGTGGAGAAGTGAGAATTATAATCATAAGAGGGCTGCACCACTGTCTTTGCTTGGACCCAGGTGAAAAGATGCAGATAACTCATTTACTTGCCTTAAAGAACAGCAAAAGAGTCATTGCATTTCAAAACAGACATGTAATTAACTCATTTTCTGACAAAACGAGTATTGGCTTAGAGAAAAATTAATCTTATCTTGTAAAATACATCAAAGCTTCATGCTATCAGTTTTTTTTTTTTTTTCATTTTAATTGAAGAATTACTGGCATGTGTATGTTTTACTGGTGTTTTGTAATGACCTCCCTCATACTGTATCAAAGTCGACACTTGAAAACTTTATTTGAGACTTACCACATATTCTTTGTCTGCATATAGTACAAGCAAAAAGGACACACAGGCCAACAGCAAAGCCAGTGGTGATACAAACAGCAGAGCAGATACCAACAGCTGCAGATGTGCACATGAAGAAATCATCTGAAATGATAAAACACAGAGCAAGATGGATTTTATGTAAAAAATCCCATCTGTTTCCAGTTAATAACATGCCCATGTCAAAAATGTAAAACTCATTTTTCTCACCTGGGACATTGATGTGTGCGTCCCTGCTCTGGTTGATGCTGAGCTGCTGAACCCTGCAGGTGAAGGTGTCACTGCGGTTCCTCTCCACAGTCACTCTGCTGCTGACAGTATAGAGGCCATCAGGACCTCTGACTGTCTCTGGAGCTCCAGCAGAGAGGAGCTCTCCCTCAGCGTCCAGCCACAACAGCTCAGGCTTTGGGTACCAGCCTTTACTTTCACACTCTAAAGTCACTCCACTGATGCTTTCGCTCACGGTGATGACAGGAGAGGAGGCAGCACCTGATGAGGAGGGATTTCAGATGGTGACTTGAATGTAATGGGGGTTATAAAAGCTACTTAACAGCACAGGGCCTGTTCAGTCCAGTGTCTCAAACAGTGATGCTGTTATTGCACTTCAAATCTTTCAAAGCAAACACTGACCAACTCACCAACAGTGAGCTGGATGAAATCCCCTTTCCGAATCGAAGGAATGAAGCATAAGTATGTCCCCTCATCAGAGACTGTCGCTCTGAAGAGTTTCAGCGAGACATTTCCGTTCTTCAGCTCGTCCACAAACAGGACGGTCCTGTACTTATACAGAGGATTTTGGCTCTGGACCACCTGGCCACCGCTTTTGTGAACATGGACAAACGGAGGGCTCAGGCCCTCTTTGGTCCACTCCACTGTCCCGGAAAAGTCACTGACGGCTGGTTCAAGGCGACACGGCAGAACGACATCATCACCAGCTAATGCTACTATTGGCTGAGGTGAGCCAATCACATGAGACTGCCCTACAGGGACAAAAAATACACAAACCAAGAAATAAACAGGACAACAAACGACAGAAACAAGACCGTGCTGGTTTGAGCTAAGATTTTCATTGGACTGAAAACTTGTTTTTTTCTGGAAATGACAATAAAGCCTTTTAATCGTTGAATTTAGGGAAATTCAAACTTCAAGATCAATTTCATGAAAAAAACCTTTAGCAATAAGGCATGACAAATGAAGAAATCTCACTCTAATTGCAATTGAATGTTTTTTTTTTCCATCCATGTGTCTGAGCAGCCACACAGGATTGCTGATATGGTGATTTTCAATAGTTATACTGATATTTGAATTGACTGAAGTGTAGCCACAGGTGTGCTTTGAAGTGGAGTTGGCCAATCAGAGTGGAGGACTGAGAGGTCCAGTTTACCTGTAGAAACTGGGAGTCTGAGGATGAAGAACAGACCAAAGCAGCTGCACACACTCCACTTCATTTTCTTCTGAGAACCAAAACAGACGCCGAGGCTGAAGAAAACTGCTGACACAGATCAGTCAACTGAGAGTCAGTTCAAATCAAACTTTATTGATCTGTGGCTTGAGGACACAGTTTACAGTTTAAACTTAGACAAAACATTAAAGGAAGACGATGCAGTTTCAAAATGCAGGTCCTCCCACCTCGTTATGATGTGGTGAAGAATGATGACTGCCACTCAGTTCACAAAACAGAGCTTAGAAATGCCTCAGGGGTTCAAGACAACTCTGTTATCGCATCATAGCCCAAAATATTAAAGCATATTGTCTTATTAGTCATGTTTTTGTTTACAGTCCACATGATCCATTGTGTAAATCAGACAGCTTCAGAGCTGCTGGAAGGTTTATTTTTTCACTTTGACAGAGCCAGGCTAACAACACCCATAGACTTCAAGTCTTTATGCTAAGCTAACAGGAAATGCAACCCATAGGAACTGAACCAATGAAACCAATGGAAATTAAAACGAACCAAAATTTTTAAAACTGAATTAATCGGCAAGAACACATGGAGGATGAAAAATAATTTTTGAAATGGCAGGAGAATTAACAAAAATCAAATCAACATCATGTATTCAAGTAGTCAGAAATTAAGCAGCAGCAAACACTGAGCAGGGTAATCAACACAAACCCACATGAAGACTCAAAGTGAAAACAGAGTTTCAGACCAAGCTCAGTCCACCTCAACCGAGAAACTGCTGTCAATGAAAATCTTTGTTATTTCATCACACTCTTATTGCTCTACACAGTTCATATGTTATAAACATGCTGCCCTTGATGCAGGTTCTTGAATTGAAACTGAAAGTCTCCATGAAGTGACCTCGCATGGCCTCTACTTCCTGGAAAACAGAGCATCTTCAATAGTGACATCATCGAGACACTGTGTCATCCACCTGTCCCTTCAAAATAAAAGTGTGTTTCTCTCCCAAACTGACATCATGTTGGTTTGCACAAAACATCCTCAGGGACCAGTCCCACCCAGGTCACCACTTGGGCAATGAAAACCAGAACAAACAGGTTAAAAAACAGTTTTTTATCCAAAAACAATAAATACACTGAATACAAAATAATGCTGGACTTGATGCATACAATGCAAATCGGGGAGTGTGCAATAATTTGAATGCTGTATGTATGTGTGTGCTGTATTTACTTTTAATGTCGTATGCGTCTCTTGCACTGTGTTAAGGGTTGCAGTTCAATTTCATTGTACAATGCACAATAACAATAAAGATCTATTCTATTCTTATTCTGTACTCCGAATGTGAATCTAAGCGTGGCTTGCGTGAACTATTTCAAACTTGCACGTATACAGTGCTGAAAAATAATGAAGTAAAAAAAATCCCTCATGTCCCCCAGGCGTAGCAATGCTCCTTGCTGTGAAATAAACACGTTTATGTCACTTTTTATTGGAAGACCGTTAGACAGCTGTGAAAAGTTGGTTTCGTTTTGGTCGTTATGTAACTTATTGTTTAGATAAATAATTAAATACAAACATACTGTAACCCTTTCACCACAGGCTCGTAATATGAGGAACACTTTATGCAGCATTCAATAAAGCATCGTTCATTAAGCAGAAGGAGAGCAGATCTTACCACCACCACACAGATCCGTCTGCGGCAGTCTGAGCAGCAGGTCGCCACACCCCAGCCGAGACTTGAGCCTCCTCAGCGCAGCGAGAACTTGCCGCTCCTCCCAGCTCTCCGCAGCCTCCGTGCCCGCGATAAGCGCGACTGATGGCTCCCCGAGGATGGAGACAGACCAGCTCGTTTCACAGAGAGACAGACAGGAAAAAACCTCTCCGTCTGCAGCAAAGCCTCCTAAGCTCACGCACGTCGGAGAAATCTACTCAGCATTCACAGTTCATCATTTAGTACACGGCAACATCGCATCGTCGGTGACGACTCCCACTCAAGTTCCTTACCACATGATAACTCCAAGTTCAACAGGAAAACAAACTCCTCCAGGTCATTAATGTGCAGGTCAATAATTCATGCTGACAGTATCTTAAAATTTTACCAGCTCAGGTTGAGAGCCTCTGGAAGTGAATTTAGTCCATCATGGGAGCCTAAAACTCCCCAGAACTCTCTAAAACACTGATGGGTGATAAGGAAATTAGGGGATAAATTATCAAGTAAATTCAATATCTTTTTTAGTGTTAGCTGAACTTTAGACTTGTCACTAGATGGCAGGTAACTGATTATCATTATCTTTATTGTCATCATTTGATTCTAAAGCTCACCAGAGAGAGAGAGCGAGAGAGTGAGAGAGAGAGAGAGAGAGAGAGAGAGAGAGAGAGAGAGAGAGAGAGAGAGAGAGAATGTGGGCTATACTGTCACATTTTCCATGGTGCTGGTCATAGTGCTGGACATGGTGCTGGTCATAGTGCTGGACATGGTGCTGTCCATGGTGCTGGTCATGGTGCTGGACATGGTGCTGTCCATGGTGCTGGTCATGGTGCTGGACATGGTGCTGTCCATGGTGCTGTCCACAGTGTTGTATATGGCCCTGGCCATGGTGCTATCCATGGTGCTAGTCATGGTGCTGTCCATCATGTGTCCATGGTGCTGTCCATGGTGCTGTTCATGGATCTGTCCATGGTCCTGTCCACAGTGTTGTCTATGGTCCTGGGCATGGTGCTATCCATGGTGCTATCCATGGTGCTAGTCATGGTGCTGTCCACAGTTCTGTCCATGGTGCTGTCCATGGTCCTGTCCACAGTGCTAGCCATGGTGCTAGTCATGGTGCTGTCCATCATGTGTCCATGGTGCTGTCCAGGGTGCTGGTCATGGTGCTGGACATGAGGCCTGTCTCATTTCTCAGTTGTACATGCTCGCCTCCTCTCCTCATGTCCTAGCCCCACCCACAGGAGATATGAGCTGAGGAGGCGAGGAAGAGGCTGGAGGAGAGAGGAGGTGACGCGACAGGCCTTAAACAAAATGAGACATTCTTGTTCCCTTGAGCCTCATTTTAATGCTCCGTCAATCACTTAGGAGCTACTTCACATCTGTAAGTTATTGCTGTAAGTTGATGCCTGATCCAGGTCAGTAAACTGTGGATCAGTCCTCACTTTAGAGTGTTTTGTGTGATTTCATGTGTAAAACCAGAAAGAAAGTAACTCTGCTGTGGCGGCACAGTGACATCATCACCTGTGCCGCCAACTCTGCCTGATCAGACAGTGAGCAGTGTTCTGGTGTTTCCTCAGGCTCCTGCACACGGTCAGTGTTTCAGAAGGTTTATATGGTTAACATGCACTTTTGTTACAACCCTAAAGATGGGAAATGTCTAGGGATATAAGGGAAGCAACAAAGATGGTTGTGTAGGCATGTACAGCTGTTTATTTGTAGTGAGTTGGGGTAAATAAAAAACACAAAAATGAAATACAGGGCAATGGATACACACAAAAACACAACACTAGCCTGCTCTAACACAACAGAAACACTAACCTACCTAGTTCACTGTTCAAACTTTTAGAAAACAGTGGCAAGTGTAAATAAAAAGTGCCTACCTTGGCTACACTAAGCTTACCTGCTTAACACAAACTCACATTTAGGCCGTCACTCAAAACCGTGATACAGCCAAATCAAATACAAGATTAGTGGCCAGAAAAACAAATCAACTCTGAATCCAAAATAAGTAAATAAATAAATAAATTAAAATAAATAAATAAATAAATAATAATAATAACAATAATAATAACAACAAAACAAAGGCATCCACTTAAATCTCAATTGTCAAACAATTACTCAACAAAACGAGTAAACCGAAGTAAGTAAGAAGATTCCCACCAACTTTATTCATGTGAAGGCCACAGACGTGTGTCTCCTGTAAGAACTTATATTGCACTTAAAGTTACATGCAGTACCAAGAAATGACCACTAGATGTCGCCAAAGGGCTGCATCACACTGGTTATATTTGATCATATTTCCACACAATTTTTTTCCCCAGAAAAAAAAATCTCTAGAAGTTTTTCAAATTTTACCGTGTGTTGTGTTAGCCTGGCATTTTTAATGTTTTTTTTTTTTTTTTTTTTTTTTCTACTCAGTTTCATAAATATCTTGAAAGACACTTAGAAGTTGTGGTTTTTTTGTTTGCCTTTTGTTTTTTTTTTCTTCCATTTTTATGTACACAGAATTTGGATTTTTTTCCCCAATTCCCATTCTGAGTTTATAAAGTAAAAAATTTATAAAAAATAAAAAAAAATTAAAAAATTAAAAAATAAATAATAAAAAAAACAACTTTGCTGAGAGAAATAGTCAGCACCTCGTTCAAATCAGTGAGTTGTTTTCTTCTGAATCGGCCCAAGTCACAGCAACGTCTCTTCAGAGCCCAGATGCTGAGGAGGAGATTGTGACTCTGGGCTCAAACCACCAGGATTTCCTTCTGACATCATCATCATCGTCATCACTGTCACTCCTCTCTGTTGATATGGAGGACCAGCATGCAGTCAGTTGGGCGGAGACGATGACAGAAGATTCCCACCAACTTTATTCATGTGAAGGCCACAGACGAGTGTGTCCTCTGCACTTCACAACACACACACACACACACACACACACACACACACACACACACACACACACACACACACACACACACACACACACACACAGCTGATTTCCTGGTTAAGTTCTGCTCTACTTTTCGTTTGACTGTTGAGCCCAGCTTTAGTGCTCACCGTCGCCCCCTGGAGGCGAGGACAGAAATAAATAATGAAGGAAATAAATAAATGAATAAATAAGTCCATCAGCTTTTCTGTGCAGAACAGAATGACAGTTGTCAGACAGAACAAACAAAAACAAAACTTTACTGGTCTTTATTTGTCTGAGACTCGGTGTTTCGTTTGTTATTTTAGTTTTTTTGTTTCCTCTTTTGAAAATCAGACTGACGTTTCTGTCTCTGCTGCTTCGTGTTTCATCTTCCTCTCTCGTGTTCCACTCTTCACTCCTCTGTGTGGGTTCGTTTTATTTTGAAGTCGTGGCTGACGAATCCAGCTGTCAGTCAGCTGATGCGGGAGGCTGCTCGTGTGTTTTGGGGGCGCACACGCGCACACGCGAACTCGAAACGACATCACTTTGAAAAAGAAATGCCACAGCACTTTCTTTTTTATTAAAAGAGAAAAAAAAAAACAAGACGCCAAAAATGTATTTCGTTGTTTTGTTGCTAATCAGTACAAGTTTTTTTTTTTTTTTTTTAATCATTGAACAGAACGGACGGCTGCTGAGGATTTGTGAGAGTTCTGCTTTTTTATAGAACGAAAACGCCCCGGAAATGTAGAAAAACACACACACACACACACACACACACACACACACACACACACACACACACACAACAACATTAAAAAAAACTGTGTCGCAACAGTTTTTAAAAACAGGAAGTTGGCTCAGCTTACGCAACATGAAACTTATTCTGATCTCAGCCTGCAGAGGAGCCGAGGGAAATGTCTTCAACAGGGTGAGAATGCGCTCAGTTTGGGTTTAATTTTCATTTTTGTTGCGTTTGAGCTGCAACAGTCAGAGAGGCGGAGGCGGCAGTGAGACGCGGCCATGACGAGACTCCACAGACTAAACAGACGGTGGGTGGGCGGGACAGTTCTAAGGAAAAATAGGTAAAAACAATCAATATTAAACTGTTAAACCATCATCACCCCCTTTCCTCCGTGCGGCGCGGTGAGGAGGGAGCGATCATGCCGCCGAAAAAGAAATTCAGTCTCCAAATATGAAAAGAAAAACAGGAAAGAGAGGAGAGACAGCAGAGTTCAGCTCACAGTCGCTTATTTCCTGTTAGCACATAGACTTAGTTAAAAAAAAAAAAAAAATCTGCTGCCGTTTTAAAAACTTAGCTGTTTTATTTAAGGTATATGTTTGAAGTCATAAGTGTTCAGAGAATTTGCCACCTTATAATTTTACAATAACAGTGACATACTGTAAAAGATGGCACAGTGTCAGGGTGCAGAAGCAGGAGACAGACAGACAGTGTCGGCCTGTGGCACGAACTGAAACTATAAGACAGGCCTATTCAGTTGGAAAATGAAACTGTTGAAACTATTTTACTGATCAAATGGCGCGGTAGCGTCCACAGAAGCTACATTTTTCCGGGTCGGCTATTTCTGAACCTTAAACGCAGCGGAGCTTCTGTTGCGGTTTGAAATCTAACCGGGAGCAGCGGGTGACGTCACCGCCGCTCACTGACCGTCAACTGCAGGTGTAGCCGACAGACGCTCTTCTTCCGTGTGACGTCACGTACCTGTCCTGCCGCTGATGCGGATTTGTCGGCTGCAGCGGGACACGAGCACAAAGATGACACGTGATGCCGATGTTGAAAAGCTTCTGTTGTGTCGCGTGAACAAGCAGCTGTCAGAAAGATCAGGATGCCTGAACTCCGCATCCACTGAAAAAAGTTTGGAATGCAGAGGCAGAAACTTGTTCTCTCTCTCTCTCCCTCTCTTATTTACTCTTTGTCCTCCAAATGGGCCCTAACTTTAGCAGACAAACATAGGTGTACACACACACGTAGCTTTAGCCCGATTGATTTTCATATTTGGCCCCCTTGCTATTGAAGTTGAATAGCCCTGCTATAAGAGAAACTGTCTATTTGGAGTATTATGAATGAACTATGATTGTGACACCCGCCCACCCTCTGACCTCCAGGCTGCACGCTGGAGGTGTCGTCCTGCCGCCTGCAGGAGTCTGCAGGAGGTCAGCAGAGAAACATCAGAGGAGCAGTGGAGGAGTGAGGGAGGAGTTTCAGTGGTTCACTCCAGCAAGAGGTGAGACGCTGGCAGTCACTTTGACATCAGTGATGCGAGGCAACACGCACACACACACACACACACACACACACACACACACACACGTAGCCTACACACGGAGGCTGCAACCAGAATCTCAACAGTGTTATATTCTTTAGTTCAGTTATTACATTATTGGCTGCTACAGGCCTCCAGGGGGCGACCTAGAGCATCAGAACTGGGCCAGTGATCACAGTGGAACCTGTGGCCATAGAAATCAGTTTGAGTAGAGTTTAGAGATAATTTGAGTAGAGTTGTCTTTACAGAGGGGGTTCCTCAGTCAAAAGCATCCTGGTGGAGGGACGAGGTGGAACTCCAGTTCACATGACTGAACTCTGTTATTTATATCAACTCAATAAGCACAAATGTTGAGCATGTGGTGTTAATGATGTTATGACAAGTAAATCCATCCCTCTCATACAGAGGAAAACCTTTACTTACTAACGCTCCTGCTAACTAAGTAAATAACAAAGTAAAGCACAAGTGATGTCATCACATCACCCAGAATGGGTGATGTGATGACATCATTCAAACATTCAAATGTTTTTAAAAAGATTTTTTTTCCCTTTTTTTTTTTTTTAAATAAAAAGGACAGTGTGAGTTCTCACGTCTGAAACCCTTTTCTTGTGCTGCTTTCTTCTGCTGCTCAGTGGCTGTGGTTTGGTTCTCCACACTCTGACAGTCTGGCTCAAATGACAAGAAAACATCTTCATGTCCTCTGCTTCCACAGGGAGAAGATGATCTCCAGCCTCCTGCTGCTGCTGGTCATGCCCTCCTCTGTCTCCGGTGAGCTCACACCTTCTGTTCATAACACTGAAATACACACTCAGTGTCACTTCATCAGCTCCACCTGTATAATCTAATCTAATCCAGTCCAGCTGCCATAAAGTTTCCTTTCCTGCTGCCTATAATGCTCAGCTTGTCTTGTTGTCACGGTAACAGAGGTGTTCATTCACTTCTTTGTTTGGCATTGAGCTCATAGTTAGTGCTACAACCTCAGTAATAAACACAGAATTAAAGCGACACATTCTGCACAATGTCAACACAAACTGAACATTATAAACTTTGTGAAAAGGTAGAGTTTATGGCAGAGCTGCTGAGCTGAGCTGGACAGACTGGACAGACTGGAGCTGAGGGAGGGACACTGAGTTTAAATCTGTCTTCAGATAAAGTTCTTTACATCATTACACACATCCTCACATGCCGTCTTTCTCTCTCTTACATCTGTGGCTAATAATTAAAAAAAAAGAAAAATAATATTGTTCCCAGTGGTTGAGGCCTTGCTGCTACTGTCAGCAGGGTCCCGTGACCTCTGACCTCCAGCTGTGTGAATGAAAATGGGTTCTCTCCCCTTTGCAGACACGCCCACCTTCTGCTAATCCCATGCAGTTTGGGCCCCAAAGCCTGCAGTCCACATGTGTTCTTGTGGCCTGTTGTAAAATGGTGTGTGTGTGCAGACTGGGGCCTAAACAGTCTTGGAGATTTGCACCGGCTGCCAAATGAGCTTCGGCCAGTTATTAAATCCAGGGTTGACTTATTTTTTCCAGCAGCACTGTGAATGTTTAATGGCTGTGTTCATTAAAGACATGAACTGTTATAATTTTTTGTGTGATATTAGGTTAAGCAGATTGTGTTTGTCTATACTTGTGACTTAGATGCAGATCAGATCACATTCTATGACCAGTTCATGCAGAAAACTAGGAAATTTCAAAGGGTTCACAAACTTTTTCTTGCCATTGACTGTTTTGAAGAAGGAACTCAGACACTTTTACTCCTAGTACATTTCAAATGATACACTTTTTACTTTTACTGCAGTAGATTTTTACAGCAGTACTTTACTGTAGTACTACTGCAGTCAAATCTCAGCAGAATAACAGAAGTTCTAAGGCACCCCAAGATTTCAAGACACAGATCCTGTGGGAAGGGTGTCCAGTTTGGTGACCACAGGATTACGTCCCTGCTCTTTATGGATGATGTGGTCCTGCTGGCCTCATCAGGCTGTGACCTTCAGCAGTCACTGAGGCGGTTTGCAGCCGAGTGTGAAGTGGCTGGGATGAAGGTCAGCACCTCTAAGTCCAAAGATGTGGTTCTCTGTTGGAAAAAGGTGGTTTGCCCTCTTCGAGTGGGGAGTGAGTTACTGCCTCAAGTGAAGGAGTTCAGGTATCTCAGGTTGTTGTTCATGAGGGAGGGTAGAGTGGAGCGGGAGATCAACAGGTGGATCGGGGCGGCAGCAGTTCTGTGGTCGCTGTTCTGGACCGTTGTTCTGGACCGTTGTGGTGAAGAAGGAGCTGAGCCAAAAGGCGAGGCTTTCTGTTACTGGTCGATTTTTGTTCCAACCCTCACCTGTGGTCACGAGCTGTGGGTAGTGACCAAACGACCAAGCTCATCACACATACAAACTGGGTTTCCTCCACAGGGTGGTCGGGCACACCCTTAGGGATAGTGTGAGGAACTCAGACATCAGGGAGGAGCTTAGAGTAGAGCCGTTGCTCCTGCACATTGAAAGGAGCCAGCTGAGGTGGTTCTGGCATCTAGTCAGGATGCCTCCTGGCCGCCTCCCAGTGGAGAAAATGTTCCAGACATGACCACCTGGGAAGAGACCCCTGGGTCAGACGCCTTGGGATCCCCCAGGAAGAGCTGGTGGATGTGGTGAGGGAAAGAACCTTCTGGGCTGACCTCTTCAGCCTGCTGCCACCTTGAACTGGTCCCGGATAAGCGGTGGAAAATGAATTAATGAATGAATGAAAAACTAGAACTAAAACTAACATTTTCTAAAACTAAACTGAAATGAGCAAACCTACTCTGGGAACTAAACTGAAAATAAACTGAATTGAAAACAAAAAAATTAAAATGAAATAAAAAACAAATAAGAAACTCAAAAATATAATGACTGCTTTTTTTCCTCTCTCCTTCTCAGGAAGAATTGTTGTGAGTGTGAACCAGACTTTCTACCATGCTGTGGAGAACAGTAACATCATGATGGAATGGACCTTCCCGCCCATCATACCCCTCACAAACTTGAACGTCTATTGTATGTTTTGGTTGTCCGATGATAGGACTGCTAAGACTTTATATCATCTACAAGGCGGCGTTGAACACCCAGAGTCTCAAGACGAGCAGTTTTTGGGACGAGCTCGATGGGACAGGGAGGACCTGGGAAAGGGACACGTCAGACTCCACCTGTCCAGACTCAGGATCAACGACTCCGGGATTTACCAGTGTCAAGTGTTCACTGATGATGATTATAATGGGGGTTTCAGTGAGTGCTTGCTCAACGTCACTGGTAAGTTGACTCAGTAGAACCCAGTAGAACTTTCCTCACTATTTTCACTTGAGCAGCATCAAGAAGAGGTGTTAGACCCTGGAGGGAGCGTCAGCCACACCTTTTGAAGGGGATGGGATATGGCCCTCTGACACTTTGCTGTTTCCACAAAGGGGCGCTGGACGGGGAAATGACAACTGAGCTGGTTGGAAACTAGAAAAGACAACTGGAGTCATGTTTGGTGCTGCTTTGTGTCGGGTGTCAGATAGGACTCCTTTATATTGAATTTGTTGGAAAAAATGAATAATTTGTACCATTTTTAAATTTCCCATTTTCTCTAGAACCGATGTAAATGTTCTTGTTGAGTGGACAAACTGAATGTTCAGCACAAACTCTGGTATGTTTTCTCCTCACAGCTGCAAAACACCTGCCAGAAGAGCCAAAGGAGGGAGAAGATGGAGCGGCCGTCAACATGGGAGTTGTGATTGGAGCTGTGATCGGTTCTCTTGTAGCTCTGATGGTGGTGATATTAGTTTGTGGACTCTGTCGCTCAAAAGCACAAGGTATATTTACTTTTTCTTTCTTCATGACAAATTGCAGTGTAATATTTGTGTTTGTTTACATGCCAGTGTGCCATTCTTGTTATTACTGTTATTACTTGTTATGTTGTGATTTTATGTTATTATGCGTCATTTGGTCCAGATACACCAGGACCTGCCCATGTTGAGTTCCACCATGTTCCTGTGACTTGAAAAGAAATAGTTCCTTCAGCCCTGCCGCTCCATGAGGGAACAGGCACTCCACAGATGATTCGTGGTTTTTGTCCACAAAGCAGAGAGATCGGAACTGAGGAGGTGGGAGGAACATGGATCAGACTGTCCATCCATACAACATCACATTACAGCTGCTCTCAGGAGATTAAAGGATAATTCTGGAATGTTTCAACCTGGATTCTATTTTTGGGGTCCATGTGACTGATAGGAACAAAAACATTTTTAAATTCGTCCAGTATCAAGCAAGATGGCTTCACTCAGCAACTGCAAAACGGGCTGCAATGAAATCACAGGGGCAAGTTCATCTGTGAAATCATGTCCAGTAAAAGCTCCTGTTTCTGCCACTGACAGGTTCAGATTGTTATGATAAGAGTCTGACAACATCATGGAAAAGATCCCTGCAGGGACAGACGTGTGCACCACCTGAACAGAAGGCTCACTCTGAAATCTCACGTGAGCTGAGACGCTGCAGGAAGACGACAGTGGAAAGGTGAGAGTTGGACCGGCTGGGAGGAGTTTGTTGCTTTGTGGTACAGGAAGCCTAGCTTAGTGTTATCTAAAAGATTTAAAAAGAAATGTGGTTCATGTTTGTGCATTTCTGGATTGTTCCAGCAGAATGTTGCATCACACTTCGACTTTAATTAGTAAATGGACTGCATTTCTATAGCGCTTTTTTCTAGTCTACTGACCACTCAAAGCGTTTTACCATGTTTTGCCTGACATTCACCCATTCACACACACATTCACACACTGATGGCAGAGGCTGCCATGCAAGGCGCCAGCTGTCCATCAGGAGCAGTGAGGGGTTCAGTATCTTGCTCAAGGACACTTCGACACACTCTGGAGGAGCCGGGGATCGAACCAGGAACCCTCCAGTTACCGGACGGCCGCTCTACCTCCTGAGCCAATTGACTAACTGTGTTGGATAGAGACAGACAAGCTGTGGCTAGTTGTGCGTCACATGGATCCAAACACTCCTGTTCATCTTCATTTGCCATTTTGACCAGGATCACAATCACCAGCCACAGAGGAGAGGAAATCCTCCACCAAAGCAATTTGACCTAAAGGAAAATGCTGTTCTAATAGTGGAGGTAATGTTCTTAGACCTAACGAAAAATGTCTGTCTCTGTAGGGATCTTTTCCATGTTGTTGTCAGACCCTTACAATAACAATCTGAACCTGTCTGTGGCACCAAAACAAGCACTTTCAGTGGACATGATTTGACAGACAAATTTGCCTGATGTCAGGGCCGGACTGGGACACTTTTGCAGGCCACATGTCAGTCAGGTGTCAGGCCAGACCGAGGGGGGGGGGCATTCACTAGTGACACTAGTGAATACTAGTAAATATTTTTGGCCTCACTAGTGTCACTAGTGAGTGCAAAAAAAGTTAACTAGTGGGATATCTGAATATATGCTCAAACGGCTTGCCATACAAGCCAGTAATTTCGCCTTGGACGGCAAAAAAAAAAAAAAAAAGCTGATTGGCCTGGCCGGCGACCTGTCTAAAAAAAAAACCAAAACAAAAAAAAAAAAAAACACGCGCAGGCCACCAGGCCAGTGACAGGCCGGCGCTTCGGGAAATCTCCCGGTTCTCCCGATGTACAGTCCGGGCCTGCCTGATGTGGTTACAGATGCTGGTTGAAGGCATCTCGTTCAATTCTGGAGCAGTTTTAAAAAATGTCAGTCATTTGGACCTCAAAAAGTAGAAAAAATGGGGCAGAGCAACAATACCAGAATTATCCTTCAAGCTTGGAGCTATAGTGAACTATATTGATCCAGCACTTTGTATCCCACTGGGTTAATCACCTTCTGCTTCTGCTGCCTTTCAAGGAGGACTTGTGTCTTGAAATGTAATATTTCTTCAGAGATTGAGACCTTAGAAACTCATGCACTTTGTTCCGTATCAGGTAAGTCCAACATTTCAATTAACTGTCTTATTTTAACTTGCACGAAATGGAATCCAATTACCAAACAATGTCATCAGTATATTGACGATTAATGATCTAACCCACATTTATCAGGCATGTCTGATGGGATGTTGGCACGTCACATTTCTTGGTACATGTTGTGGCACTTAATGTTTGTCAGTCTTCTTGTTTACACTGTAAAGCACTTTGAGTGGTTGGTGGACTAGAAAAGCTTTATAGAAATACACCATTTACCATTTTATATT
This sequence comes from Myripristis murdjan, assembly GCF_902150065.1. Classification (NCBI taxonomy): domain Eukaryota; kingdom Metazoa; phylum Chordata; class Actinopteri; order Holocentriformes; family Holocentridae; genus Myripristis; species Myripristis murdjan. Next base: position 2,818,213 of record NC_043997.1, read on the forward strand.
TAAGCAAACCAAGAATACGTTGAAATGTCACGTTTTGAAGTTTTGTGCCGTGGTGTGAAGCGAGCAACAAACGCTGCGTTGGGATGCAGGTGGGGGGGGGGCGGATGGTTCGATCAACAGAACGAGGTTAAGCTCCTGTGTCAAGTGAGAGGTGTGTTAGTTAGCTAACATTAGCTGGATAATATTAACAAACATTAGCTACCAACAAATCAATATAAGGTAATGTTAGCACATGCCAAACATTAACAGTCATGTGATGTTGGCGCCATAAGTTTCAATAATGATATGCAGTGTGTTCTTGATTCAGAGACGTTGACATTTCAACGTATTTGTTAGTTTGCAGAAATGTCAGATGGCAGCATTTCATTCTGCTAACTGGCTCAGCCAGATGTTTCTTCTTTATGCTTGAAACAGAAGGTACTATTAATATCTGTCATGCTTATTGGTACTTATATACGTTGGTACTGCAAAGGTTGTGTTTTCAATATGTACATACTGTATACTATGGAATTGTAATTTTTAAGAAAATGAGTTCTGCCTTGTTTTTTTCTGAATATTTGAATGGATAATTATTTCAAAATTCAGAGAAAAGTTTTGTTGTTACAGCTTGAGTCCTCCATACGTAAAGCCAACTGTAGTACCGGTACATGCTCACTAGGTGACGCCAAAAGCCTGATTTTTCATATCAGTTTGGAATGATGAAGAAAATTGATTGACGCTTTAAGATATTGATGATTTTGTTACGTTCAGTTTTGAAGTTTTGTTACTGCCTTTTGTGTGTTTGTTGCTCCTTTTGACAGCTTGACTTATTGATGTTCTTTTAAAATCTGGTCTTAGTTCAGTTACATGTAGCATTAAAAAGCCGTTAAAAGGTTTTACACACCTGCAGATACTCACAGTGCTGCACTTTGAATGGTTTTATTTTTTTATTTATTTATTTTTCAGTTTCAAGGCAGCTTAATTGATCATTTTTCCTGCCTGTTACTACACAGCTTGGACAGAAATTAGAGTGAAGGCTCTTATGCTCAAATATAAGACTGTTTTTTAAGTGAGCTGAGAGAGAGACTCGAGATTGTAATTTCATGTTGTGCTTCACCATTACATCTTATTATTGTGTTTCAGGTCAGATTGTTGTTGCACTTTTGTGTTTGCTAGTAGGCAAAGTAAATCAATTGTGATGTCGCTGTGAATAAAAAGGCAAAAAATGCTTAGAACTTTTGTCTGTATGTAATTGTTGTTTGATTCGTAAAAATAAAAGCTTTTGAAAACCTTTTGTGTGGTTTTTGTGACTTTAAAGTTTCTGTTAAAAGCCTTCAGATGTTTATTTCAGACCCCAGCAGTCTCCCACAGCTCCTCTAAGAACTTATATAGCAGAAGATTCCCACCAACTTTATTCATGTGAAGGCCACAGACGTGTGTGTCCTCTGCACTTCACAATACACACACACACACACACACACACACACACACAGCTGATTTCCTGGTTAAGTTCTGCTCTACTTTTCCTTTGACTGTTCAGCTTTAGTGCTCACCGTCGCCCCCTGGAGGCGAGGACATAAATAAATAATGACGGAAATAAATAAATAAATGAGCCCATCAGCTTTTCTGTGCAGAACAGAATCACAGTTGTCAGACAGAACAAACAGAAATTAAGCTTTACTCGTCTTTATTTGTCTGAAACTCGGTGTTTCGTTTGTTATTTTTTGTTATTTATTCATTTATTTATTTATTTATTTGAAAATCAGACTGACGTTTCTGTCTCTGCTGCTTCGTGTCTCATCTTCCTCTCTGAGGGCTGTACTACGAAGGAGGCTCAACATAGCCAGGCTTTGTGTTCACTATCAGGCTCAACAAAACCTAAAGCTCCAGTCAAAGTTAAGTGGTATCACGACGGCGGTTCTCATCAAGGTTTGTTCAGTCCGGCTGTCAGCTTCGTGCTCTGTGCGCATTCACAGAAAAGGCGTTTTGGCGTCATATGATTCTACTTCCGCGAAAAATGGACCGTTCACGGGCTGCATATTTCACACAAGAGGAGCAGCTTGTCCTCATGGAAAGCTATGGAAATTTAAAAAATAAAATTAACGCTAAGAACAACACTGTGGCCGCAAATAAGGCGAGAGAGGAGTGCAGGCAGAAAATTGCTGACCGAGTGAATGCGTACGCTATGTCAACACTGACTCATTATATTCTATATATCCATTCAGTAGGCTATTATGAATTTTAGTTTAGAAATATGTAACTTCACTAGCTTTATGGGAGTGTTGTAAAGCCTGAGGTTAAGTCAGGTGACTGAAGGTGTGTGTGGGTGAGTGTCGGACGGAGCAGGCGGTGGTTACCATGGTTACATGACAATTTTGACCTCTATTGACTCTCCTTAGAGCTACTCGTCAGTAGTTTCAGATAACTGTTCGTTACATTTGAAGTTTAACTAGAATTATGGAGCCATTTCTGTTGATGTTTGTTTGCTCCTTTTTTGTTAAATCTTTTTTTCTAAATGGGAATAAGTGGCGTTTGGAGTGCGTTTGAATCACCACGGGCTGCTCCCGTCCAATCATCACCTTCGGATGCCGTGACAGTCACCGTTATAATATAAAGGGTTTCCTTTAAAAAAAAAAAAAAAAAAAAAAAAAAAAAAAAAAAAAAAAGTAGGCTACTATAACAAAGTCTATGATACAACGGAATATTTATAACAAACGTGAAGTCTGTGCACCACTAATAGTATACCTGCATTGTGCAAATGCAAATTTAGCGTATTCCCTCAGATGAAAATCTATACTGCTCATGGAGAATATCGTCAGGAAATGCCAGCGGATCCGCGCGATCCCTAAATCCTCTTTGTCTCCGTAATTTTATAGCCGGACGGGGTTAAACTTAGCTCATAACCTGGTCCCGACCAGGTTATGAGTTAAGCATAAGTTACCATGGTGATCTAGCCGGGTTAAAAGAGAGCCACCTTCGTGATACAGGAAAGCCTGGCTTTAGACTCAACATACCTCGCTAACCCACTAAACCTGCTTCGTAGTACAACCCTCAGGTGTTACACTCCCTGCTCCTCTGTGTGAGTTCGGTTTATTTTGAAGTCGTTGCTGTCAGTCAGCTGATGCGGAAGGCTGCGCGTGTGTTTTGTGGCTTTTATTGTGAAACGAAAACGGTCCGGAAATGCAAAAAAAAAAAAAAAAAAAAAAAAGTGTGTCGCAGCTCACTAAAGTGTAAACCCGGGAAGTTGCAGGTGCAGAAAAATGAACCTTATTCTGAACTCAGCCCGCAGGAGAGCCGAGGGAAATGTCTTCAGCGAGGTGAGAATGCGTTTACTTTGGGTTTTACTTTAATTTTTGTTGCGTTTGAGTTGAAACAGTCAGAGAGGCATGACGAAACTTCACAGACCAAACAGACGGTCAGTAATCTGATGTCAGCAGGTGAAACCCAGACTACACACGTTGAAGAGCCACCAAAACAGAAACCTCGTGTTTGTTGTTTGTTGTTGACATGAAGTGAAGCTGCAGGAGCCTGTCTCACCCTCGTCCTGTCGCTCTCACCAGAGGCGGCGCTGCAGCGCGCTGGGCACACACACACACACACACACACACACACACACACACACACACACACACACACACACACACACACACACACACACACACACACACACACACACACACACACACACACACACACACACACACACACACACACACACACACACACACACACACACACGGAGGCTGCAACCGGAATCTCAACAGTGTTATATTTTGAAATTCGGTTCCTACATTATTGCCTGCTACAGGCCTCCAGGGGGCGACCTAGAGCAAAAGAACTGGGCCAGTGATCACAGTGGAACCTGTGGCCATAGAAATCAGTTTGAGTAGAGTTTAGAGATAAACTCTGTTATTTATACAAACTCAGTAAGCACAGATGTTGAGCATGTGGTGTTAATGTTGTTATGACAAGTAAATCCATCCCTTTCATACAAAGGAAAACCTTTACTTACTAACTCGCCTGCTAACTAAGTAAGTAACAAAGTAAAGCACAAGTGATGTCATCACATCACCCAGAAGACATTCAAATGTTTTTAAAAAGATGTTTTTTTTTTGTTTTTTTTTTTTTCAAAAAGGACAGTGTGAGTTCTCACGTCTGAAACCCTTTTCTTGTGTCTCTGCTGCTCAGTGGCTGTGGTTTGGTTCTCCACACTCTGACAGTCTGGCTCAAATGACAAGAAAACGTCTTCATGTCCTCTGCTTCCACAGGGAGAAGATGATCTCCAGCCTCCTGCTGCTGCTGGTCCTGACCTCCTCTGTCTGCGGTGAGCTCACACCTTCTGTTCATCACACTGAAATACACACTCAGTGTGACTTTATCAGCTCCACCTGTATAATCGAATCTAATCCAGTCCAGCTGTTGTACCATAAAGTTTCCTCTCCTGCTGCCTATAATGCTCAGCTTGTCTTGTTGTCACGGTAACAGAGGTGTTCATTCACTTCTATGTTTGGCATCGAGCTCATAGTTAGTGCTACAACCTCAGTAATAAACACAGAATTAAAGTGACACATTCTGCAGAATGTCAACACAAATTGAACATTATAAAGTTTGTTAAAAGGTAGAATTGATGGCAGAGCTGCTGAGCTGAACTGGTCAGACTGGACAGACTGGAGCTGAGGGAGGGACACTGAGTTTAAATCTGTCTTCAGATAAAGTTCTTTAGATCATTACACACATCCTCACATGCTGTCTTTCTCTCTCTTACATCTGTGGCTAATAATTAAAGAAAAAGAAAAAGAATATTGTTCCCAGTGGTTGAGGCCTTGCTGCTCATAGATACACTGTATTGCCAAAAGTATTCGCTCATCTATCCAAATCATTGAATTCAGGTGTTCCAATCACTTCCATGGCCACAGGTGTATAAAATCAAGCACCTAGGCATGCAGACTACTTCTACAAACATTTGTGAAAGAATGGGTCGCTCTCAGGAGCTCAGTGAATTCCAGCATGGTGCTGTAATAGTAATGTAATAGGATGCCACCTGTGCAGTAAGTCCAGTTGTGAAACTTCCTCGCTACTAAATATTCCACAATCAACTGTTAGTGGTACTATAACAAAGTAGAAGCGATTGGGAACGACAGCAACTCAGCCACGGAGTGGTAGGCCACATAAAATCACAGAGCGGGGTCAGCGGATGCTGAGACGCATAGTGCGCAGAGGACGCCAACTTTCTGCAGAGTCAATTGCTTGAGACCTTTACACTTCATGTGACCTTCAGATTAGCTCAAGAGCAGTGCGTAGAGAGCTTCATGGAATGGGTTTCCATGGCCGAGCAGCTGCATCCAAGCCTTACATCACCAAGCACAATGCAAAGCATCGGATGCAGCGGTGTAAAGCACACCGCCACTGGACTCTAGAGCAGTGGAGACGCGTTCTCTGCAGTGACGAGTCACGCTTCTCCATCTGGCAATCTGATGGACGAGTCTGGGTTTGGAGGTTGCCAAGAGAACGGTACTTGTCTGACTGCATTGTGCCAAGTGTAAAGTTTGGTGGAGGGGGGATTATGGTGTGGGGTTGTTTTTCGGACGTTGGGCTCGGCCCCTTAGTTCCAGTGAAAGGAACTCTTAATACTTCAGCATACAAAGACATTTTGGACAATTTCATGCTCCCAACTTTGTGGGAACAGTTTGGAGATGGCCCTTCCTCTTCCAACATGACTGTGCACCAGTGCACAAAGCAAGGTCCATAAAGACATGGATGAGCGAGTTTGGTGTGGATGAACTTGACTGGCCTGCACAGAGTCCTGACCTCAACCCGAGAGAACACCTTTGGGATGAATTAGAGCGGAGACTGCGAGCCAGGCCTTCTCGACCAACATCAGTGTTTGACCTCACAAATGCACTTCTGGAAGAATGGTCAAAAATTCCCATAAACACACTCCTAAACCTTGTGGAAAGCCTTCCTAGAAGAGTTGAAGCTGTTCTAGCTGCAAAGGATGGGCCCACATCATATTAAATCCTATGGTTTAAGAATGGGATGCCACTCATGTTCATATGTGTGTGAAGGCAGCCGAGCGAATACTTTTGGCAATATAGTGTATCTATAATAAAGGCTAGATGTCTTACGGCCGAGTCTGTAACGTCATCACCGGGCGGCCATCTTACCACAGGCAAGCTCTCTGGCAGAATCTGTGGTACCTGAGGGAAGGTGAGTGATCTGCACAAACATAAATACTCTTATCTCGCTGAAATCTTGACGGATTTACAAACGGTTTGGTTTCTTACAAACGTTATTAATGTGGCTACAATTCTGGATGTTTGACCGGAAGTGTGCAGTATTATAGCTACACCTCTGACGTTTATGACAAACCAAACCGTTTGAAAATCGGTAGAAAATTGAGCAAGTTATGGTTATTAAAAAGTACATGCACCACTACCACACAATGTTATAGGTGAGCAAGCTGACTGTGGCAAGATGGCCGCCATGTGCGGACGTGCGACTCCATTGGCCGGCAGCGTGGACGAGACATCTAGCCTTTATTATAGATATCTATGTTGCTGCTACTGTCAGCAGGGTCCCTTGACCTCTGACCTCCAGCTGTGTGAATGAAAATGGGTTCTCTGGGCAGCCATGGCTCTCCCCTTTGCAGACACGCTCACCTTCTGCTAATCCCATGCAGTTTGGGCCCCAAAGCCTGCAGTCCACATGTGTTCTTGTGGCCTGTTGTAAAATGGTGTGTGTGTGCAGACTGGGGCCTAAACAGTCTTGGAGTTTTGCACTGGCTGCCAAATGAGCTTTGACCACTTATTATATCCAGGGTTGACTTAAATTTTCCAGCAGCACTGTGAATGTTTAATGGCTGTGTTCATTAAAGACATGAATTGTTATAATTGTTTGTGTGATATTAGGTTAAACACATTGTGTTTGTCTATACTTGTGACTTAGATGCAGATCAGATCACATTCTATGACCAGTTCATGCAAACTAGAACATTTCAAAGGGTTCACAAACTTTTTCTTGCCATTGAACTGTTTTGAAGAAGGAACTCAGACACTTTTACTCCCAGTACATTTCAAATGATACACTTTTTACTTTTACTGCAGTAGATTTTTACAGCAGTACTTTACTGTAGTACTACTGCAGTCAAATCTCAGCAGAATAACAGAAGTTCTAAGGCACACCAAGATTTCAAGACACAGATCCTGTGGGAAGGGTGTCCAGTTTGGTGACCACAGGATTGCATCCCTGCTCTTTGTGGATGATGTGGTCCTGCTGGCCTCATCAGGCTGTGACCTTCAGCAGTCACTGAGGCGGTTTGAGGCCGAGTGTGAAGTGGAAGTTGTTAAGTTGTATCTGAAATCGCAGATACAAGCGGTGGACATGGGTTTCCTCCGCAGGGTGAACAGGCGCACCCTTAGGGATAGTGTGAGGAACTCAGACATCAGGGAGGAGCAGAGTAGAGCTGCTGCTCTTCAGCATTGAGAGGAGCCAGCTGAGGTGGTTGGGGCAGCTATTCAGGATGCCTTCCTGTGGAGAGCCTGTTCCAGGCACGACCACCTGGAAAGAGACCCCCGGGCAGACCCAGGAAACACTGGGGGGATTATGGGCTCTATCTTGTGCCACCCACTATCCGCTGCCACTACCCGCTACCCGCAAATTGCGGATTTAGGAACTTCCGCTATCCCTACAGGGTATCTTGCGCCCACGCTACCCGCTATCCGTTATGCCGACTCCGTCATTTGCGCCTGGAGGTGTGTCCGTGGGCGTGTTTCATGCGCTATCCCTAAAGTTGCTATCTTGTGCACACACTTTAGGGAGCGGGTGGTCCTGACCACCCGCTATCCCTAAAGTTTGGGCTGTTAGGAGAGCGCGCCCAGGCGGCTTCAATGCGCACCCCGACGGAGCCTCGCCACGCACACGGTCGGACTGATACCGGGACGCCGCCGGAATGGACTGAGTATATTACTCATATAGACTGTTTAGAGGAAAGACTGTTTTAATTGGACACGTACGCCAGCACGTTTTATTGTTTTATCATAAGCCAGCAGCTGTGCTATATTTTTATTTTTAATATTTTATTTGCCCAATCTACCTTGTCAATAAATTAGTTTACACATAGTTCCACCTCTGCCTCTTGTGTGTGTGTGGTGTGACCCGGGGATTTTACTCAATCAGTACAACCTTGTGACGCGTCCACTTGGACACATGTGGCTCCACCTCCCGAATTAACTCGCCTATAATATAATATATCATATGTATATAAAGCCAACTTGCTTTAGCCTCAGTAGAAGCCCTGAGAAAATCTACCTCCCTCTCTCCATCGCGGGTTTAGGATTTAGGATTTAGGATAGCGCATCCTGCCCTTAAAGGCAATGGCACCTGGCACACTGATTGGTTTAACTGGCGTAACGCCCAAAACACACCTATGCATAATATAGCGGGTAGCGCAGGTGTTTTGCGGATAGCGGGAGGTGCACAAGATAGCAACTTTTACGGGGGAACGCCTCTTCCTAAATCCTAAATCCGCAAATAGCGGGTTTAGGGAGTCTGGCGCAAGATAGGGCCCTAAGTCTCCCGGCTGGCCTGGGAACACCTTGGGATCCCCCAGGAGGAGGTGGTGGATGTGGTAAGGGAAATAACCTTCTGGGCTGACCTCCTCAGCCTGCTGCCACCATGACCTGGTCCAGGATAAGTGGTGGGAAATTAACCCTTTGGTGCATAGCGGTCACTACAGTGGACAGCTTAAAAGACAGTTTAAAAGTCATTTCTCCTAAATGGTTTCTATGGTGGAATTGCATATCAGCTGTTAGAGTGCTCTCTGCTGCTCCCCCCAATGAAGTTCATGCAGAGACTGTCAGTTCTTGTTGCTGATAACATATTAATACTAGTAGAATGACATGGTAATACCAGTCCTGCATCCTGGAAGAAGTATGGAGAAATATTCATGACCTAAGAAGAGTAAAAACACATGAGAAAAAAAGTCTGGATTCAGGCTTTCATAATTCATGCATGAAAAGGGTTACTGAATGAATGAGAAACTAAACTAAAACTAAAATTTTCTAAAACTAAACTGAAATGAGCAAAAACACAAAATTTTAGTAACTGTTTTTTTTCCCTCTCTCCTTCACAGGACGAATTGTTGTGAATGTGAGCCAGACTGTCTACCAGGCTGTGGAGAACAGTAACATCATGATGGAGTGGATCTTCACGCCCATCATTACCCTCACCAACCTGAACATCTATTGTATGTTTTGGTGGTCTGATGATAGGACTTCTAAGACTTTATATCATCTACAAGGTGGCGTTGAACACCCAGAGTCTCAAGACGAGCAGTTTGCAGGACGAGCTCGATGGGACAGGGAGGACCTGGGAAAGGGACATGTCAGACTCCACCTGTCCAGACTCAGGATCAACGACTCCGGCATTTACCGATGTGAAGTGTTCACTGAAGATAATGATGATGATGGGGGTTTCAGTGAGTGCTTGCTCAACGTCACTGGTAAGTTGCCTCAGTAGAACCCAGTAGAACTTTCCGCACTATTTTCATGTGAGCAGCATCAAGCAGGGGTATTAAACCCTGGAGGGAGCGTCAGCCACACCTGGCTTTTAAAGGGGATGGGAGACCGCGCTCTGATTGGTTCACTGCATGTTACGCCCAAAGCACAGCCAGGATTAATGAAGAGACTCAGGACAAGCCTTTAGAACCAGGAGCCTGGAGCAGCTCATCTGCAACAACAGCAGGAGTCCATCAACGCTTCCTGAGGTGAAGCAGGCTGCTGGGCAAGCTGCTTAGAAAATGTAGTGAGCTAAGCTACCAGTTACTCTGCATTAAATGAAGCTTCACTGCACTGAAGCTCCAGACCAGAGAAATGTAGCAAGCTGAGCTACAATACAATGACAAAATGTAGCTTTAACTACATACACACACACACACTGTGTGTGTGTCTGTGTGTGCGCACCTGTGTTTGCATGTAGTTTCTGCCTCTGTGTTCCAAAGTTTTTTCCTTATTAGTGGATACAGAGGCCAGGCATCCTGATCTTTCTTACAGCAGCTGCTTGTATACACAACACACGTGCTTGTGTCCTGCTGCAGCAGACAGGTAGGACAGGTGCGCGACGTCAAACAGAAGAGCGGCGCTGCGTTCCAGTACCCATACTACCATACTATTTAGTATGCAAAAAAAGATTTAGTATGCCCCAATACACAGTATGTCAGATGCAGTATGCCACGAGTACCAGGATGTTCTACTACATCCAGTCAGATTTCACAGTCTGCATGTCAGCATGCTGCTCTGGCCATTCTGACCCACAATCCTTTGCACAGCGGACTTTACATGGCACTGACTGAGCTGTGTGCACAGGCCACGCCCACATACGGAAGATATCACGACACACACACACACACACACACGACACTCACCTGGCTCAGGTAGAGCAGCAGTGACAGGAAGACAGCAGATCAGAAATCAGACAGAGGACAGCGCAATATGAAACAGCACCGCCATTTTGACAACAACATTCAGATGTGGCGCTACGGACGGTGGAGTAAGTGAGCAAGAGGATCAGAGGTCAAGGATGATGTATGTAGTGCAGGGGTCACCAATCATGTGCCATGGAGGGCCGAGAGGCTGCAGGTTTTCATTCCAACCAAGACCTCCACCAGGTGATTTCACTGTTAAATGTAAATTGCTTATCAAACAGACCTAACAATTCAGCTACCAATGAATGAGCAGTAGTATGCCTGTGATAACAGATTGAAAAATAAGCCAAAGTGATACCTCTTCTCTGAATAGACAAGCTAAGCCAGTGTGCTGCTGTTAGCCAGTGAAAATAGTGCGGAGTGGCAACTCTTCGCTTTGTTACATCTATGTCAGTGCGCTGCTGTAGCTGGAAAGTTTCTCTGCCTTTTGGACTCACACGGTGCCGGTGCAGGTGTTGTAATGTTTTTCTTGGTGGTGCAGGTGAAACCACTGGAGCGGTTGTGCCTCCCAGATTTGCTTCCCTCCATGTGATTTTCCCCAGACATACGTCCATATTCCACACAAAACAGCATTTCATTCAAATTATGTCAAATTCGATGATATTCCGCGTTAAAAAATAGATTGCCTTTTATTTGGCAAATTTCGTGATTGCAGAAATTATGGGCCCTACAATGTTAACATTAACGATAACATTAGGGTCGTTTTCACAGGCTTGACCAAATAAAATGGATTAAATTTAATCTTGCCCAGGTACCTTTCTCTTGCCCTTTTCTCTCCCTCTGCGAGCGCACAGCAGTAGTAATCAAACAGACTAAAGTTAATTGCAGTGTAATGTTACATTTCATGATATTTAAATTATCATTTCAAACTGAGTATAATAAGTATATTTGCGCAAATAAAGGCTACATAGCCTATATATGTGTATATATATCCATTTAAAATTGTTTTAACATCTGGAAGAAAAAAAAAAATCATCATTCCGAAGGTGTGGCAGCCTTTATTTTGCCGTGGCGCTGCGCCACGATCAATTACATGTAGCGGAAACCCTGGACCTGAGGCGGATCTACGGGTGGGCCTGGATGGGCGTAGGTCCACCCAGATTGACAGCTTGCCCACCCTATCAGATTCAAGACCAAAAAATAACTAACTAAATAAATAAATGTTTTAATGTCCTTTTTCCAACGTGTATTTTATGCTCGTTTACAACCTCTCGGCTCGTTTACCGAGTTTTTTTTTCTTTCATCATATCATATTATAGCCTACATGTCTATCTAAAAAAATAAACAAAATGAAATAACAGGCCCATCCAGATTTTTTTAGGCCCACCCATTAGCCATGTTCTGTATCCGCCACTGCCCTGTACTAAAAGTAAAAAGTAGAAGTATGTGATTTGGAACGCAGGGTGGCTGTTGGCTACACCTACAGGTCCGTGGGCGGCAGTGACGTCACCCGCTGCTCCCAGTTACATGTCAAACTGCAGCAGAAGCTCTGCTGAAAATGTAGCTTCTGCGGACGCTACCACGCTATTTGACCAGTAAAATAGTTTCAGTACTTAAGAGGTATTTGATTTAGAAAACAGCGACGCTACGAGCACGCTGCTGACGAATGTAGTTTAACTGGTAATGTCGCTACTGCCCAACACCGCTCAGTCACTTTCAGCTGCCTCAAGACAGCAACACTGCAGCTGAGCTCAGCTCAGCTCATTTTAAGAGCAACACGCCCATGGAGCTCAGATGGACACAAGACACTTTGCTGTTTCCACAAGGGGGCGCTGGATGGGGAAATGACAACTGAGCTGCTCGGAAAGTAGAGAAGACACTGGAGCCATGTTTGGTGCTGCTTTGTGTCGGGTGTCAGATAGGACTGACTTTTGTTTAAATTGTAGGAAAAATGAAGAATTTGTACCATTTTTAAATTTCCCATTTTCTCTAGAACCGATGTAAATGTTCTTGTTGAGTGGACAAACTGAATGTTCTGCACAAACTCTGGTATGTTTTCTCCTCACAGCTGCAAAACACCTGCCAGAAGAGCCAAAGGAGGGAGAAGATGGAGCGGCCGTCAACATCGGAGTTGTGATTGGAGCTGTGATCGGTTCTCTTGTAGTTCTCGTAGTTCTTCTCATGGTGGTGATATTCGTTTGTGGACTCGCTTAGAAGCACAAGGTATATTTACTTTTTCTTTCTTTTTGACAAATTGTAATGTTATGTTTGTGTTTGTTCACATGCCAGTGTGCCATTCTTGTTTTTAGTGTTATTACTTATGTTGTGATATAATGTTATTATGTGTCATTTGATTCAGACACACCGGGACCTGCCTGTGCTGAGTTCCACCATGTTCCTGTGACTTGAAAAGAAACTGTTCCTTGAGTCCTGCTGCTCCATGAGGGAACAGGCACTCCACAGATGATTGGTGTTTTTTGTCCACAAAGCAGAGACATCGGAACTGAGGAGGTGGGAGGAACATGGATCAGGCTGTCCATCCATACAACATCACATTACAGCTGCTCTCAGTAGATTAAAGGGTAATTCCGGTATTTTTCAACCTGGATCCTATTTTTGGGGTCCACATGACTGATAGGAAAACATTTTTGAAATTGGTCCAGAAATCAGTGTCATCTTGTCAAGTGTGACAAGACAAAACTGATTTGACAGCCAGAAGATGATACCACAGATACTGGCGTGTATTTTTGGTATCTCACTGGCTTAACCAGCCTCTACCTCTGCAGCCAATGAAGGAAGACTTGTGCCTTGAAAGGTAATATTTCTTCAGGCCTCAGAAACACAAATGTATGCACCTTGTTCCCTATCAGGCACATCCAGTGTTTCAGTGAACTGTGTCTTTCTAACTTGCATGTTAATGGAATCTAATATCCAAACAATGTCATCAGTATTTTGACAATTAGTGATCCAACCCACATTTATCAGGCATGTCTGATGGGATGTTGGCACTTTACATTTCTTGGTACATGTTGTGGTACTTTATGTTTTTGTTGGTCTTGTTGTTTCTGTAAACCGTCAGCCCAGCCCAGTCGCCAGGAGTAAATGCTTGCATTTTGGGGGCGGTGTGGCTCAGGAGGTAGGGCTGTTGTCTGGTAATCAGAGGGTTCCTGGTTTGATCCCTGACTCCTCCAGAGAGCGTGTGGAAGTGTCCTTGAGCAAGACATTGAACCCCTAACTGCTTCTGATGGGCAGCTTGCTTCAGAGGTGCTCTCATTTTTCAATTTTGAGGCCGAGATGAACTGGGCTGCGCAGCAGCGAGATAAGGCTACATGTGGGCGTGACGGGAAAAAAGTTACAGTCGAGCGCCAAATTACACATGATCTGTTTTTTTTTCCCATGCTGCATGGCCCAGTGTGGAATGTCTTGCAGTACCGGGCCGCGGACCAGTGGTTGGAGACCACTGCTGTAGTTTGTAGAATGCAGTCACTTAAGAAGGACAGTTCTGCTCTGTTTCTATGTCAGAGTTCTGCTTTGTTTAAAACCCAGTGAACAAAGTTGTTGTTACTACTGGAGTCCTCCATACTTAAAGCCAAATGTAGTACCGTTACATGGTCACTAGGTGGCGCCAAAAGACTGTCTCATACCTGCTGGATTTGCTGTTCCAGCAGCTTCAGCCTCTACAGCAACAGCTGTGATTTTACTCAGAAAATGTCAGTTTTCTTATTTTGTTACAGTCTCAAATGTGATTTTTCATTGTCAGGGTAAAATGATGAAGCAAACTGATCAATGCTGTAAAGATATTGATGATTTTGTTATGCTCAGTTAAGTTGTGTTTTGTGTGTTTGTCGCTCCTTTTGACAGCTTGATTTATCGATGTTCTTTTAAAATCTGGTATTAGTTCAGTTCCATGTAGTATTAAAAAGCTGTTAAAAGGTTCTACACATCTGCATATACTCACAGTGCTGCACTTTAAATGGTCATTAATTACAACTGGATACAATTTTAACTGGATATTTTTTTTTAATGAGTGCACAGAGAAAATTCCTTTTACAGTTTTTCCCAATTGCTAAAACACATTTCTTGAAACCTCCACCCATTTTCTCCAAACCTTAAACACAAATCCAAAACCTCAAACTACATTCACAAAACCCCAGTCTTTTCTATCAAAATCAAACTGTCGCCTCAAAACCAGTTCTCCTGTGTTCAAAACCAAACACTGTGTTCAGGTCGTAAACACAGCAGGTAAACACACAGTCACCTCAGAGCATTCATCAGACGCTACATCAAATAATTTAGGACACAGCATCCAGGGAATGTTAGCAGAAAATGTTGATTGTAAATGCATTTAGCAAAATAATATGGTAGTCAAAGCAATATCTAGACTACATTCAGCACTTTCATAACAAAAAATAAAACTAAATGAAAAGCACATTACTGCACAATCAAAGTCACTGAGATTCATTCTCCAACATCATGTCTTTGTTGGGGGTTGGACTCTTTGTCCTGCTTCCCTCATTGTCATCCCATCAACAAGGACATGGTGAACAATAGTCGCCCAAATTTCATCAGTAATGATAGTTTTTGGTCTTCCTTGGCCTCTTCCTCGTCCACCACCTCTCATACGTACTCTTCCTCCTCTGCCTCTCTGTTCACTCTGAACTGACCTTTATCCTGAACAATTGGTCTGATCACATCATTAGAAACGTGTGTGTTCAGTTTTGAGTTGTTGTGTGTAAAAGGTGACAGCTGTTGGAGTTGTGTTCACATTTAGCTGTCAGTGTTTACAGTTTTGCAACATGAGTGTATGACAGTGTGAAATGTGTTTTGTGACTGAGAATGTGTTTAAGGTTTAGCCAAAAAGAGCGGATGAGTTTTGCAAATTATGTCCAAGTACCTGAGCAGTGTTTAAGGTTTGACCCAAAGAGTGTTTGATTGGAAAAATGAGTTTAGGCCACTGAGAATTTGGTTCAGAGAATGGAGTTTAGTGTTTTAGCAACTGAGAAAAACTGTAAAATGGAGAGAGCACCACCTCATGGTTATAAACTTAAGTAAGTTTGGTATATAAAGCAAACTTTACTTTATGCTTTTATTATCAAAGGTAATACTGTTTGGAAATTATAATTTCATGCTGTGCCTCATCATGACGGCTTCTTATTTGAACAGACGAGTTAGTAAAGGTTTTCCTCTCTATGAAAGGGATAGATTTTTTTGCCATAATATTAACACCACATGCGTGGAACATTTGTGCTGACTGAGTTTATATAAATAACAGAGTTCATTCAACTCTGCTGAAATTATCTCTAAACTCTACTCTGAAAAAACCGAATGTACTGAATATATTTTTCATGTCTTTAGATAATGAAATAATTTGTGATCTCAAGACAGTGGTATTAAAAAATAATTACAAGCACAAATGCTGTCATCTCAAGATAACGAAGCTCATCTTGTGATAAGTTTCATTTGGTTAACTCGTATTTTAATGTATGTTCTGTCACGGCTTCCGTAGTACATAACAACATATAAATAAATTTTTCAGGCCCTTTGCATTTTGAATTTTCACAAACAAATGTATTTTATTATATTGTACATTTCATATATATTTCCAATGACTCTCCTTTAACAACACTGCCAAATATTATTATCCTTTTCTTGCAAATAATAATGTTATGTTTTGGGAAAATAAAAGCTTTTCAAAACCTTGTGTGTGCTTTTGTGTGACTTTAAAGTTTCTGTAAAAATCCTTCAGATGTTTATTTCTGACCCCTGCAGTCTCCCACAGCTCCTGTCAGAACTTATAGAGCGCTTAAGTCACATGCAGTACCAATGAATGGCCACTAGGTGCCGCCAAAAGACCACCACACTGGTTATATTTGATTATGATATAAATACCAGCAGATCAAATTCTCAGATTATAAAATTTAGGAGAGAAAATGAAGTTGAAAGAAACAGTCAGCACCTCGTCCAAATCAGTGAGTTGTTTTCTTCTGAATCGGCCCAAGTCACGGCAACATCTCTTCAGAGTCCAGACGCTGAGGAGAAGATTGTGACTGTGGGCTCAAACCACCAGGATTTCCTGCTGACTGGATCATCATCATCATCATCATCATCACTGTCACTCCTCTCTGTTGATACTGAGGACCAGCATGCAGTCAGTTGGGTGGAGACGATGACAGAAGATTCCCACCAACTTTATTCATGTGAAGGCCACAGACGTGTGTGTCCTCTGCACTTCACAATACACACACACACACACACACACAGCTGATTTCCTGGTTAAGTTCTGCTCTACTTTTCCTTTGACTGTTCAGCTTTAGTGCTCACCGTCGCCCCCTGGAGGCGAGGACATAAATAAATAATGACGGAAATAAATAAATAAATGAGCCCATCAGCTTTTCTGTGCAGAACAGAATGACAGTTGTCAGACAGAACAAACAGAAATTAAGCTTTACTCGTCTTTATTTGTCTGAAACTCGGTGTTTCGTTTGTTATTTTTTGTTATTTATTCATTTATTTATTTGAAAATCAGACTGACGTTTCTGTCTCTGCTGCTTCGTGTCTCATCTTCCTCTCTGGTGTTACACTCTCTGCTCCTCTGTGTGAGTTCGGTTTATTTTGAAGTCGTTGCTGTCAGTCAGCTGATGCGGAAGGCTGCGCGTGTAGTTTTGTGGGCACACATGCGCACGAACAACTCGAAACTTTGTGGGCGTGCTGCCTTTTATTGTGAAACGAAAACGGCCGGAAATGCAAAAAAAAAAAAAAAAAAAAAAAAAAAAAAAACAGAAAAAAACAAAAACAAAAACAGTGTGTCGCAGCTCACTAAAGTGTAGACCCGGGAAGTTGCAGGTGCGGAAAAATGAACCTTATTCTGAACTCAGCCCGCAGGAGAGCCGAGGGAAATGTCTTCAGCGAGGTGAGAATGCGTTTACTTTGGGTTTTACTTTAATTTTTGTTGCGTTTGAGTTGAAACAGTCCCAGCTGGCATTCAACTACGGAAGCGTAGAGCTGCCAGACCAAGAAAATAAAAACCGAGAGGCTCAGTATCACGCAATTACGTAAAAAGTTTATTGTTATAACAATATATTTTCACGTTATAACGTGAAATTATCACGTTATTTCATTATATGATTTTTTTCATGTTATAACGTGAAAATATCACGTTATTTCATGATATGCTTTCACGTTATAACATGAAAGTATCACGTTATTTCGTGATACGACTTTTTCACGTTATAACGTGATAGGTATCACGTTATTTCAAGATGGGAAATTTTCACGTTATAACGTGAAAGTATCACATTATTTCGTGAAACGTGTTTTTGTTTACTGTCTGCTGGCCATCTGTAAATCATGGCTGCTTTACATGATGCCATTAGATCATATTTCATGCTTGGCTTGAGACATGGGGAGATTTTACAGTTATTGGGCTCCGTGGATGACATTCATATAAGCATGCGTACCCTGAGAAGAATTTTGAAAACAATGGCATTATACCGGAGGAAAAACGAGTCGGACCCTCTTGAGGTAGCGTCATTCCCCATTGATCAGCTGGAGGGACACGGCCGGCGAGGCAAGTACAGTGAGAAACTTTAACAAATGCCTCACTGTACTTTGGGTGACAACATATCCAGCTTGGATGCAGTTGAGGTGATGGAGCTTGTATCCATGCAGCCGGCCGTGTCCCTCCAGCTGATCAATGAGGAATGACGCTACCTCAAGAGGGTCCGACTCGTTTTTCCTCCGGTATAATCCCATTGTTTTCAAAATTCTTCTCAGGGTACGCATGCTTATATGAATGTCATCCACGGAGCCCAATAACTGTAAAATCTCCCCATGTCTCAAGCCAAGCATGAAATATGATCTAATGGCATCATGTAAAGCAGCCATGATTTACAGATGGCCAGCAGACAGTAAACAAAAACACGTTTCACGAAATAATGTGATACTTTCACGTTATAACGTGAAAATTTCCTATCTTGAAATAACGTGATACCTATCACGTTATAACGTGAAAAATTCGTATCACGAAATAACGTGATACCTATCACGTTATAACGTGAAAAAGTCGTATCACGAAATAACGTGATACTTTCATGTTATAACGTGAAAGCATATCATGAAATAACGTGATATTTTCACGTTATAACGTGAAAAAAATCATATAATGAAATAACGTGATAATTTCACGTTATAACGTGAAAATATATTGTTATAACAATAAACTTTTTACGTAATTACGTGATACTGAGCCTCTCGGTTTTTATTTTCTTGGTCTGGCAGCTCTACGCTTCCGTAGTTGTCTCAACATTAAAACAATGTTGAAATAATATATAAGGCTAACAATTGCAGAAACGTTGACAACCTATCAATAAATCAACGTTGAAATTTAAACAAGATCTGTATGTTGATTCAACCTATTGTCCTCTTCCATGTTCCATTTTGAAATTATCATTATGATCGTTATTTTTATTTTCCTAGCATTTTTTGTATTTTGTTCATAATGTTCTTCAATTAAAAAAAATCAAAAATATACATTTTATACATTAAAAATAGACACAGATGAGTTTGTGTCCTGCATGTGGTGTATTCAAATACAAAGAGGTAATCTCGAGATCACATGAGACTTCATAAGCAGGAAGTATAGAAAATGATACAGACAATAGACATAAGGCAGAAGTCATAAATCTTATAAAGGATCAAATACACAAAATTTGGCAAGAATATTGGAATATTACTGATACAGTGCAGGAGCCCAAGGGAGGAGATCCACTTAAAAATAGGCCACACCCCAGCTGGCATTTCAACATTTATTCAACACTGAATCAACATCATAACTCATGGGTGAATCAATGTTGAATTTGGTGTTGATTTTGCAAAGCGAATCAATGTTGATATTGTGATGTTGTTTCAATGTCTCACGTCTCAACATGAGTGAACTAACCCAGCTGGCATTTTAACATTTATTCAACACTGAATCAACATCATAACTCATGGGTGAATCAGTGTTGAATTTAGTTTTGATTTTGCAAAGCGAATCAACGTTGATATTGTGATGTTGTTTCAACATGAGTGAACTAATGTTAAAGGCACAACAGTGAATTAATATAGAAAATTCTGTTCCCGCTGCCGGGGGGTGCGCGTCTGAATCACTAGGAAAGTAGTAGGAAAAATAGTTCTGCTTTGAAAAATGTAACTAGAAAAGCAAAGCAATGTATACTTTTTTACACGGTGACACTTGACGAGGCAGGAGTGCCAGCTCTCTCCCCCATTGACTCCCATAATACCTGGAACCAGGGGCGGACTGGGACAAAAAATCGGCCCGGGCATTTTGGACCAGACCGGCCCACCACATTCGATAACGCACACCTTTCCGGTCTTTGCTCTCTTAAATGTGTATACCAACTGTGCAACTCTTTAAAACCATAATGCCATGCAATTAGTTAGCTGTCATCAGCAGTGTTGGGCACGTTACTTTGAAAAAGTAATTAATTATAGTTACTAGTTACTTCTACTAAAAAGTAATTAATTACCAGGAAAAGTAACTATTACGTTACTTTTTTAAAAATTGTTCAAATATGTCAAATTACTTGGCTGCCCCAATCATACTGGACTATAGTACTATAGTGGAACAATAAAATACAATAGATGAATAGGAATTGAACTTTTTTATTCTATTGAACAGGCCACAACTGGCCAACACCTTTTGGGCATCTACTTCAGATCAGTAAGTGCAGGTGCCTATCAACATGAATGGAAAATGAGCCCAGACTGCACATAGGAAGGTCATGGCGACAAACAAAGTAGCCTATACCACACAAATCCTTTAATTCTGAATCTGATTCGATTGGTATATATATCTCCCCATAAAGTTAGAACAAGGCATTAAAAAAGGCAAAAAAAAACCCAAACAACAACAAAACAACAACAACAACAACAACAAAAAAAACCCAAAACAAAACAAGGCAAAATAATAATAACAAAAATAATAATGATAATAATAATTTAGCACCTGGGTTACAAATTCACAAAAAGAGTACAGAAATGAAAATTTCAGAAACCCTAAATGCTGCTGTGTGTGTCATCTAGCCAGTGACAGGCAGAATGATAAGAATCACTTCACTGTCATGGTTAACAACAAAGTGAGGTAGGCTAATAAAGTAAAATCCACCTTTTGTCCGGGTGGGAAATTGAACCGAAGATCTCCTGCATGGCAGACGGGGGCACTATCCGCTCTACCATCGGGAATTGTATTCATCTGGCATTGTTTGGGCTTGTTCTTCATTCATGTTGATAAATTACGAAAAAGTCCGATCGGTTTGAAAATTGACAGCCGCTTTTTTTCTCGCAGTTTCTCTGCGCCACATTTGCGTTTCCTCTCCATCTCAGTAGATCCTATGAGATAACATTCGACCCGCGTTGCACTGCACACCGGCTCACCGGTCCGAGCCACAGACTCGTGATATGATTGGGCCAGCCCCGTGTCAGTGAAGAAAAATAACCAATGGGCCGCAGAGCAGCGTGTCTCAGGGGCCGGCCCGGTGCTGAGTAAACAAACTCTTGCAATGACTTTATTTGGCGAAATCATTATGCAGGCGGGACCAAACTACGCAAAAGGGGTTGTTTAGCAATGTGATTGGGCCAGCCCAGTGTCAATCGGGCCGCTGATCTACTGATCTTACGGTCAGCTATTTCAATAATAATTAAAAAAAAAAAAAAAAAAAAAAAAAAGTGTCGGGGGACTGTCGGCCCACTTAGCACATCGGCCCACCGGGCAAATGCCCGGTGTGCCCGATGGCCAGTCCACCCCTGCCTGGAACCCACAAGCTGGGGAGAGAAGGACAAACACACACTTTTTTAACTCGATGAATCTCGGGTATTTTGGGGAGTTGGCAAATAAGACACAGTTTGAAAGCCCAAAGCCTTACCTTTCTCATGATACCTTTTATTTTCCGCTCGGACTTACTGTCTTTGAGAAAAAAAGCATTTGTTTGACCAGTACTTTTAGGCGATTTTCTCCCAAGAGTCACTGTCACTCCTGCTGTGTGCTCACACACTCTACAGAGCCTCATTTCTGGTTCAGCCCACACAAGCAGCATTAGTCCAGCGGATAGGCTCTCTGCCTGCCATCGCTTTTGCCCAGGGTTCAACTCCCCACCTGGGGAAAAGCGACAGCACTCCACAACCTACAAACAGCACAGGGCTGGTGGGTTACCACGCGGTTGCAAAGGTGGCAGCACGTTCAGAGTTTCTCCTTACTCATTTTTAGTGATTCAGACGCGCACCCCCCGGCAGCGGGAACGGAATTAGTTCACTCATGTTGAAACAACATCACAATATCAACATTGATTCGCTTTGCAAAATCTACACCAAATTCAACATTGATTCACCCATGAGTTATGATGTTGATTCAGTGTTGAATAAATGTTGAAATGCCAGCTGGGGTCAGAGAGGCATGACGAGACTTCACAGACCAAACAGACGGTCAGTAATCTGATGTCAGCAGGTGAAACCCAGACTACACACGTTGAAG
The DNA here is from genome assembly GCF_902150065.1 of Myripristis murdjan. Lineage (NCBI taxonomy): Eukaryota > Metazoa > Chordata > Actinopteri > Holocentriformes > Holocentridae > Myripristis > Myripristis murdjan. Next base: position 2,840,139 of record NC_043997.1, read on the forward strand.
AGCCACCAAAACAGAAACCTCGTGTTTGTTGTTTGTTGTTGACATGAAGTGACGCTGCAGGAGCCTGTCTCACCCTCGTCCTGACGCTCTCACCAGAGGCGGCGCTGCAGCCCGCTGGGCAGTGTCGGGCTGCAGGAGGCACAAAATAAAACTATAAGAGAAACTGTCTATTTGGAGTATTATGAATGAACTATGATTGTGACACCCGCCCACCCTCTGACCTCCAGTTTGCAGCCTGGAGGAGTCTGGGAGGAGCTGCAGTGGTGGCTGACAGAAAGTCCTGCATCTTCTCTGTTTCTGGGACTGGAAAGATTCACTCCAGCAAGAGGTGAGACTCTGGCAACACACACACACACACACACACACACACACACATACACACACACACACACACACGGAGGCTGCAACCGGAATCTCAACAGTGTTATATTTTGAAATTCAGTTATTACATTATTGGCTGCTACAGGCCTCCAGGGGGCGACCTAGAGCATCAGAACTGGGCCAGTGATCACAGTGGAACCTGTGGCCATAGAAATCAGTTTGAGTAGAGTTTAGAGATAAACTCTGTTATTTATACAAACTCAGTAAGCACAGATGTTGAGCATGTGGTGTTAATGTTGTTATGACAAGTAAATCCATCCCTTTCATACAAAGGAAAACCTTTACTTACTAACTCACCTGCTAACTCACTAAATAACAAAGTAAAGCACAAGTGATGTCATCACATCACCCAGAGGACATTCAAATGTTTTTAAAAAGATGTTTTTTTTTTTTTTTTTAAAAGGACAGTGTGAGTTCTCACGTCTTAAAACCTTTTGTTGTGTCTCTGCTGCTCAGTGGCTGTGGTTTGGTTCTCCACACTCTGACAGTCTGGCTCAAATCACAAGAAAACGTCTTCATGTCCTCTGCTTCCACAGGGAGAAGATGATCTCCAGCCTCCTGCTGCTGCTGGTCCTGACCTCCTCTGTCTGCGGTGAGCTCACACCTTCTGTTCATAACACTGAAATACACACTCAGTGTCACTTTATCAGCTCCACCTGTATAATCTAATCTAATCCAGTCCAGCTGTTGTGCCATAAAGTTTCCTCTCCTGCTGCCTATAATGCTCAGCTTGTCTTGTTGTCACGGTAACAGAGGTGTTCATTCACTTCTATGTTTGGCATTGAGCTCATAGTTAGTGCTACAACCTCAGTAATAAACACAGAATTAAAGTGACACATTCTGCAGAATGTCAACATAAACTGAACATTATAAAGTTTGTTAAAAGGGAGAATTTATGGCAGAGCAGCTGAGCTGAGCTGGTCAGACTGGACAGACTGGAGCTGAGGGAGAGACACTGAGTTTAAATCTGTCTTCAGATAAAGTTCTTTAGATCATTACACACATCCTCACATGCTGTCTTTCTCTCTCTTACATCTGTGGCTAATAATTAAAAAAGAAGAAAAAGAATATTGTTCCCAGTGGTTGAGGCCTTGCTGCTCATAGATATCTATAATAAAAGCTAGATGTCTTACGGCGGAGTCTGTAACGTCATCACCGGGCGGCCATCTTACCACAGGCCAGCTCTCTGGCAGAATCTGTGGTACCTGAGGGAAGGTGAGTGATCTGCACAAACGTAAATACTCTTATCTCGCTGAAATCTTGACGGATTTACAAACGGTTTGGTTTCTTACAAACGTTATTAATGTGGCTACAATTCTGGATGTTTGACCGGAAGTGTAACAAAATTATTAATTAAGTGCAGTATTATAGCTACATCTCTGACGTTTATGACAAACCAAACCGTTTGAAAATCGGTAGAAAATTGAGCAAGTTATGGTTGTTACAAAGTACATGCACCACTACTACAATGTTATAGGTGAGCGAGCTGACTGTGGCAAGATGGCCGCCATGTGCGGACGTGCGACTCCATTGGCCGACAGCGCCCACGAGACATCTAGCCTTTATTATAGATATCTATGTTGCTGCTACTGTCTGCAGGGTCCCTTGACCTCGGACCTCCAGATGTGTGAATGAAAATGGGTTCTCTCCCCTTTGCAGACACGCCCACCTTCTGCTAATCCCATGCAGTTTGGGCCCCAAAGCCTGCAGTCCACATGTGTTCTTGTGGCCTGTTGTAAAATGGTGTGTGTGTGCAGACTGGGGCCTAAACAGTCTTGATTTGCATCGGCTGCCAAGCAACGTTTGACCAGTTATTAAATCCAGGGTTGACTTAAATTTTCCAGCAGCACTGTGAATGTTTAATGGCTGTGTTCATTAAAGACATGAATTGTTATAATTGTTTGTGTGATATTAGGTTAAGCACATTGTGTTTGTCTATACTTGTGACTTAGATGCAGATCAGATCACATTCTATGACCAGTTCATGCAGAAAACTAGGACATTTCAAAGGGTTCACAAACTTTTTCTTGCCATTGAACTGTTTTGAAGAAGGAACTCAGACACTTTTACTCATAGTACATTTCAAATGATACACTTTTTACTTTTACTGCAGTAGATTTTTACAGCAGTACTTTACTGTAGTAATACTGCAGTCAAATCTCAGCAGAATAACAGAAGTTCTAAGGCACCCCAAGATTTCAAGGCACAGATCCTGTGGGAAGGGTCTCCAGTTTGGTGACCACAGGATTGCATCCCTGCTCTTTGTGGATGATGTGGTCCTGCTGGCCTCATCAGGCTGTGACCTTCAGCAGTCACTGAGGCGGTTTGAGGCCAAGTGTGAAGTGGCTGGGATGAAGGTCAGCACCTCTAAGTCCAAAGATGTGGTTCTCTGTTGGAAAAAGGTGGTTTGCCCTCTTTGAGTGGGGAGTGAGTTACTGCCTCAAGTGAAGGAGTTCAAGTATCTCAGGTTGTTGTTCATGAGTGAGGGTAGAGTGGAGCGGGAGATTGACAGGTGGATCGGGGCGGCAGCAGTTCTGCGGTCGCTGTTCTGGACCGTTGTGGTGAAGAAGGAGCTGAGCCAAAAGGCAAGGCCCTGTGTTACTGGTCGATTTTTGTTCCAACCCTCACCTGTGGTCACGAGCTGTGGGTAGTGACCAAACGACCAAGCTCATCACACATACAAGCAGGGTTTCCTCCGCAGGGTGGTCGGGCACACCCTTAGGGATAGTGTGAGGAACTCAGACATCAGGGAGGAGCTTACAGTAGAGCCGTTGCTCCTGCACATTGAAAGGAGCCAGCTGAGGTGGTTCTGGCATCTAGTCAGGATGCCTCCTGGCCGCCTCCCAGTGGAGAAAATGTTCCAGACATGACCACCTGGGAAGAGACCCCTGGGTCAGACGCCTTGGGATCCCCTAGGAAGAGCTGGTGGATGTGGTGAGGGAAAGAACCTTCTGGGCTGACCTCTTCAGCTTGCTGCCACCTTGAACTGGTCCCGGATAAGCGGTGGAAAATAAATGAATGAAAAACTAAACTAAAACTAAAATTTTCTAAAACTAAACTGAAATGAGCAAACCTACTCTGGGAACTAAACTGAAAATAAACTGAATTGAAAACAAAAAATTAAAATGAAATAAAAAATAAAAAACAAATGAAAAACACAAAACTATAATAACTGCTTTTTTCCCTCTCTCCTTCACAGGACGAATTGTTGTGAATGTGAGCCAGACTTTCTACCAGGCCGTGGAGAACAGCAGCATCATGATGGAGTGGATCTTCATGCCCATCATTATCCTCACCAACCTGAACGTCTATTGTTCATTTTGGTTGTCCGATCACAGGACTGCTAAGACTTTATATCATCTACAAGGCGGCGTTGAACACCCAGAGTCTCAAGACCAGCAGTTTGTGGGACGAGCTCGATGGGACAGGGAGGACCTGGGAAAAGGACTCGTCAGACTCCACCTGTCCAGACTCAGGATCAACGACTCTGGTATTTACCGGTGTGAAGTGTTCACTGAAGATAATGATGATGATGGGGGTTTCAGTGAGTGCTTGCTCAACGTCACTGGTAAGTGGACTCAGTAGAACCCAGTAGAACTTTCCTCACTATTTTCACATGAGCAGCATCAAGCAGGGGTGTTAAACCCTGGAGGGAGCGTCAGCCACACCTTTTAAAGGGGATGGGAGATGGCCCTCTGATTGGTTTATTGCATGTTACAGACTCCATTGACTCTCCTGAGGTGAAGCAGCATCCCTGTGTGTGGAACAAGCAGAGTGGATGCGTACTGGCGCTCCCTATGTAGTAGGGCTGCACAATTAATCGAATTTTAATCGTGATCACGATTTTGGCTGCCACGATTAAATGAGCCTGATCGTCGGCGATATTTACATTAAAAATGCGGGCTCTGCTGCATATCTAATCAAGCACTTTCTCAGCCAGTAGTCAGCCAACCACCAGGGGGCGAACGCATGGTTAGGGCTTCATTAAGCTGCCTAAATAACAAGCGAGCGCACTCTGCAGCGGCAGCCTCAAGTTACTCGGTGGACTGATGAGAGCGAGTCATGTCGGGAGAAGAAAGTAGGTTATGGCAGTTCCTGCAACAAGTTCCCCGTCAGAAAGGCTCCTCAGGGCCTGCTTACATAGGGCCATTTGCTGCGTATCGTACTAAAGCAAAAATGCCCCCCTCCCCAGTCCCCGGCTGGCCTGCACTCACATTACCTGAAGCCCAAACGTGCCCAAGCGCGATTGCCCCTGGTATACACATCATCACGTTCAAATACGACAACAGGCATGTTCGACGTCATCATGAATCAATATAGTTCAAATACATTCATTATGTCTTCCTTTAACTAAAAGACGTTTTTGTTTCTTTTAATCAGACACGGGATGTTTATTTACCTTGACAGTTTCGGAGGTAACTTCCTCCTTCAGAAAGGTCCAACTGACAGCCGGAGCGGCATGTCAGCTGGCTGCCGCGCACACCGGCCGGCCCACCTAATGCCGGCAGGTGCTGCGGCCGGCACCGTGGCGCACACAGACTGCTATATATACTTTCATCATAAATCAAGTTTTGTTTATATGCGGTTGCAGCAGCACCATGGACAGCGACACAGACAACATGGTTGATTATTGATTGCGCAACGCGGCCATTCACCGGTAATCGCTGCGCGCATTAAAGGATTTTGCAGAGGCAGGAGGAAAGTTGCATGATTTACATCGTATCCACGTTCGCGCGCTGCGTGCGTGACCGTGCATGTGCTCATGCATGAACGCCCGTATCGTGCTGGAGCACACCACACCCCCACCAACCGTGCCAGAGTGGGGAAGTGTGCTGTATTCAAGCACGGAACGGAGCGATTACACTAGTCAAACAATTTTATTTATTTATTTATTATTAAGCATTTATTCTTATTTAAAGTTTCATTTTGCATTGAAAACTGTTCATATATTGTTTGTTTGTTTAAAAGTAGTGCAATAAAAATACACATGCTTTTCCCTAACATGGTGAATAATCGTGATTAATAATCGTGATTACAATATTGATCAAAATAATCGTGATTATCATTTTGGCCATAATCGTGCAGCCCTACTATGTAGACCACCATTATTATCTCGATAATGAGCTTCAAATAGCAGAGAAAACTGCAGCACTGACTTCAGAGCTGCTGTTTGTTGCTCAGTCACTTTCAGCCTCAGGACAGCAATACAGCAACACTGCAGCTGAGCTCAGCTCATTTTAAGAGCAACAGGCCCATGGAGCTCAGATGGACACAAGAGACTTTGCTGTTTCCACAAGGGGGCGCTGGACGGGGAAATGACAACTGATCCATTTGGAAACTAGAGAAGACACTGGAGTCACACTTGGTGCTGCTTTGTGTCGAGTGTCAGATAGGAGCCCTTTTGTTTAAATGGCAGGGAAAATGAATAATTTGTCCCATTTTTAAATTTCCCATTTTCTCTAGAACCGATGTAAATGTTCTTGTTGAGTGGACAAACTGAATGTTCTGCACAAACTCTGGTATGTTTTCTCCTCACAGCTGCAAAACACCTGCCTGAAGAGCCAAAGGAGGGAGAAGATGGAGCGGCCGTCAACATCGGAGTTGTGATTGGAGCTGTGATCGGTTCTCTTATAGCTCTTCTGATGGTGGTGATATTCATTTGTGTACTCTGTTGCTCAGAAGCATAAGGTATATTTACTTTTCTTTCTTTTTGACAAATTGCAGTGTAATATTTGTGTTTGTTCACATGCCAGTGTGCCATTCTTCATTCATTCATTCATTCATTACACATGGATCCAAACACTCCTGTTCATCTTCATTTGCCATTTTGACCGGGATCACAACCACCAGCCACAGAGGAGAGGAAATCCTCCACCAAAGCAATCTGACCGAAAAGAAAATGCTGTTCTAAAAGTGTAGGTAATGTTCTTAGACATAAAGAAAAACGCCTGTCTATGTAGGGATTTTTTCCATGTTGTTATCAGACCCTTACAATCACAATCTGATCCTGTTTGTGGCACAAAAACAAGCACTTGCAGTGGACATGATATGACAGACAAATTTGCCCGATGTGATTCCACTGCAGCCCATTTTGCAGCTGCTGGTTGAAGAGATCTCATTCAATTCTGGAGCAGTTTTAAAAAATGTTGTCCCTATCAGTCATTTGGACCCCAGAAGGTAGAAAAAATAGGGCCGAGCTTGAAAAATACCAGAATTATCCTTTAAGCTTGGAGCTATAGTGAACTGTATTGATCCAGCACTTTTCACTTTCTGCTTCTGCTGCCTTTCAAGTAAGACGTGTGTCTTGAAATGTAATATTTCTACAGAGATTGAGGCGTTAGAAACTCATGCACCTTGTTAAGAATCCTTCAAGTTGTAGTCTTAGTGCATTTAAGCTTTTATTTTGAAGTAGACGCTCTTATTTTGATAACGTCTATGCAGTTCCTTCCTCTTTTCTCAGTATGTTTACAGTGGTGTAGCAGTCATTAGGGAATTTAAGCAAAGGCGGATTGTGCGGCGGCTACTGCAACCGGAAATGGATCTCTCCTGATGGTCTTGCCGTAGCTGTCAAATCCACAGTAGTCATTAAGCAAACTGCCGCGGCAGCGTTTTCCTCAGCGTCAACGCTGTGCAGTTTTATTAATTAAAAGTGTTACACTCATAGTGTGTGCTTTCAAGTTTTTTTGCTATTCAAATGTATTGTCATTATGCCAAGTGCAGGTAGAGAGCAAAACGGAAAGATGTGTGCATTTCGGACAATCATTTAAAGATTTAATTAATAATAATAATAATAATATATTACTAATAATAATTAATTATTGACAATTAAGCACACATCTGATCGGAGTGTGAAGGGATAGTTCAGTGCGTGACCTGCATGCCGTGCAAGAACACATTTAATTTCAGAAATACGAGGAAAACTATTTAACTGACGTAAATATCATGCGTTGTAGCGACTATATCGCTGCGTTCCAATACCCATACTACCATACTATTTAGTAGGGAAAAAAAGAATTAGTATGTCCCAATACATACTAAACTACATACTTTTTAAGGGCAGCTGCAGTACATACTAAAAGTAAAAAGTATAAGTATGCGATTTGGAACGCAGGGTATGAGAATGATCCTTTCGCCGTTGTAGATCAGGATCAGGCGGCTACGGCAGACAACCCCTGCGTTCCAAATCGCATACTTATACTTTTTACTTTTAGTATGTACTGCAGCTGCCCTTAAAAAGTATGTAGTTTAGTATGTATTGGGACATACTAATTCTTTTTTTCCCTACTAAATAGTATGGTAGTATGGGTATTGGAACGCAGACAACGCCGGCACGACGGCTGAAGTCTCGATCAGCAGAGCGCAGATCCATTTCCGTTTGCCGTAGCCGCCGCACAAACCGCCGTTGCTTAAACTCCCTATTGATGATGTAAGTTCTGCTTCAATTTATGTGAAATTAATATGTACATGTCACTTACCTCTTCTTATACTGTTGTTTAGCTCCTGATGTGTATTTGAACTCTTTAAAGTGTCCGTTTTTCACCCGCTAGCATGATTGCGATTTAGCATTTAAGCTAACTGAGTGGATTTGTGTGAATGTGAGCTTCAGTTTGTTACAGTCTTCATGTATGCTACGTGATTTCTTTGAAGCAGTACTTATAGGTCTAAATATTATACAGCTGACATGAATGTATTTTATACTTACCGCAAGTGTTTACTTACTGCATTTAATTTACAGTATGACATGATTTATTTTTGTTATATTTTTTCAGAAACTGCTCTGTAACTGGAATGCATCACTGTGCCCATGCAGTTCTTCAGTAAACAGTTAGAACTCAACTGATGTCTAGGGTTGCCAGATCTGCGAGACAAAAGCAGCCAAACAGCAACTCAAAACCAGCCCAAAACCCGCCCAACCGGGTATAAAAAGGGCCCAAAAAATCAGCCCAATATCAAAACTCAAAATATGCCCATAAAAATCCATATATGTTGCTTTTAAAGTCCAACAGCATTGCTATAATTGCAAAATGCACTATAATATCTATAAAAGAACACCATAAACATTAAAGGCAATTTCCCGAAACAGTTCTTTCACCTGTTTAATTTACAGTATATCAGAACTTAAACTATAATATGGGATACCTCACTTCAGCTGAGTGGTGCTGATGATGTGATTGGTCATGTGCTGAGTGGCCTCACACAGCACTGGCATATTATTTGTCTGTGGAGCATGTGACATATGTGGATAGTTTATATGCTGATCTGGCCCAGAGTCAGTTTGACAGGATTTTTGGGTATAAACGTCGGTCATTCAAAATATGAATCTTTATTCATGTCTGCCCAAGCCCAACCCGCGGACAAAATTTGTTACCCGCGGCAATACTTAAAAAGTAGCCCAATTTGGCGGAAAAAACGCGGACTTGGCAACCCTGCTGATGTCTCATGTGCTCTCTGACCGGAGCCCTGCAGTGGTCAGTTAGGCTAGCAATCAGTATCAGAGGTCCCAATCCTCAACACACCTTGTTCCCTACCAGGCAAGTCCAACATTTCAATTAACTGTCTTATTTTAACTTGCTGCCCTGCGATGGTGTGTGTGTTCTTGGTTCATTTCAACAGATTTGTTGGTTTGCATGAATTTATTTAACATTTCATTCTGCCGACTGGGTCAGCCAGAACTCATTTCATTAAGAAAATGAGTTCTGCCTTGTTTTTTTTTTTTTTTTTTTTTTTTTTTTTTTTCTGTATTTTTGAATTGATAATTATTTCAAAATTCAGACAAAAGTTTTTTTTTTTTTTTTTTTTTAACAAAGTGGTGTTGTTACAGAGTACTCCATACTTAAAGCCAACTGTAGTACCGGTACATGCTCACTAGGTGACGCCAAAAGCCTGATTTTTCATATCAGGTTGGAATGATGAAGAAAATTGATTGACGCTTTAAGATATTGATGATTTTGTTACGTTCAGTTTTGAAGTTTTGTTACTGCCTTTTGTGTGTTTGTTGCTCCTTTTGACAGCTTGACTTATTGATGTTCTTTTAAAATCTGGTCTTAGTTCAGCTACATGTAGCATTAAAAAGCTGTTAAAAGGTTTTACACACCTGCAGATACTCACAGTGCTGCACTTTGAATGGTTTTATTTTTTTATTTATTTATTTTTCAGTTTCAAGGCAGCTTAATTGATCATTTTTCCTGCCTGTTACTACACAGCTTAGACAGAAATTAGAGTGAAGGGTCGGCTCTTATGCTCAAATATAAGACTGTTTTTTAAGTGATCTGAGAGAGAGACTCGAGATTGTAATTTCATGTTGTGCTTCACCATTACATCTTATTATTGTGTTTCAGGTCAGATTGTTGTTGCACTTTTGTGTTTGCTAGTAGGCAAAGTAAATCAATTGTGATGTCGCTGTGAATAAAAAGGCAACTACCAACACGAATGTCACCTTATAAAATACAGTGCACATGTCTGGACTCTCACTGAATATTCACTCAGTCTATGTGGGAAATGGCTTTATGTAGCTAATATGTGTATATTATATTGTATATTATTATTATTATTATTATATTGTATAGTTTTAATGACTCTCCTTTAACCTTTTATATTTATATTTTTTATATTTTTCCTGCAAATAATAATGTTTGAGAGGAATTCACAAAAAATGCTTAAAACTTTTGTCTGTATGTTATTGTTGTTTGAGTCGTACAAATAAAAGCTTTTGAAAACCTTTTGTGTGCTTTTTGTGACCTTAAAGTTTCTGTAAAAAGCCTTCAGATGTTTATTTCAGACCCCAGCAGTCTCCCACAGCTCCTCTAAGAACTTGTATAGCACTTAAAGTTACATGCAGTACCAATAAATGGCCACTGGGTGTCGCCAAAAGGCTGCATCACACTGGGTATATTTGATTATATTTCAACACAATTTTTTTTTCCCAGAAAAAAAAATTCTCTAGAAGTTTTTCTAATTTTGTGCTAGCTGTGTATGTGTTAGCCTGGCATTTGTTTTTTGTTTTTTTTTCCCTTCTAATCAGTTTCATAATATCTTGAAAGACACTTACCATTTTTGGCTTTTTGTTTGTTTGCCTTTTTTGTTTGTTTGTTTGTTTGTTTTTTTCCATTTTTGTTTAGATTTTGATTTTTTTCCCAATTCCCATTCTGGGTTTATGAAGTTACAAATTTACAAGAGGAAAAAAAAAGTTTGCTGAGAGAAACAGTCAGCACCTCGTCCAAATCAGTTCTGTTTTCTTCTGAATTGGCCCAAATCAAGGCAATGTCTCTTCCAGATGCTGATGAAAAGATTGTGATTCTGGACTCAGACCACCAGCATTTCCTTTTCACTGAATTCCACAGGAGGAGAACAACTGGTTTTGTTATCGGAAATTTGTGAATTTTCTTTTAAATTTATGACATTAAAATCTCAGTTTTTAAGTTTGTGACTTTATCCTCATAATTCATGTTTTTTTTTTCTCATAAATTTGTGATTTTAGTCTTTTCTCAGAATATTACCCCCGGCTCCGTATTTTTTCCCTACACTGGCTCTAATACACCATTATCATACCAAAGAGCAACTAAACACCTTAAAAAAAAAACAAACAAACAAAAAAAAAACCTTCAAATAGTTAAATGGAAAAGGTTGTTTAATGTAATGAGAGCAACTGAGATCAATGTGTCTGTTCAGTTGACCATTTCTTGATTTTAATTTAGAGTGCGAATGGTCTGATCTCTGGTTTGTTTATTTTGTCCTCCGGTTGATTCTTCTCAGAGGTGACAGAGGTGATGCTCGGCGGTGACACCGGCGTCGTCGTTGCCACATTCATCATCCATTCCCTCGCCGGTCCGATTTGGTGGGGCTGTTGTCATGGAGACAGGAAAAATCAGATAATTTGTCTGACGCTAATGCATGCATGGATAGATAAATTAAGTGAACATAAACATCAAAAAGTTACAGCAGATGGTGATGATGAATGTCAGCACAGATGATCACAACGATCCACCTGACAGATCTGGAGACAGGGCGCTCTGGACCGACCGACCGACCCACTGACACGACATAGCTGTGGAGTGAAATATGTCCTAAGATATGATATAAAACAGTGGTTCTCAAACTTTTTTCAATAGGGTAGCCCCTTTGAATTATTTTTAGTAAGTACCCCATTTGAGAACCACCGACATAAAACACTCAGCAAGGATTATGGCCGCCCTCTGTACAAAGACACTTTGAAATGTAGCTACTTGAAGAAAGGGATAGCCTGGTTTACAACTGCAACAAAATCAAAGACAGCAACCTTGACTTCCTCACTGGTGCTGTAATTCCAAGCAAAATGTTGGATTGATCGATTAGCTGCTTGAGTTAGAGAGTGCTTGGTTAAATTTTTTTTAGAAAGGTGGTTGACTGTTTGGTCCGTGTTTGACCTCCAGGCCTGCTGACAGTAAACAGCATTAGAAGAGGTTGGACAAGTAAAAACGAGGCTTTTCTGTCACTCACTTTCACAACAAAACACTGCCGCTTTCGTCCACAGGGGCCGCCAAAATCAACGCAAAATGAGAGTTGCTTGACCGACCGACTACTGCCGGTGCTGAGGACTGTGTCTCCACGTCTGTTAGGTGGGTCTTCAGGATAGTTTGAGACAACATTCATGCTGGCTGGAGCAGAACTTCTCAGACTGTTTTGTTCCCCCTTTCCCTCATTTCTGAATCCAACTAATTCCCCCTTTACCCAACTGCAACGTTTTGCTTTGAAAACGGCACCAGAAAACCACAGCCGTCATGCGATAAATGAACAATAACTGAGCTTTTGAAGAATCTAACATTACGAATGGGAAATGGAGTGAAAGAGTTGCAGGTAGTGCTGAGTAGATTCATTTCAACACTGTGCCCATAACATTTCAGTAAGTCAGTGATTCAGGTTTTGCCTTTGAAGTGGTTCCTTTGGTTTAGTTGTATTTTTCATGTTTTAAAATGTACTATTAATATCTAAAAATGCATAAATGATGAAGATAATGATGATAATAATAATAGTAATAACTTTATATATCACTTCAAAAACAGGGTAGGAAGACGAGTGAAAGACAAAAATGTCAATTAGTTAGACTTAACAAGCACCATGGGACAAAAATATAAATACAAATATAAATGTAAAAAATAAGAAAGTATCAGAATAAAGAATTAAAAACAGCTTTACAAACGAGGTGTTCTGAGGAGTAATTCAAAGCATCCCGCAGGCGCAACAGCGCATCTGCTGGTTTGATATCGGTCCTCAAATTTATTAAATGTTAAAATCCTGGAAGTCTTGCTTGATGTAAGACTTTAGATGATGCAGACAACCATAGAAAATAAAAACGAAGGGACCCATTTTTGGTTGTCTGCATCATCCACCTGCCCCACCTAAGAGCAGCTGTCATTTGAGCCACTAGAGGCTTTGCAAATTATCACATGTAAACTGTGACAGCCTCGGTAAAAGCTTCTCCAGATGGTCGGTGTGGTGTCTTACCTCCAGGTCGGCCTCAGTCTACCGACAGCAGGAGAGCTGAGATGCAGTACGCACAAAACACCACTGGGTGGCAGAGCAGGAGGCTGGGTGGGCTGCTTTTAGAGGGCTCACCTAGGGAGAGAAGTGAACCTGGTCAGGTCAGTGGTGGCGGGTGTATGTTATTCAGGCTGGCCTGCAGAGTGCCGCCTGGCCTGGCACAGCAGCCTCTGGCAGGCTGCCGGCTGCCAACTGAAGGCAGAGTCCTCCCCACCAAGATAAGTAAAGTGAGACTTTGGGTCTCATTCACCAATATCTTCCTAAGTTCTTTTCTTTAATTTCATCTTAAGGAAGATTCTAAGGAAAGTCTACATCAGATTCATGACGTATTCTCAACCCGTGGGTGTTTTCTAATTGCATCGTCCTCATGAACTGAAAGTGAACAACAGCTGACCCAGATTAGCACACAACAGGTAAACGCACCGCCAGCCCCCATAGAAGAGCATGAGACTGCAGGGCTGCACACACACACACACACACACACACACACACACACACACAGACAGAATCACACGACCAGATCAAGTTGAGAGAACGGCCCAAATTAAAGTCTAAAGAGGGCGGAACACCCCCCAAAAAACAACAACAACAACAACAAAAAACACTTCTGTAGCTGCAGGAAGTCAAGACCCAACCACGTGTCATGTAGATTTTTGATTGTTCAATAAAATGATTGTAAACCACATGCAGGGCCACAAACAGAACCCAAACCGTCGTCATTTCACCACTTCCTTATTGGTGAACAACTGAAAATCCAGAGGGACATGGGCTCGTATTTCACTTTAAAACAACAGATTTGATAACATTCAACCACTTTCTTGCTTTACATTACCGTTACGTTACGTTAGACAGTGTTACATGATACAATAAGAAAAGTGTAAATTAATCATTAAATATCAACACTTTTAAAGCGTGGAAGTGAAACCCACTGGATGTGGATTTCACATCCAGTGGAACCAGTTTCACTTTGAATCATCGCCTTGAAACACAGACTGTGAGTCGACTCTGGAAACTGTGAGTTGGGTGCAGCCCTAATTTGGAAAGTTCATGTCAGGGACACGTCCTCACCCTGGACAGCCAGCCAGCTGACTGGTGACTTGGAGACATCATTCTCACAGCGGTAGAGGCCTTCATCAGACTTGGAAACACTGCTTATGGTCAGCTGTCCTGTAGACTCGTCCCTCTTGATGAGGGAGTTATCTTTATAGAACTTAGCTGGGGGGTTGGTGTAATCCAAGGCTGTACAGTTCAGAGTCACAGCAGCTCCCTTCATCACAGGATGGACAGGACTCTGCAGGATCACATAACCCTCTGAACACAGAGACAAACCCAATCCATTCAGAAACAACTTCATGAGAGAGACTGTATTTTAATTTATTTCTTATAACGGCTGGATGACAGGATGGACTTACTGCTGATGGTGATGTTGACGGTGTCGCTGGTTGCTCCCTCTCTGGACTCACACCAGTAAACTCCAGTGTCATTTGGAGATATGTAACTGAAATCGCAGTGAGACCCTGATGAATTTCCCCAGTTGTCTCCACATTTTGATATCACTCCTGTGGTTGTTTTCCTCTTCACCATCCATCCAGCAGAGCCGCCCTCCTCCTCGCAGTGCAGGGAAACCGATTTCCCCTCAAAAAACTGAGAGCTGCTGGGAGTCACAGTCAGGGAGGCTGGGCAGGAGGTGGAAGAAGGGAAGAAGACCAAATTAAGCCGATTTTGCACCCAAATGACCGGGTAAAGTAACACCAGGGGAACTTTTCAAGGAACTAAAGGTTCCTTCAGCCTGTTGCTGTCTGCGTTTCCTTGGCGATCCACAGACCCGTGAAGATTATGGCAAATTAGAGACGCTGATGTATGAAACAGCGACAGCGGTTTTACTCGTCGTTTTTTACAGTGTTGAAGCATCAGGCTGTTTAACCGGCTTGTTGACAGATTACTGACACTTTTTACAATTTTCTCTGCTTTCTCCTGCCCATCAGAGAAAAGCAGCTGTGTGTGTGTGTGTGTGTGTGTGTGTGTGTGTCTAAGAGCATCTGTCTCTATAGTAAATCATCTGCTGAGTGTTTGACAGTTATTTATTTATGCTTTAGATGAATGTAACTGATCATACAAAAAACTACATTTAAACAATAAAATATAAATTGCACACATAAACAAAATGTACCAGAAAAAAACAAAAAGTAAATTGTAAAAAAAAAAAAAAAAGTCCCCTTAAAAAAAACGACTACAAGAAAATGTTGTATGAAAAAATGCCAAAAATGAAAAATAAAAAGCACTCAGGTGAATTAAAGAAGGTGAATCAAGTGAATTTTACCCCGATTCAAAGGGTTGACCCTTTGAAACAAACTGACCTGCAAATTAGCATCAAATTACATGATTGTTTGAAAATTTGTCTCCAAAATTACCAGGAAATTATATATTAAAAAAAAATAGTAAAAATGACCCCCTAAAATTGTTTACAAAATAAATAAATAAATGAATAAAAACAACAAAATGAAACTAAAGTGAGCTAAAGTGGGCGAAGAGGCTGAAATGAAACTGTCCAGGTTGATCATCTGCTGGACTTTGATGGTAAAACACAGGGGCCCCCGAACAGGCCCCTGACCCGGGCCCCTGCCCACCTGCGTAGGGACGGCCCTGTTGGGACAAAGAGCGCCACCCGGAGGCTAAAACATGACACAAAGCAGCAGCGTCCGGCTCAGTTCTCGCCCTGAGCTGCACAAACAGGACGGGTTTGGTACCGACCTGGAGGCGTGGGGCGGGGCGTGGCGCGGGGCGTGGCCTCGCCTGGGGCGGCCCGGCAGCTCGGCGACACCAGCAGCACTGAGGAGGAGAGACGACACAGATCTTCACTTTGAGGTTTTGCAAGCTGCAAGGCGCGGGAGGTGTTTCCTGTTTGTCGGGGTGACGGCTCTGCCTCGAGGTGAGGAGCTCCAACAGAGACAAACAGAGCTCCTCCAAACCCTCCTGAGACTGGGGGTCAGGGTTACTGCTGGGCCACAATATATACCTTTTTTTTTTTTCTTCTTTTTGCTAAGTTGCTCATGCTTATTTATTTACTTTCCAATGTGCTCATGACTTTCCTACTGAGTTTTTGAATGAATTCCCTCTGGATAGAAAGCGTTAAATTTTTTATACTCAAACACTGACAATCATGCTGAGATTAAACCAGACAGACAGTCTATCTATCTGTCTATGGTTAGACAGATGGACAGACAGGTAGACAGACAGGTAGACAGACAGACGCCCTTTCAAACCTGAGCAGATTCACTTCAGTTCTTTCAAAAATGTCCACAAAGAAATCCCATGAAACAGGGCTTTATTTTTTTGCTAATGTTCCAGTATTTTTTTTTAATTAATTCGTTTATTTTTTTGCTAATTTGTTCATGACCACACCAGCTCACCCACACACACAAACACACACACACACACACACACACACACACACACATGCACACACACAAACCACTCCCAAGTTTTTGAGCGAATTAAATCATTTCTACTTGAACACTGATGAGATTAAAGCAGACAGGAGAAAATGAGCAGCACATCAGGGATCATTTATAAAAATATGGTAGTCTCTCACACACACACACACACACACACAGGCTGTACTTACAGAGCAGACACTGAAGGCATGTGATCTCCATTCTTGGTTGTATGAGTTTGGTTGCTTATATGACTTAGACACTTTGAACTTTA
This sequence comes from Myripristis murdjan, assembly GCF_902150065.1. Classification (NCBI taxonomy): domain Eukaryota; kingdom Metazoa; phylum Chordata; class Actinopteri; order Holocentriformes; family Holocentridae; genus Myripristis; species Myripristis murdjan. Next base: position 2,856,744 of record NC_043997.1, read on the forward strand.
TTCATTGCACCAATCAAACCCTCCCTCTTCCTGTTTGTGTGTGTGTGTGTGTGTGTTGTTGTGGTTTCCTGACCAGCGGCTTCTAGGAACTCAGATCTACGACAGGAGATGATTCAGTTGAATTTGCTGCACCCTCGCTCAAAAACATGAGAAACCCAGGAGGAAGAGATGTAATGATTGCCACACACACACACACACACACACACACACACACACACACACACACTGACAGACAGTCTGCAGCCAGAACAACTCTGTACATGTTTACTGTCATTATTATTATTATTATTATTATTATTTAATTTTATTATACTTTATTGAACATGTTAAAAAAAAGTCAGGGATAAACAAACAGAAGTGTGACATGTTAACAATGTGAGCAAACCAAAGCTAAATTGACTGATCATCAACCAAAGTAATACAATATAGTTCATGTTCAAAAGGGGTAGGAAGAAGCCAGAAGCTTTTCAAGTCCTAACCCTTCATTATTGCACCACCAGAGCTTCAAACACTGGAATTTACTTGCAGCTCCAAACTCAAAGACACGGTGCAAAAAACAAAACAAAACAAAACAAAAAAGGGATTTGGAGTCAGCAGGCTGCGGTATGACAGCGTGTTAGGGCCAAAAACAAAAACAAAAAAAAAAACAAACAAAAAATTAAAGGGTATTTTTCAGTGCTTTTATTTTGAAAGAGTTTTGGGCTTTTATTTTGAAAGGCCGCGGAAGTCCTAGTGTGTGAGCGACAGGAGTACTGGCAGCTGCTGCATGATCACACCAAAATGCAGGCACACACACTCACTCACTCACTCACTCACTCACTCACACAAACACACACACACACACACACACACACACACACACACACAACGCCAACAAAAAACCCACTCGTAGTACATTCGCTGCTGGTGCCCCTCTGGCCACTAGCAGCGCCCCTCCAGCAGATGGCGCCCTTAGCATGTCCTAGTGTGTGACTGATTTGAGTAGTGGCAGCTGTGGCATGATCACACCAAAATGCAGGCACACAGAGAAATCCTCATTCAATCTAATGGAGAAATCCAGAAAACCCACCCCTTTTTGAGGGGTCACAGCTCGGTCACCGTTTAAGTGACCGACTTGATTCAAAGTTTAAACGAGTCACAAGACTCGGATCTATAAATCTCCCATTTACATGATTTTGCTATCTTTTACTGTTTTTGAGTTATGGCAGTTTTAGTTTGAGAGTGTTTTCTGCTCCCTCTGAGCTCTTACAATGGGTGTGTATTGCACATTCCTGAGGCAGCTAGAGTGAGTCACATGTCCAGGCAGAGTGCAGAGCAGAGCACACCAGAGTCAAAAATGTTTGAAAAGTCTTCACAGCTCCCACAAACTTGGTCCAATCCACATCAAAACTACATATTTTCGTAGGAATTTTTGTCCTCTTTCCATCTGCATAGTTTTCAAAGCCATCAGACTTTTACTTTAGACTCCAGGGCTTAATTAGTGCCAAGTGTCAGCCTCTGCACACCAAACTCCATGGGAAAAAATGAGGTTTTGGCTCTGGCCACTCCGACTTTGAGGGCTTATGAAATCCAAACGAATCGAGTAATGACGGAGTGTTTAGCAACTTTTGTTCAGCACTGTGTCCTCTGTCATCTGTTAAATTTTCAAGCCGCTGACATTTACGGCCTGGGAGGAGATAGATTTTGTTCAAAGCGGAATTTTGGGCGAGAACGTGACATTCAAACGCAAATTGCGGACTTCCTGTTGGTTTTAGGTCGGGGGTGTCAGCTCGTGATTTGTAGGGCTTGATGAGACCTACATTTCGGCAGTGGTTTGGTCTTTCTATCACATTCCTGTGGGCCACAGCGGCTGCCTTTGTGTGCCTAGGTGGCGCTACCAAGCTCATTTTTGCACCTTGGGGGCCTGTTTGTCCATTTTATCAAATTTTTCGCCAGACCTGGCCTGCGTGCCGAATTTGGTGAGTTTTGGAGCATGTTTAGAGGGTCAAATTAAGGGTTATTTAGACGTAATAATAATAAAAAGAAAAAAAAAAAACACTACAATAACAATAGGGCTTCGCGCTGTTCAGCGCTCGGGCCCTAAAAAAACATGCAACTGGGGGAGTGGGAGAATTAGTACAACATGATGTGCAGTACCAATAAATGGCCACTAGGTGTCGCCAAAAGGCTGCATCACACTGGTTAGATTTGATTGCATTTCACCACAACACAATTTTTTCCCCAGAGAGGAATTCTTCTAAAAAGTTTTTCTTGTTTTGTGTTAGCTCTCTGTTAAAATCTGGCTTTTTTTATTTATTTATTTATTTATTTTTAAATCCTTCAAATCAGTTTCATAAATATCTTGAAAGACACTTATCATTTGTGGCTTTTTGTTTGTTTGGCTTTTGTTATTTTTTCCGTTTTTGTGTTCATAGAATTCAGATTTTTTCCCTAATTCCCATTCTGAGTTTATAAAGTCACAAATTTACAAGAGAAAAAAAAAACTGTCAGCACCTCATCCAAATCAGTGAGTTGTTTTTGATTTTTTTCTCATAAAACTGAGGTTTTTTCTCCTAAATTTACCACTTTAATCTCAAAATTTGTCTTTTTCCTCATAAATTTGCAGATTTATGAACTAAGAAATTTTGAATTTTTTCTCATAATTTTTTTAGTTTTTTTTTTTTTCATACTTTTTCCACTCTAGTCTCAGAAATTATATGGAAATAGCACTAATACGCCATCATATATGTCAACATTAATTTGAATGTTTTTGTTGTTGTTGTTTTTTTTTTTGTAAATGTAATGAAGTGTAATTTTACAGTTGCACTGGATGAATGTGCTGCTGTTTATATGTTGATGTTGACGTGTGTGTGCCTGCATCGCCTGTCACTCAGAGACTCAGTAGCCAATGGGGACTCACCCACCCACTGAAAAAAAAATTCAGGCATCGCAAAGAGAGACGACAAAGTCTGACCAGAGAGAGAGAAAGGACAATAATTTGCTCGATTACACAAATAATTTGCAAGTTGTAAGTTTTGCTTTTGAGATTTCAGGCACAGAGCAAACATACAGCATGGAGGTCGGCACAACTTTCAAATCTCCATTCGTTCAAAAACATTCGCCTCATGAGATTTTTTTTTACACAGCTTTGACGAATGGAAAATATAATTAATTATCATTATCAGCAAAATCCCCCAAAATAGCAAAATATCATTCTTTGTCAGTATCGCACAGCCCTAGTTGTTGCTCTTGCATCTAAATGAATGTTTTCAGTCCACAGATCAATGTTTTTGTTGTTGTTTGTGTTTTTTGTTTTTTGTCTTGTGCGCATGGAAAAATAATATTAAAGTAAAAAGCGGCACCACATGACCTCGGGTCAGAGGAGTCGGAGCAGGAAGTCGACTCTCAGGAGGCGATAAGCGCTGGCCTCTGAGATTTACTTCCTTCCTGTTCCTGCTGGTGTGTGTGTGTGTGTGTGTGTGTGTGTGTGTTAACCCTTCGCCTCCCAAGAATGATGAAAGGTTTAATGACGGAGGAGTCTCATTAACGTCAGCAGACGCGTGCATCTTCACCCTCACATTGCAGAAACATCACTGATGCTCTTTATTATTATCTTTCAGTTTGTGTAGATTTTCATTTAAGACAACCTGAAATGATGTTTTTTACACCAAAAACCTCCTGATTTGTATGTTAAAAAACAAGCATATAATCCCTCCACTTCCCACTTTTTGTAAATGTGAAATTGGCCTGTGAGGTGTCGAATCTGCGTTTAAAGTCAGTTCCTTTTTCTTTGTTGTGTTTTTGCAGCAGTTTGGTGCTCGACTCCTTCAGAACGAGAACACACTGAGAACTGGGTTTCTGTTCCCGGAAAACTGAAGAGGAATCTGACATCATCTCATTACCTTTATTTTTTCATTTCTCGTTTTGCCCGTTAAAATGCTGGATGATTCTTCTCGCCATGATCGTAGTGAGCTGTGAGTGAAATACACACTTCAGGCCACTTCAGCTCCACCCACTGCAAAAACTCAAAATCTTACCAAGATTATTTGTCTTATTTCAAGTCAAAAATGTCTTATTACTAGTCAAAATATCTCATTACACTTAAAATAAGACATGATGAATGAATGAATTTTCACTTGAAACAAGTGAAAATTGTCTAAAAACAAGTTACTTCTGAGGTGATCATGTCTTATTTTAAGAACCAAACCAAAACACTTTCCTACATCTGTACAGCTCACAGTCAGCACAGGATCAGGCAGCACAGGGCTGCTATCTCAGTCCTGAACTCTTCACCCTGTACACACAAGATTGTGTCTCCACCCGGCACAACACCGTTATCATAAAGTATGCTGATGACATCACCAACCTCAGCAAAAACAGAGACAACAGAAATAATGGACTTTAAGAAAAATGCACCTGAACCTCTATACTAAGTGAACACGCTTTTTCAACAGCTTCTGCCCTGCCGCAATGAGACTCTGAGCCAAAACAAAATAACGGGCATAGTGCAACATAACCCATTGTATTATATTGTTTCATGAATTTATTTATTTAGTGCATTTATTATATTGTCTCCTGGGCCTGTGCAATGTTTACATCTCCTCCTTTTTTATATAGGGTTTTATGCACTTTATTTTTATAGAAGTATGTGTTCTTATAGCCTTTCTTGTGTTTTGACTCTCTGAATGACCGCACAGGAGTTCCTGTGTGTGTGTGTGTGTGTGTGTGTGTGTGTGTGTGTGTGTGTGTGTGTGTGTGTGTGTGTGTGTGTGGAAATGGCAAATAAAGTTCTTGTATCTCAAATTCAGGGAACTCAATGTTATATTCTCTATATTTAAATATATTAACACTCACTTGCTGGTTATTTTCTATAACCCTCATATTATATTTTGGTGGTATTTGTAGAAAAGAGAATATCTTTTTCCTCTGGTGTCTTTCTTTTTGGCAGAGGTCATGAGCCACTTTTCCATCAGCCTGTTCATGATCAGTCACTACAAACAAGTAACTCTGATTTCATTTGAATCCTTATTTTAAAAAGTAACATTCACATTTACAAATAAATTGCGCCTGAAAAAATCTTTGACCGACCTTGTTACCTTGACACAGTATTTTCAGGTTAGGTTGCGTCTCACAATACGGCCAAATAAAACAAATCATTTCTTAACTGATGAGAACAGTCGAACTTTTCCTTTAAAGTCAAAGTGTAAAAGAAGAAATGCAAATCATTTCGCAGGCTAATCTGAGTTTAGTCAAAGGATATAGCTGCTAGAGAGCAAACCGTCCACCTCCTCACAGCTCTGGACTCCCTGGTCGGTGTTTGGCAGCTTTATGGAGACAACATCAAATCATACCAAATACCAAACATTCTGCAGAAGAGAGTCTGTGAAATCAATGAAATCTGTGTCTGAAACACTGCTGGCTACCGCTAACATTGCCAGTCCCGGTACCCACTTAGGTGCAGGCCTGTACTTGCTTGTTTTGCTCTTATCGTCCCATATCACTGGGAAGATAAGCATCTAGGAAGATCAGCTTTCATGCGGGCTGCTCTTATTTCATGTTCCTGCAAACTCTCCTGCTTTCTGTTTCAAAGTGCAGTGTGTTTCCAAAAGCTCTGCCTGGGACTATGACCTGGGACACCTGCACTATTTCTTCACTGCTGTTGCCGACCTCCATTCATGCCCATTCAGTTCAGAGGTATTCTGAGTCATTTCGCTCTAGAGCCGGACATAAAACAAAACCACATGAGCAGATCTCCACCAGGCACGTTGGCGACCCAGCTCATAAACATATCAGAGTACACAGGTGTTTTTCAGAAATCAAGCGAGTATGTCCAAGAATAGTGGGACAACATTCATGTACTCATTCAGTCATAGTCATAGTCATAGTCATAGTCATATTTATTATCTCTTCACCACAATTGTGGTGTGGTGTACAAACAAGACAAAATACAAAATAAATGATGAACAGTCAGAATGAGTCATCACAGATCAAAATAAACAGAAAAAAAAAGAAAAAAAATGCATTTCCTTATGCTCCTCTTATCTCCTTGAACTTGGCTTTAAACAGGCTGTACAGGCCCTTACATGTGCTTCTAAAGGCAGGGAGCTCTAAACCTACCAGCTATAGGCCATGCTCTCTGCTTAGAGGCCTGTCCTCACACACAGTTATGATGACACAGACAATAAAGACATTTCATCCACTGTTATTCTTTCCTTTGATTTCAATTTTTTTAAAGGTTAAGTACACCAAAATGAAAATGTTCTGTATGTGAGGCGATCTCAGAGCTCATCGGCTCTCCTCTGATGACGATTTAACCTCTGGAGGTGACGGCCAGATCTCTTGCAGGCTTCTGTTTCTTTTATTACACAAATCAAACGTTTCTCCACACAGTGCAAAAACATCAATACCTTTTGTAGGTGTTTTAGGTCCAGACGCTGTGTTGCACCTCTTTCACTCTCCACACTGACTTTTCACCTTCATAAAAACCAATTTGACTGCAAACAGAAACAAGAACACTTCTGATACCAAAATCTTGTCCCTTGCCTACAAATGATATGTATACACTTTGAATCCTCTCCTGTAACTGCTGTGTGGAGTCTGCATGTCCTCCCTGTTTCCCCTCCCACAGGTATGGATATACTTATAAGGTGAATTATATATCATGTACAATGTTTTCCATAAGGCTGACCCATGTCTGATGGTCTCTGCCACTCAGAGCCAGGCATCAGGGCGTCAGGCCACAAGGAAATACTCCAAAAGATATGAAGCTGTTTTTAAACCAGCATCCAGAGAGAGACATGTTCTATCTTGATGAAACTATCAGAGTCATGAAAAAACTCACACTGGCACTTTCTATGGTCCAGTGCAAAGAGAAATCAAGTCAGTAAAACTGAAGGTCACAGGAGGGTTAGCCTGATGAAGCTTCAGTGAAGTGCTGCAACCAGATACAACATGTATGTGGAGACAAGAAGACATAGCTTCAATATAAATACATATCATCATATAGGCAGGGAAACACACACACACACACACACACACACATTTAATCATTTATTTACGCCCACATTAGTAACAATATATGCAGGGACATAAATACTGAGGGCACAGACTTAAGATACACAGGCACATGATGGACAATGTCACACATACACACATACACACTTGATGTAAGGTGGGTGAGCGTCTGCTGCAGGGTCAGACTCTCTCTCCTGTGTCTTCTTGACAGGATGACGTGATTGGACGTTATTGTTACCACAGTAGAACAATAAAAGCTGAACAAAAATCAGCGCCAGGACAATAGTTGGTGGTTGTATGACTCCGTTTTCTGTTTTTCTACTCACTGATAACAAACTGAAAGGACTGCAAGTCACAACACAACACTGTGAAGGACGTTTACCTAATCTTTTATCTTCATTCCTTATCCTAGATCCTGATCTAAACTGCGATTCCTCTCCTCATGTGGAAACCTGCCTCTTTGTGTCCCCAGCAATGAGGCAGAGTGAAGGTGTTTCAAGGTAGGGCAATCTGAGTCTTATGGATGGAAACTAAAACAGCATCCTTTGTCGAGCAGTGCAGTGTACAGTGTGCGGAAAACTTTGTGGATGTGTGAGTTTCCTGAGTCAGTCATCTGAGTGTGTGAGGCCAGATTTTCTCTGTGAAATCTCTAAACCCTTAAAACCTGTTGCACCTGGATACCTGGACACCAGGTAAGAGTTTGGTTTAAAAATGTACTATGCTTATATATATATATATATATATATATATATATATATATATATATATATGTGTGTGTGTGTGTGTGTGTGTGTGTGTGCGTATATACATACATACATACATACATATATATATATATATATATATATATATATATGCACTCACAGCTGGTACTGTGAGTGCAGTGAATTGGACTCTGACCTCTGTAATGATCTAACATAAAAATCACAAATGATTCATGTGATATGTGAGGAGTCTGAGTGGAGAAAAGTCCTGCCTGCCGAGGTGTTTTTTCCTCTATTTCAACAGAAATAGAAAAAATAACTGGTGGAATCTTGTGGCATAAACACATACCTGCCTGTCCACTAAATAGAATATGCATATACTGTACATGTAAAATACATGTATACTCATAATGTGTCATTTTAGTATAATTTCCATGTGGCAGACACTGCCAGACTTGGTCCAGCCTTGGAAAATGTTTTATATAATATATAATTCAGTATACATATATTCAGTATACATCGAATAACATACAGTGTAGGTCTGGTGTTGCCGATAGACTTTTTTCTAACATGTTTTGGTCTGCCTTCCACATTTTGTTTCCTTTCAGATTGTTGTTCCAGGGGGCGGGGTTTTGATTTCATTGCGTGCTGGTACAGGCACAAATCATCTAACAGGCTGTAGTTTTTCAGATATCCCTAGTCAAGGTAGAACAAAACCCAATCATGGCGATGCACCATGACCTCACCTAATCCTCTCCTTGCTTATCACCTGTTAGGGCAGCTGCTGTCCCTGCTGACTGCAGACACAATGAATGATTTTCAACAAATAAACAAATACAAATACTGTCAGGGTTTATATTTCAGTTAGAGAGAGAGAAACAGAGATCTACACTAAGTACTGATGCAGATTCAATTTTATTTTATCTTATTCTGGACCTGTGCATTGGGGGGCAGCATGCGTGTAGGACTGTATATTTGGGTATTCTGTTGTTTCCTATTGTGGGATATTTACTGAAGTGTTATTTATTTGTGGGAGGTTTATGTTTATGTTTGGATTATATTTGTTTATGCATATTATTGGGCTGTGGTTTACATGCCGGAATACCATGTTTTGTTGTAATTAATGTGTCTGTATAATCCCATGAAGGATGGGTCATTTAAATGTCCAGACACGAAAATAAATAAATAAATTAATTAATTCATTCATTCATTCATACACAGCTCTCAAATTAGTTTGTTTAGCACCAATCAGTCACCCAACTTAAACACTAGAACAGGGGTGTCCAATTATGTGCCATGGAGGGCCGAGAGGCTGCAGGTTTTCATTCCAACCAAGATCTCCACCAGGTGATTTCACTGATTAGCTCCTCCTTTCTGATACAAGGTGAGGTGATCAGTGAAGTCACCTGGTGACTTCACTGTGTGTGTGACTCCCAGCTTTTTCCAGCGCCAGGTCCATGGCGAACACGGGATGACGAACTGTGCTTGCACACCCAACAAGTGTTTCTGTGACTGTTGCATTTTTTCTGATATCAGAGACATGGCTGCAGCCATCTATTACTGGACTTGGCTATTCAACTAGCAGAATGCATGATGCTTTCTATTCTCCCCTGCACCGAAAGGACTGAGCCCTAATTTCGTTGCATTATTATATGTATATGATTGTGCAATGACAATAAAAATCTATCTATCTATCTATCTATTTATCTATCTATCTATCTATACAACATAGCTACAGCTTTGCTACATACTTGCTACATTCCAAGCTAGCTACATGTTCCAAGCTAACTATCTAGCTTAACTACCTAGTTTTGCTAGCTTGAAAATTTACCTCTCCACTGTTCCCCACAATAATTCTTTTTCTCTTTAGCCTTTACCTATGATGTTAAAAATGTATATAGGGGAGAGTGGGGTAAATAGTGCCAATTTTTACTTGAAGTGCCTTTAAAGCGAGGGGGTTACAGTAATGCCTCCAACTAAAATATGCACATATAGTTTAGGATGTTGTGCATCCCTGGGAACAATCACTTTGGATCTTATATAAACTGTTTGAGAAATATAGCTTTCGAAAAAAAAATGGTTTTGTGGCACAACTTGCCCCCGGTGCGGGGTAAATTGTGCCATTAGAGAGAATACACTGGGGTAAATTGTGCCATTGATAATTGAAGTAAAACAGATCATTTTAATCTCACAAATGATAATGCTATATAAAAGCAAAACAAATTCAACACAAAATTATTTATTTAACATTTCTTTATTATTTTAACAAGATCACAGGCCACTTTTCTATAACGAGGCCTAGCGCCACATGAACACATACCCAGAACAAAATAAAAATTCCAAAATGAGCACCTGCAAATCATCTTCATCTGAATCTGACTAGTTTTAGTGATCAAAGGTAAGAAAATAATGTACAATAACAATAAAATACAAGAAAGTAATATATAGTATATAATCACAAGTTGTGCCACTGGCACAAATTACCCCAAGGCCCTTTGGCACAAATTACCCCAAGCCCACCATTTTGAAAAAAATGCATCCCCCAGCTGTTTTGAGCTAACATCATGATAACTGTATAGACTCATGGTGTAGCTTACTAAAGTACTAAAACCTGTGTGAACTGTTTTCAAAGTTTTCTATAATTGTTCAAACACAGCAATCAAAAAACCTTGATCATAGAAATTTTACTTTGGAGGGCAAAAAAATGTTTTTTGAACTGAAATGTGCTTACCTCTCAAGCCATGTGTCTCCCTTCTTTGCAGGAAGAGTGAAATGGATGCCTCTTCAAAAATATGTGGTCACATGACCAACTTCTTCTATAGTTTTCTAGATAACAGGGGTGGCACTACTTGCCCCTTGGCACAAATTACCCCACTCTCCCCTATCCAAAAACTAACAGATTTTATTCATAATTATTACAGTTGAAATAAAATGTTTAGGCCTACCTTGATGGACTGTCCACTGCACTGCTTGTCGCAGGAAGCATATTAGTCAAGACCGAAAATTGAAAAAGCCCCTTAGAAAACAACATGGTAGGCATTTTTGAGGAAAAGCACTTTATCTGTTGTTTCTGTATGATTATTTAATGCTCATAATTATAGATTAATTAGCATAATTATTGATTAGTCGCCCAAAGTTAGAAATGGCTATCAGTTTCCTATTTATCAATATTCTAAATATGATTGTTTGGTATCATTGTAAAGGGGACCTTCTCAGCTTTCATTTAAGCCCATGGGTGTCTCTTTCTGACAAACACAGAGGTCACATGACCTCCTTAAACCATAAATTACACACATTTTCCCACATTTTTCTCCTAAACTATATAGTTTCTTTTATTCCTGTGGGATCAAGGGATATCAAGGACCCAAAAGACAACATCCACAATACCTAATGGACTTTGAGGATTCAGGAAATGTATGATATACCCATACTATTTCTTTGTGAGAGGTTATTGTGAGCCTAAAGGCTGAATTATGCTTCCGCGTAGGAAGAGCGGACGGAGGTTGTGCGAAGCACGCATTTCCTACGCAGCGCGTGTGTGTCCAACATACCTCTGCAAACACACAGAGCAATTCTCCTCCCACCATCGTAGACCCTGTGACGTATGGTCGCTGCTCTTCTGTGGCGAGTGGACGAGTCGTATAGGTGCGGGCACTCTCCAAAGTTTTCAAACACAACCGACGAGTCCTGACACAACAGTTTAAAAAAAAAAAAAAAAAAAAAAAAAAAACGGCGCTGACGGCACAACAACAGGAATGTGACGCCGGTTGCAACGAAATGCCGGAAATGATGTACTTCGGCGGACCAATCACAGCTCTTGTGGGGCTGCGGAGGGTCCGCGTAGTTACAATTTTTGGGAGGCGCGCGGCAAGGCTCTGCGGCGGTCGCACAACCTCCGTACGCTCTTCCAACGCGGAAGCATAATTCAGCCTTTAAAATAGCAGTAACTGACTCAGGCCCATTCACCTCCATTCATTCTCCAGCATTACGTAAAAACGACCTCACCAATTGTTTACTGTAGATATAATGATATTATTACTAATACAAATGTGACTAATCAATAGCTATGCTAATTAATCAATAATTATGACTAAACGGTAACTTTTACAGTTTGGCATATGGCAGAAATGCATTCAGCATTAAATAATCATACAGAAACAACAGATAAAGTGCTTTTCCTCAAAAATGCCTACCGTGTTGTTTTCTAAGGGGCTTTTTCAATTTTCGGTCCTGACTATATATATATATGCTAGCTAGCTCGTTGGCTAGCTGGCTTGCAGTGGTGGTTGTGGTGGTGGGGGCAGAAAGTGTTTGAGATACTGAGTGTGAATAACTGTATTTTTTCTTAATTTAATGTGTATTTACATTTTTAAAATATTTTAATGAATCATTTTAATATTTGTATTCATTTTAACAAATCAAATGCCTGCTATGGCCACTAGGGGGCGATTTTGTGATGGCCCAATACCCAGATTTGCTTGAAATATATCCACCAACACATCTACTAAATTTTATGCTTTTATCACAAAATGAACGATTGTTGTGATATATTGAGCTAAGCTATATAGAACCATTTGGTACACGGCTTTCAGTTTATATCGCAAACCAAAAAAATGTTGTCAATGCCACTTTTTTTAAGTTCTCTTTTGGATGTATAAAAAGAAGAGAACCAGTGAGCTGTCAGCCCCTCTCACCCCCAAAGAAAAACCCAAATGGCTGAGGACTTTGCAAAATGAACATCCTGCAAAGCCTCTACAGCCGACTTCTATGGGCTTATAGGAAGTCCTCCAGCCTCTCTCCCTGTACTCCTACACCAGCTCCTGGTACTTAGAGCATTTCCTCTCTTTAGCTTCCTTAACCCGCTCTACCCAGGGCACTGTGAGCTCCAGAATGAGCAGGTGTTTTGAAGCCTCAGAGCTGATGATCATATCTGGGCGGAGTGTTGTTGTTGTGATGTGAAGGGGGAACCTCAGCTGCTTTCCAAGGTCAACCTGCAGCTGCCAGTCAGAGGCTGTGTGGAGGAGGCCTGTTAGTGGATGTGTTCGGGGTTTCCCTCCAGCTCTGATGAAGGGGACTGCCTTCTTTGGAGCATGAGGGTGTTTGCTGGTGCTGATGGCTGTGGGGTGTCATCTACGCTGATGACACCCTGCTGTGTCCACAGGTTGAACTTCTGCCTGTGATGCCTTCACTGTCCCTCAGACGTCTTCATGTCCTCTGCTTCCACAGGGAGAAGATGATCTCCAGCATCCTGCTGCTGCTGGTCCTGACCCCCTCTGTCTGCGGTGAGCTCACACCTTCTGTTCATCACACTGAAACACAAGTTTCAGTCAAAGCAAGAGAGTGTCTCACCTCATTGTCCACAGTGTCTCTTTCTCTCTCTCACAAACACATCTGTATATATATCAAATGCTTCCAGAACAACCTGATTGTGCAGAGTTGCATGCAATGCTAAGAAACATCCAAAAATGTCTTTTAAAAAGCTGGGTTTGCTTTTAAAACATGTCACGTCAGCAGGTCAACATCATGCATATATGGACTCATATATATCATATACTCACTTATACGCCACACTGGTGGTGCACATTTGGACACGTATATATATTTTGTCAGTTAACATTAGAGGAAAACACACCAATTACACGTGCAGTGTTGCCTCAGTCAGGTTGACTGGATTATTTGTGTGCTTCTAAAAACATTCACAGACTCTCTGAGCCTCACTTTTCTTCACCAACCACAGAGTGTTCCCTTAACCAGGTTCAGCTCAGCTCTTTGGAGAGCAGGTAAATATTGTTCCTCTCTCTTCCCAAACAGGAAAACTTGTTATGAATGTGAGCCAGACGTCCTACCAGGCCAAGGAGAACAATAACATCACCTTGGAGTGGACCTTCATGCCCATCATACCCCTCACCAAACTGAACATCTATTGCTTGTTTTGGTTGTCCGATCACAGGACTTCCAAGATTTTATGTCATCTACAAGACGGTGTTGAACACCCAGAGTCTCAAGATGAGCACTTTACAGGACGAGTGTTTTTGGCCAAAGATGACCTGAGAAAAGGACTCATCAGGTTCCACCTGTCCAGACTCAGTACCAATGACTCCGGCGTTTACCAGTGTCATGTATTCAATGATGGTGACGATGAGGCCATCAGTGAGTGCTTGCTCAATGTCACTGGTAAGTTGACTCAGTTGACTCAGAAAAAAAAGTCTTCTCACTTGTTTAATTTCTTATTTTTTTAACAGTAGTGCCCCCAAAACCACTGATCCACCGGGATGTCCCGACCTTTTGTCTGTGGCATAGAACTTGAATTGGAGTAGACTAGACTTTCCTATTCCGATCAACATAGCAGGATGGTCATTTTTATGTGAATAGTTGCTGTTGCAGCAAGCTGTGGCTGTGTTGCACTGGTCTAACTTCTGTAGATCATAGTATACATTAACAAAGTTAGTGAGGTGCGTTACCATGACAGCAAAAGAGGTCAAGGTACATTAAAGTTATCTTTACCTAAACCTTAACTGCTAGACAAAAAAAAATTTTTAATAAAAGCCAAGTGCAGCACAAACTTCTCTCTGTTTTCTGTTAAAGTTGCACTTTGGTTTGAAGTCCTGCAGCCTCAGGTGATCAGCTGGACTGCCCAAACTTTTGTTTTCTGAGTTTGATCCTGACTGACTTCATGCTGAAAAAAGCAGTCAACTGTCAAGCCAAAAACATGAAACTCTGAGCAGAAAAAAAAACAACAACAAAAAAACGAACAAACATTTCACTCGCACAGAAAAGGAAAGGCTTCCCCCTGCTGACAGAAACATGCTCTGTGTGATCAGGATAGTTTTGTTAAATTTTCCATCATAAATGGAATGCAGTTTTTACTTTACTTTTTAATTTTCTCTAGAAGTGGTGTAAATGCTCTTGTGGTGGACACGCTATATATCTGAAAAAAACTCCAGCCTGTTTTCTCCATACAGCTGCAGACCGCCACCTAGCAGAGGCTCCAGAGGAGAAGGGAGATGGAGGATTTGTAAATCATGTGCCAGCAGCTGCAGCAGTCCCAGTAATAGCAGTTGCTGTTGTGGCTTTTGTTGCTCTACCTCTCGTAGCTCTAAAATCTCTAGCAGCATCAGCCTGTCACCCAAAAGAAAAACAAGGTATACTGGCTTTTCCAATTTTTTGACATTTTTACAAATATAATGTGTAATTTTTTTCATATATACCATGCTTTTTTGTTGTCATCGCTTAGTGTTGTGACACTTGCTATTTTCATGTTCAGATCGGCACCATCATGGGGATGACCTGGAGAGCGTTCCTAACTCAGACAGAAATCAAGAAACTGTGTCGTCCCGAGCTGCTCTCTGTGTGAATCAATGCCAAATGAGTAATGACATTCACAAACAAAAATGCAGTGAAAACAGATTTGAAGAGGTTTAGAGGAAAACATGATGCTTAAACTGAAAGATCAGTCTTATTAATACTAAACTGTATTTATTTGGTTAATGTTTTAACTCTTCACAGCCTGCAGCACCAGGTCCCAAGAACATTCAGCCTCAGCCATTATCATCTCAGAACTGAGACTGAGAAACCTGCCTTTAAATGTTATGATCCATATAAGTGGACCAGTAATCCAGTGCTAATCCTGTTATCATCCAGTCATGTTACAGCTCTGTGGTCAGGGTGTGTCCTGACTCGACATCCTGTCAGTGTTTTTTCAATGGATGCTGTTGTGACTTTTAAGATACTGAACTGCTGCTGATGGACAGCTGGCACCTTGCATTGTAGTGCCTCTGTGTGTGTTGTTATATGCAACTTTTTGTTTTTACTTATAAACTGATAGTTACATTGTGCCTTATGGTCTTTGTGTCTTGAGACTCTAAACTGCTCCTAGGTGTCAATTTGTTTGACATTGTTCAGGAAGAAGTACAGGAACAATCTGTATCAGTTATTCTGAACGAGATGTGACTTTATCAGTTGAGGGGAAACGTCTGTGACAAGACTGAATGTCCTGAAGCTGCTCAGGTGTGACTGTAAAATATGGCAGCAGGTTTGCCTTGTATACATTTTATATGTAAGCTGCTTTTGTAAATACAGTTTCTAAAATAAAGATTTTATTTTCCACTCATTTTACTGTGAATTTGGCATGTGATATTGGTGAAATTTATTTGCTTTCACTGCTTGCAAACAAGACGGAAAAGTTACAATTCACAACAGAGGCACTTTGAACCAGACCGACTTACAGGCAGTGTAAAGGAAAAACAAGCAAACATTCGTCAAGTATCAGCAGGATTACTACGATTAGAGAACAAAAAAAAAAAAAAAAAAAACTCCTCATGCAGAACAAAGTGCACAAGGAATAGCATTATGACCAGCAGGTGGTGGTGTTGTCATTCTTGCAGGAATTTAAAATACTGTATATATATTTAGACTGCTACATGTTCAGAAGGATTTTACCAACATGCGTTGACTCTTCATTGTAATAAATTTTATGGTTTGTGTAGCACCAGGCAGGAGAGCTGCTCAATCAATTATATTAATGACCAACTCATTCAAACTTTTAAAACATTTGAAATGTGACCTGAAATTTAATTAAAGCCAACTTGTAAAACAAAAATAACAAAACTAAACTGAGAAAAGGATTTCCCTCATGAAAGGCAGCAACATAGCTCATCCTGTATCTCACAAAAATGGAGTAGAAACTGGTCAATATGTGTGAAAGTATTGATCAAATTGCTCTGCAGTCTGATCGGCTGAATGTTTTCACGCGTTTGAAAAGAACAAACTGCAGAGACCAGACCCGTGTGGAGACACACAGCCAGAACAACTACAGGAGTGTGTGTTCAAGTTGGAGAAATGTGGTCAATTCTGATCAGAGTGACACGGCGTTTTGGCGACATCTAGTGGCCAAATATTGGTACTACATGTGTCTTTAAGTGTGTAGTAGTGGAGTTGGTGGTCAGTATGAGCTGGAGTTACAGACTCAGACACAGTGAGTGTGAGGGATGTTCATTGTGTTCTCTGTGGAAAACACAACAACAAACAACAAGACCGACACCGTCTGAAGAGAAAAAGAACAAAAGCAGAAGAAGATTCCTGGTGCGTCAGCAGGGACGGTCGGTTCTGTCCGTTCAGGTTCCTGCAAGTTATTGGTACTACATGTGTCTTTAAGTGTGAAGGACTAGCAAGACTGGTTCCAGCACGGTGTTTTTAACAGACTTCAAAGGTCTGTGGTTCCAGCAGTGATCAGATTCTTCAGGGAACATTTCTAGATGTGGCCTCGATCCACAGCATCGTCCAGCTGTTAGTCATGTCTCAAATGGATTTTTTCGCTGTTACTTTTGTTCAGCACTGTGAATGCACTGTCTGTTCTTGTTGTTAACTATTTTGTTGTCTGTATGCATTGATTTGGTGGTAAATGAGTTTCTCACCAATCAGTTCAATAAAGCTATCTATCCAGGATGAGCCGGCTGTGGACTGAACACATCTGTTTCCTTGGTAATGAGACACTGCTGGGAACAAGAAGGAAAAAGAGAAACGGCTTCAAACGTTATCACACCATTTAAATGGATGGGTGTTAACGCTGCACCCATGGTCTCTGCCACTCAGAATCAGGCCCCAGGGCACCAGGCCACATGGAAATGCTGAAAGAGATATGAAGCTGTTTTTTTTTTTTTTTTTTTTAATCAGCAGCCAGAGAGTGACATGTTTTATCTTGATAAAACTATCAGAGTCATAATTAAACTCATGGTACTCCAGTCATGGCAATAAAATTATATGATGATTGAGTGAACTTTATACTCTTCAACTCCAATGAAAAATGAAATAAAAAATGTCAGTAAAACGGAAGGTCACAAGCTTCAGTGAGGTGCTGCTACCAGCAGATACAGATACAACATGTACGTGGAGACAAGAACACATAGCCTCAATATAAATACATATCATCATGTAGGTAGGGCGACAGACACACACACACACACACTCACACACACACACACACACACACACACTCACACACACACACACACACACACACGCACACACACACACACACACACACACACACACACACACACACGCACACACACAAACACACACACACACAATGTAAGGTGGGTGAGTGTCAGCTGCAGGGTCAGACTCTCTCCTGTGTCTACTTGACATTCAGGATGAGGTGACTAGAATCACAGTAGAACAATAAAAGTAGACATCAGGGCTCACAAAAAGGACCAAAGGAAACCACAAAAACATTTCAATACGCAAGGACATTGACATCGTTGCCTTAACATACACATCTGTCAAGAATCACAGCAGTTTATTTGACAGATGGAGAAAGGAGGGTGAACCAAAAACTGAACCAAAATCAGCGCCAGGGTTGGCAGTCCTCAAGATCAGCAGGTTTATGACTCTGTGTCCTCTGTTTTCCCCCTCACTGATAACAAATTGAAAGGAGTTCATCTTATCTTTTATTTTCTTATCACCCCTTACTAAATAGCCTTTCATTCATAAACTAGCCATTCTAACAGAGCCCTCCCTCTCCTCTCCTGAAAACGTCACGTGACGCCCAGTGATGAGGCGGAGCAAAGGTGTTTGGATTGGACAGTCTGATCTGGGATGGAAACTAAAAAGACGTCCTTTGTACTACAACAGTTCAGTGTGTAGGATATTCCTCTTTGATGAGTTTACTTCCCATCGTCCAACACACCGTCCAACCACTTTTGGATATGCGAGTTTCTTAAAGTCAGAGTCATCTGAGGTGTGTGAGGACAGAGGCCTGAAATCTCTAAAACCTGCTGCATGTGGAGAACTGGACACCAGGTAAGAGTTTGGTTTAAAGGCTAAATGTGTATGTATACAGTATATTTACATATATATATATATTTACACACCATATAAATGTATGTGTGTGTGTGTGTGTGTGTGCATAATATGTCATGTTTTGACTTTTTGACACATGAACTCTCGTGTGAATATCTCATGATGAATACTGAGAATCGATAATAATAATAATTGGTTTGGTACTGTGAGTGCAGTGAGTTAGACTCTGAGCTCTGTATTGTGACCTCACATAAACATCATAAATCATTCATGTGATATGTGAGGAGTCTGAGTGGAGCAAAGTCCCACGACTATCACACAACTCTGCTGGCCTCTGGGTGCTGGGTGTCTTTCCTTTTCCCTGTGACTGGCAGAGGTGGGCCAGGTGGATGAGCCACACCTGAAAGGAGAGGGCTGACCTCTCTCTCTCTCTCTCTCTCTCTCTCTCTCTCTCTCCCTCCTCCCTGCCAGGATGGTTTGGTATTCTGTTAGATTTATCTTGATTTACATATTTATTTAAAACCATAGTAATCTGTCTGGTCTCCCCTGTTTTTGTTTGAACTCTGAGCAGGGGAATATACATATAAAAAGATGTAGACTGATAACGTATAATTGTTAGTATAAAGACTACCAGACTTGGTCCAGCCTTACTGAAAACATTAATCTACAGGGTGTCCATAAAGTCTCTTTACAATTTAAAAAATCTACTACAAAAGCAGCTGATGAGATATGTTAATCAGATTTGTTCTCTGTACTCAGTGGTTATCAAAGTTTTTAATCACATTTGTGTATTTCAGGTACCCTGTTGATGAAATAGGTTCTGTTAAATAAAGCCCTAAAAAAATGGCTACACCTCAAGAAAAGGCACAATGTGTATCGTGGTTTATTGAAACAAAATTGGATACGCAGACTCCATGAAACTATAGGGTTCTGTTAAAGATATGGTGTATGGAACAAAGATACGGGACATCAATGACCTGAAGCAAAAGATCACTGATGCCGTTGCCACCACTGATGAGGTTCTGCTGCAGCAAACACAGCAAGAAACGGAGTATCGTCTTGATGCGCTTCATGCAACTAATGTTCCCCATATAGAGGTGTATTAAATGAGGCCAAAAAAAACTTCAATATCCACACCTCATTTTGTAATAATTTCCACAGTTTTTTGCTGTCCATTTGCTTTTGTAATAAATGTGTTAAATTAAATAACATTATTGATATGTTTCTGGTTTGAATAATTTATATTCATGTTCTTAATTTCCACCTTTTGCAATATTTCATCTTCATTTAACCAGGAAGGCCACATGAAAAGCCCCTTGCGGTTTTTGGTCTTCCTTCCACATTTTCTTTCAGATTGTTGTTCTAGGAGCGGGGTTTTGATTTCAAACATGGGGGACACAGTTGGTACAGGCAGAAATCCTCAGAAAGGCTGTAGTTTTTCAGATATCCCTAGTTAAGGTGAAAGAAAACTCAACCATGGCGATGCACCACGGCCTCTCCCTGCTTACCTCCTGTTGAACCTGCTGCTGTCCCTGTTAATTTACAGATGCAACAAATCATTTTCAGCAAATAAAACAATAAAAATGATGTCAGGGTTTATATTTCAGTGGGAGAGACAGAGGTGTACAGTAAGGGTTAGTAAGTACGCAGCTCTCAAATTAGTTTGTTTAGCACCAATCAGTCGCCCAACTGAAATACCCCGTTAGAGGAAGATCAGTAATACTGTTTATTTTGGGTGTAACAACACATGTACATGTGTAGAACCATTTGGTACACGGCTTTTGATTTGTATCACAAACCAAAATAATGTTGTCAATGCCACTTTTTTAAAGTTCTCTATTGGATGTATAAAGAGATGAGAGCCACTGTCCCAACAAGACAGCCGAGGCGACGAGACAGGCAGCGAGCTGTCGGCCCCTCCCACCCCCAAAGAAAAACACTCCAGTGGCTCCAGTGAGGCACTGAATTACGCTAAGACAAACTAGACTAGCTTGTTGCAGTGTGGCAAGTAATGCCATTACCATATCAGAGAAGATCATCCAATAACAGCAAGTCTGGTGTTTGGAGCCTCTTTGGTTTCTCTGTGAATAATGAGGCGATGGTGAGAGAGAGGTCGATAGGAAATAATCACACCTGCTGCACAAGAGCAGGTTCCACCAGGAAAACTTCAAATATGACAACTCACCTACGCTGATGACACCTCGCTGTGTCCACAGGTGCAACTAGACCTTCTGCCTGTGATGCCTTCACTGTCCCTCAGACGTGTTCATGTCCTTCCACAGGGAGAAGATGTTCTCCAGCATCCTGCTGCTGCTGGTCCTGACCCCCTCTGTCTGCGGTGAGCTCACACCTTTTGCTCATCACACTGAAATACAAGTTTCTGTCAAAGCAAGAGAGTGTCTCACCTCATTGTCCACAGTGTCTTTCTCTCTCTCACACAAACACATCTGTAAATCAAATGCATCTAGAACAACCTGATTGTGCAGAGTTGCATGCAATACTAGGAAACATCCAAAAATGTCTTTCATCTGCTCTTGATGTTTAATCTTGGAATACCTTAAAAAGCTGAGTTTGCTCTTAAAATAATGTCAGGTCAGCAGGTCAACATTATGCATATATGGACTCATACAGTATATCATATACTCATATATGGACTTTACACTGGTGGTGCACATTTGGACAGGTATTTGGGCAATGAACACTAGAGGAAAACACACCAATTACACATGCAGTGTTGCCTCAGTCAGGTTGACTGGATTATTTGTGTGATTTTAAAAACATTCAGTCTGTCTGAGCCTCATGTTTTTCTCTCTTTCCATCAGAAACACTTGTTATGAGTGTGAGCCAGATTTCCTACCAAGCCGAGGAGAACAGCAGCATCACCATGGAGTGGACCTTCACGCCCATCATACCCCTCACCAACCTGATCGTCTATTGTTGGTTTTGGTTGCCCGATCGTAGGACTTCTAAGACTTTATATCATCTACAAGGCGGCGTTGAACACCCAGAGTCTCAAGATGAGCAGTTTGCAGGACGAGCTCGATGGGACAGGGAGGACCTGGGAAAAGGACTCGTCAGACTCCACCTGTCCAGACTCAGAATCAACGACTCCGGCATTTACCGATGTGAAGTGTTCACTGAAGGTGATGGGGGTTTCAGTGAGTTCTTCCTCAACATCACTGGTAAGTTGACTCAGTAGAACCCTGTAGAACTTTCCTCACTATTTTCACGTGAGCAGCATAAAGCAGGGATGTTAGACCCTGGAGGGAGCGTCAGCCACACCTGGCTTTAGCACAGAACCTGATTTGGAGGAGACTGGACTTTCCTATTCAGATCAACATAGCAGGACGATCATTTTTATGTGAAGTTGGCGTTGCAGCGAGCTGTGGCTGTGTTGCACTGATCTAACTTCTGTATTCCAGTTGGTAGTAGACCTAAGAAAACTCTTTAATGACCATTTTATTCGTTTCAAGTTCTGTGGTCAGTACCGTGCACACAAGTATGCATTAACAAAGTTAGTGAGGTGTGTTACCATGACAACAGTAAAACAGAATGAGCTACATTAAAGCTATCTTTACCTAAACGTTAACTGCTAAACAAAGAAATTCTTAATAAAAGCCAAGTGCAGCACAAACTTCTCTCTGTTTTCTGTTGAAGTTGCAATTTGGTTTGAAGTCCTGCAGCCTCAGGTGATCAGCTGGGCTGCCCAAACTTTTTGTTTTCTGAGTGTGATCCTTACGGACTTTACGCTACTTTTGGTTTTCAAAATGTGTCAGTCAGCTAGGAAGGCATCATGCATTAATGCAGCTTTCCCAGGACCTGCAATCTGAAAATCACTGATCTTTAGAAACAAATAAATTCTCCTCCATGTTCTCACTTCTCTGTTGATCCAGTTGGACAGCAGAGAAAAGTGGCAGTGCTGTATTGTTTTATTTTTTTGTTCAAAGTGCTCAAAAAACAGTCAACCGTAAAGCCAAAAACACAAAGCTCTGAGCAGCACAAAAAAAAACAAAAAACAAACAAATATTTCACTCGCACAGATAGAGAAAAGCCGCCCCCTGCTGCCAGAAACATGTTCAGTGTGATCAGGATAGTTTTGTTTAATTTTCCATCACAAATGGAATGCACTTTTTACTTTTTAATTTTCTCTAGAAGTGGTGTAAATGCTCTTGTTGTGGAAATGCTATATATCTCATACAAACTCTGGCCTATTTTCTCCATTCAGCTGCAGACTGCCACCTAGCAGAGGCTCCAGAGGAGAAAGGAGATGAAGACTTTGTAAAGCGTGTGAGAGGAGCTGTGGTAGTTGTATCAACATTAGTAGTTACTGGTGTGGCTTTTGTAGCTGTAATTCACACAGCTGTAAAACGTCTAACAGTATCAGACCATTGCCCAGAAGAAAAACAAGGTATGCTGGCTTTTCCAAGTTTGTGACATTTTTAGAAATATAATGTGTGATTCATGCTTATTTTTTGTTATTGATAGTGTTATGACACTTGTTATTACCTCATGTTCAGGTCGGCACCATCAGGAAGATGACCTGGAGAGCGTTTCTAGCTCAGACAGCAATCAGCAAGGAGAAACTTTGTCATCCCAAACTGCTTTGTGAGTTGATGTTACACAATTAATGACATCTACCAACAAAAACGCAGTGAAAACAGATTTGAAGAGGTTGGAGGAAAACATGATATGTAAACTGAAAGATCAAACTTAATAACAATAAACTGTATTTATTTGGTTAATATTTTAACTCTTCACAGCCTGCAGCACCAGGTCCAAAAAACACTCAGCCTCAGCAATTATCATCTCAGAACTCAGACTGAGAAACCTGACTTTAAATGTTATGATCCATATAAGTGGACCAGAAATCCAATGCTAATCCTATTATCCCCCAGTCATTTTACACCTTTTCCTAACCAGTGTGTCCTGACTGTCGGTGTTTTTTCAAGTGATGCTGTTGTGGCTTTTAAGCTGTTATTGTTTTATATGTCCTCTCAGCCTTTTGTGGCTTTATTGTTTTTTTATGTACAGTGTCTAAGTGTCAGCACACTGAACTGCTGCTGATGGACGGCTAGCACCTTGCATGGTAGTGCCTCTCTCTCTCTCTGTGTGTGTGTGTGTGTGTGTGTGTGTGTGTGTGTGTGTCCATATATTGTACAGTTGTGGTGAACAACTTTTGTTTTTACTTATAAACTGATATTTACTTTGTGCCGTATGGTCTTTATGTCTTTAGACTCTAAACTGCTCTTAGGTGTCAGTGTGTTTGACTTTGAACAGGAACAAGTACAGATCTTGTCTGTATCAGTTATCCTGATGTGACTGTTTGTCAGTTTAGGGGGAACGTCTGTGACAAGACTGAATGCACTGAAGCTGCTCAGGTGTGACTGTAAAATATGTCAACAAGTTTGCCTTGTATACATTTTATATGTAAGCTGCTTTTGTAAATTTACAAGTTTAAAAGTTTAAGTTTATAAAATAAATATTGTATTTCCAACTCATTTTACTGTGAATTTGGTATGTGATGTTGGTGAAATGTATTTGCTTTCACTGCTTGCAAACAAGACAGAAAAGTTACAATTCACAACACGGGCATTTACTAGATACTTTGATCCAGACTGACTTGCAGGAAGTGTAAAGGAAAAACAAGCAACCATTCCTCAGGTAGCAGGATTACTACCAAGATTAGAGAGTGACATGAAAAAAAAACTGTTCAAGCAGAACAATGCGCACGAGGAATAGCATTATGACCAGCAGGTGGTGCTTTTGCCATTCTTGCAGGAATTTAAAATACTGTAAATATATATATATATATATATGTATATATATATATATATGTAAACTGCTACATGTTCAGAAGGAATTTACCAACATGCGTTGACTCTTCATACTAATTAATTTTATGGTTTGTGTAGCACCAGGCAGGAGAGCTGCTCAATCAAAAATTTTATATTAATGACCAACTCATTCAAACTTTTAGAACATTTGAAATGTGACCTGAAATTTAATTAAAGCCAACTTGTAAAACAAAAATAACAAACTAAACTGAGAAAAGGATTTCCCTCATGAAAGGCAGCAACATAGTTCATCCTGTATCTCACAAATATGGAGTAGAAACTGGTCAATATGTGGACAAAGTATTGATCCAGAAAAAACTGCAGAGACCAAACCCGTGTGGAGACACACAGCCAGAAGAACTACAGGAGTGTGTGTTCAAGTTGGAGAAATGTGGTCAATTCTAATCAGTGTGACACGGGGTTTTGGCGACATCTAGTGGCCTGCTTTTGGTACTACATGTGTCTTTTAGTATGTAGGACCATGTGGAGTTACAGACTCAGGCACAGTGAGTGTGAGGGATGTTCATCATGTTCTCTGTGGAAAACACAACAACAAACAACAAGACCGACACCGTCTGAGGAGAAAAAGAGCAAAAGTAGAAGAAAATTCCTGGGGCGTCAGCAGGGACGGTCGGTTCTGTCCATTCAGGTTCCTGCAAGTTATTGGTACTACATGTGTCTTTAAGTGTGAAGGACTAGCAAGACTGGTTCCAACACGGTGTTTTTAATAGACTTCAAAGGTCTGTGGTTCCAGCAGTGGTCAGATTCTTCTAACCAGGACAAGCCAGCTGTGGACTGAACACATCTGTTTCCTTGGTAATGAGAAACTGCTGGGAACAAGAAGGAAAAAGAGAAACGGCTTCAAACGTTATCACACTATTTAAATGGATGGGTGTGAACCCCGCCCCCCACAGCTTTGGGTCCCTGCTGCACCTTCAAGCACCTCAGCAGCTGTTAGCATCTATTCCTATTAACAATCTGTCTCAACCAATCAGATGGGGTGGAGAAGGAGGTGGTTGGGGGGTGGATGAACCAATCACACGGACCTTCCCTCCAGAGACCCGGGATCCAGTCCTGACTCAAGCAAGAACCACATTCGTTTTTTGCTATCTAATGTTAGATTAAGTTTGCGAACCTTAACCGTCACCGTTTCCTAAACATCACCATCACCACAAACCTTTTCCTAACCTCAACCAAGTAGCTAACAAAAGCTAAGCTATCGCGAGCTAACAAACGTGGATAAAGCCAACGTTTAAGTGGTTAAAACAGATTACTGATGGGGAGATTATAGCAGTTGAATCAGGTGCGTCTGATTGAATGAATGAATGAATGAAGAAAGGAAGGAAAACTGCAGTTTGATTAATTTTAGGTTTAGGTAATTTTGTATCCATCTCAGGTTAAACATCAACAGCATCTCATCAAACAGGAAAATTAAGTCAAGTGCCCAAGTTTTGGATTTGGGATTAAATTACTGGAACCTAAGAGTTTAAACATAATAACACATAAAACATAATAAATATATCTACCAGCTGACTCAAATTGAACTGGTGTTGAAGATGGTCAACTCCCATGATGTCTTATTATCATATTACACTATATTACCAAAAGTATTCGCTCACCCATTCAAATGTTCAGAATCAGGTGTCCTAATCACTTGGCCTGGCCACAGGTGTATAAAATCAAGCACTCAGGCATGCAGACTGTGAAACAAGACATTTGTGAAAGAATGGGCCGCTCTCAGGAGCTCAGTGAATTCCAGCGTGGAACTGTCATAGGATGCCACCTGTGCAACAAATCCAGTCGTGAAATTTCCTCGCTCCTAAATATTCCACAGTCAACTGTCAGCTCTATTATAACAAAATGGAAGCGTTTGGGAACAACAGCAACTCAGCCACGAAGTGGTAGGCCACGTAAAGTGACGGAGAGGGGTCAGCGGATGCTGGAGCGCATAGTGCAAAGAGGTCGCCGACTTTCTGCACAGTCAATTGCTACAGAGCTACAAACTTCATGTGACCTTCAGATTAGCCCAAGTACAGTACGCAGAGAGCTTCATGGAATGGGTTTCCATGGCCGAGCAGCTGCAGCCAAGCCACACATCACCAAGTGCAATGCAAAGCGTCGGATGCAATGGTGTAAAGCACGCCGCCACTGGCCTCTAGAGCAGTGGAGACGCGTTCTCTGGAGTGATGAATCACGCTTTTCCATCTGGCAATCTGATGGACGAGTCTGGGTTTGGAGGTTGCCAGGAGAACGGTACATTTCAGACTGCATTGTGCCGACTGTGAAATTTGGTGGAGGAGGAATTATGGTGTGGGGTTGTTTTTCAGGAGCTGGGCTTGGCCCCTTAGTTCCAGTGAAAGGAACTTTGAATGCTTCAGGATACCAAAACATTTTGGACAATTCCATGCTCCCAACCTTGTGGGAACAGTTTGGAGCGGGCCCCTTCCTCTTCCAACATGACTGTGCACCAGTGCACAAAGCAAGGTCCATAAAGACATGGATGACAGAGTCTGGTGTGGATGAACTTGACTGGCCTGCACAGAGTCCTGACCTGAACCCGATAGAACACCTTTGGGATGAATTAGAGCGGAGACTGAGAGCCAGGCCTTCTCGACCAACATCAGTGTGTGACCTCACCAATGCGCTTTTGGAAGAATGGTCAAAAATTCCTATAAACACTCTCCTCAACCTTGTGGACAGTCTTCCCAGAAGAGTTGAAGCTGTAATAGCTGCAAAAGGTGGACCGACATCATATTGAACTCTATGGGTTAGGAATGGGATGGCACTTCAGTTCATAGTATGAGTAAAGGCAGGTGAGCGAATACTTTTGGTAATATAGTGTATATTACCTTAAAGGGCAAGAATCACAGTATTTAGGCCAGTAAGAGATAGAGATTTATTGACTGATCACAGGATGAGGCAAAATGATTTACAACAATGCAAGTGCTTATTTACAGTACAGATGTTGTCATACAGAGAGACTGACATTTATAATTGTTTATATGATTGTTTTTACGTCTTACCACCGTGTTAAAGGGAGGGAATGGAGACAGAATTATACTTTTCACAGTAAAACAGTAAAATGTCCATGTTGCTCTGCCATCCCTTCATTCATTCACCAACACAGAATAATAATATACACATCTTTTTTTTTATTGGTTGTTAGAGGCTCAAAAACACCGAAATGACTAAAACAAGGCAAATATGAATTTAAAAAAAGAGTAAGAAAATAAGAAATATGGGTTATAAGTAAGAAATCAATCCTTTTAGCTGCCAAATGAAATATAGAGCAAATTTAAACACTGATGTGAAACAGCTAATCGAATCGTCGTGTCGCTCATCCACACAACATGAAATCCAGAACTTTACAGTTGGCAGTCGGCATCTTGTCTTATATTTCTGACCGGAGCAGCACGTAACACCCACAAATAAAGGCCTTTGACATATTCAGAAAAAAATTTACATAAAAGTTAATGTCCCAGTGGGGGATAAAACTTGAAAAGATTTATATACCGTATAAGTTTAAAAAAATAAAAATATAGGCTACGCGCAGCATGACGCTTACCTGAGGCTGGGAAAACACACACAGAATAAAAAACCCGCAGCAGGATGGAAAAAAACAAAAACCGGCCTGTCAACATTCTGCAGAGGCAGAGTGAGACGTGAGCTGCTGCGGGCCTTTGGTTCACAGCAAATCATTACAGTGTGTGTGTGTGTGTGTGTGTGTGTATGTGTGTGTGCATATGAGTATGTATGCATCTGTGTATGTATGTATAAGTAAAATACGGCCTTTTGCCTCATTGTGTCTCTTGTTTTCCTCTTGTAGCCACATCTTGATCTGCGTTCCTGTTTTTGCACACTCTGTTTTCAAAGGTGGTATAAATAAAGATTATTATTCTGTTATCATCATCATTATTATTGTTATTATTAGCTGGGCCTGCATTCCTGTCTGCATAGTCTGCCTCTGACTGGCTCGTTGCCCTTATGAGTGACGCTGGTTAAAGGGTAATTCCAGTGTTGGTGGGTTATTTCGGGATTTTTCTCTGAGCGAGCGAGAGAGAAAGAGAGAGAGAGAGAGAGAGAGAGAGAGAGAGAGAGAGAGAGAGAGAGAGACCAGTTTTTCTCATCACATCAGCTTTGAAAGTACCTCAGTAAAAATGCTTGCTCATGGTTGCAGTGTTAATTTTGGTTGTGTATTGTGAGAAAAAAGTGATTGAATGAACCAAAGTGTAAACATGCCCTGTTTCTAAGCCTCTCTCACACACACACACACACACACACACACACACGTTGTCAAACAGTAAATCGTGTGCAGAGGGATGAAGGGTCGACAGGTGAGGGATAAGGGGATGGGGGGTATGGAGGGTCGAGGGTTTTATGTTTGGTATATTATGTACTGATTTCTTGTCCTGTGTGTGATTGCATGTTTGTGATTACACGAAACATCAGAAAAATTTAAATTACATGCATTATAATCATGACTGTTTTGTTGTACTTTGTTGTTTTTGTTTTATTTTGTTTTTGTCCATCTGTACTTGCTGTGGTTCTTCATATGTGTATGTACTGGTCCTGTATGTGAGGTCTGCTTGGGCAATATAAATGCCTATTTGTCATACCAATAAAGAACATTTGAAATTTTTTGCGAGAGAAAGAGGGACACAGAGAAACACAAGTTTTTCGATTCACTTCAGATTTAAAAGTCAATACCTCAGTAAAAATGGATTGCTCATGGTTGCAGTGTTTCACTTGTGTATTATGAGTAAAAACTGTAAAAATGTATTTGTCATGAGCTTCGCTGCATGTTGTAATTGAAGAGTAAATGTACTCTGTTTTTTTTAAACTACTACTCCTCTTCCAGGATTGAGGCAAAGCCCAATCACCCCTCCCTCGCGTACCTGCTGTCAAACAGCCAATCACATCTGCAGATATTTCCTTGTTCCTCGCTCTTTCGTGGAACTACCAGTTTAAAGACGGGTATAAATAACTCGCTGTGGAGAGAGAAAACTGATAACTGGCCCATTCACTGCAGATCAGCAAAGCAACAGGAAGAGAAAAAAAACAGAGGTTTGATTCGTATCAGAGCTCAACTTTTATCTGCTGAGGGGAAGTCAAACTCTCAGACCTTCAGCTGACATGGCACAGCGAGGAACTCAGCTGGACTCGTCCAGATTCTGCTGTTCCATCTGTCTGGATCTACTGAAGGATCCAGTGGCTCTTCCCTGTGGTCACAGCTACTGCATGAGCTGTATTAAATCCCACTGGGATGGAGAGGACCAGAGGAGAATCTACAGCTGCCCACAGTGCAGACAGACCTTCACCCCAAGGCCTGTCCTGGTGAAAAATACCATGTTAGCAGAGTTAGTGGAGGAGCTGGAGAAGACGGGACTCCAAGCTGCTCCTCCTGATCTCTGCTATGCTGGACCTGGAGATGTGGTCTGTGATGTTTGCACTGGGAGAAAGCTGAAAGCCCTCAAATCCTGTCTGGTGTGTCTGGTCTCTTACTGTCAGCAGCACCTCCAGCCTCACTATGAATCTCCTGCCTTTGAAAACCACATGCTGGTCGACCCTTCCAAGAACCTGAAGGACAACCTCTGCTCTCGTCATGGCGAGATGATGAAGATCTTCTGCCGCACTGACCAGCAGTGCATCTGTTATCTCTGCTCCATGGAGGAACACAAAGGCCACAAGACAGTCTCAGCTTCAGCAGAAAGAAGTGAGAGGCAGAAAGGGCTCAGAAAGAGCCGCAAAAAAATCCAGCAGAGAATCCAGGACAGAGAGAAAGACGTGAAGGTGCTTCAGCAGGAGGTGGAGGCCATCAATCGCTCTGCTGATGGAGCAGTGGAGGACAGTGAGAAGATCTTCAGCGAGCTGCTCCATCTGCTTGAGAAAAGAAGGTCTGATGTGAAGCAGCAGATCAGATCACAGCAGGAAGCCGAAGTGAGTTGTGCTGAGGAACTGGAGGAGAAGTTGAAGCAGGAGATCGCTGAGCTGAGGAGGAAAGATGCTGAGCTGGAGCGCCTCTCACACACAGAGGATCACACACATTTCTTGCACAGTTACCCCTCACTGTCACGTCTCAGTGGATCTACAGACTTTCCCAGCACCGATATCCGTCCTCTGTGGCACTTTCAGGATGTGACTGCAGCTTTGACAGAGCTCAGAAATAAACTGTGGGGAGTTTTTAGTGAGGAATGGACTAAGATCTCACGGACAGTGACTGAACCGGATGTTTTACTGTCACGGCCACAACCCAAAACCAGAGATGAGTTCTTACAATATTCATCTCAACTGACAGTGGATGCAAACACAGCAAATACATGGCTTTCATTATCTGAGGGAAACAGAAGAATAACAGTAACAACAAAAGAACAATCATATCTGGCTTGCCCAGACAGATTCACTGACTGCTGTCAGGTCCTGAGCAGAGAGAGTCTGACTGGATGTTGTTACTGGGAGGTGGAGTGGAAGGGATGGGGGGCTTCAATAGCAGTCACATATCAGGATGTGAGCAGAACAGGTAGTGAAAGTCGATTTGGACACAATGACAAGTCTTGGAGATTACGCTGTGACAAAAACAGTTATAAATTCATCCATAACAGTGAGGAAACTTTCATACAGGGTCCTGTGTCCTACAGAATTGGAGTGTACCTGGATCACAGAGCAGGTGTTCTGTCCTTCTACAGCGTCTCTGAAACCATGACTCTCCTCCACAGAGTCCACACCACGTTCACTCAGCCGCTCCACGCTGGGATTCATTTTCATTTGACTGGATTCTCTGCAGAGTTTTGTGAACTCAAGTAGGCAGAAGTTATGAAAACAGCGATGTGTGAGAATCTGTTTATTATTATTATTATTATTGTTTTTTTAAATTAAGTTTAGTCTTCATCTTTGTTGCTTATCACTGTGGTGTCCTTGCACAACATTTCCCAGAAGTCACCTCTGCTTTTGTTTTTCATCCAAATTTTCTGGTCTTTTTTGTTTTATTTACATTTTTATTTGCTAATTTTGTAGTACTTTTCTGGTAATTTTCCCATATCTATTATTTCTTCCTCTACTTCTAATTAATGTTAATTTAAATATATATATATATATATATATATTATTTTATTTTATAATGTTTTTCTTTTATTGTTTTTTTTATTCATACACACACACACACATATCATATGTATATATAGATAGATAGATAGATAGATAGATAGATAGATAGATATTGTTTTATTTGTATTAGGTGAATCCATAGATGTAAAGATTGAACCAGAATCCCTGACCAGGCTTGCTCATTTTCTGTTAATTGTGTGTTTTTTCTGATCTTTTTTTTTTTTTTTTTTTTTTAACAAACTGTGGCTTTTTTTTTTTTTTTTTTTTTTTTTTTTTTTATAATATTTCACTTATATTTTATACCAACTTCATCAGTAAAGTTAGCCTGGATGAAAAACATATTCTAAGACCTACTGCTCATTACTCAAAAATAAAATAAAGCCTTCTCTACAAAAGTAGCTTTGAGTCCTTTTAAACATGAGCAAATTCACTTGATTACTCTCAAAAACAGAAAAAACAAATGTTAAATTAATAAATCATTACCATGAACATAGTACACAATTACCATAACATTATCAAGCACTAAAATAAACTAGCAAAATAAAAACTCTGAAAATTACCATATAATTTGCAAGAAATTACTGAGAAGTTAGTGAAAAAACTAAGAAAAAGACTGAAAGAAAGAAAACTATATATATGACTGTTATTTAATTAGATTACCACAAAATTACCAAATAATCCACCAAACTACTAAAATAAAGATTAAAGATTAAAAAAAGATAAAGTTTACAGTATCGATGGATTCAAGAGTCATTGATAATAAAGAAAACAGCCTGCACACAAAGGGTTAAAGTGATTCAACCTGCAGGGGGAGCCGTGATCTCCTCTGCCAGAGGGTAAACGTCCAAACTGAGAATAAAGCAGATGGGACGGGTCAGATGGTATTTTATGGCTCAGACACCTGGAACTAAGTCTGAGTGTCGGCCCATATGAACTCCAGGGTTTTTGTATGAAAACACCTGATTCGTCAGATTGTCTGGCCTGTGATCCTTCACTGACCTGTAGGATCGGATTTCAGTACTGTGGTTTTCCTCACATTCAAAATTAAATGTTTGGTATCTCACTGCTGAATGAATATTTCACACTAAACTGACCCAAATCTCCAAACTCCTGCCAGGAGCTAGGTTCTGTTGCTGAGGCTTCTGCTGCTGCTGCTGGGAAAAAGGTAGAGGTAGAGGTAGGACACATTTTGTTGACTGAAATGTTTCACAACAGCCCCCTCTAATGGAGAGTGTAGTTCACCTGATATTATTACTGGCTGTGGGAAAATGATTGACAGCTGGAAGCCTGTAGACAAACATGCCCTTACAGTACAACACAGTCCTGGTCTGCAGTTCTTTCCTCAGTCCACCAGATGTCACTGTGCCCTTCATTTTCAAAGCCACAAGGTATGACACTCTTTCTTGATTCAACACAAACAGGGAGAAAGATCCAAAATGTCACAAGATTTGTCCCATCCATCACTCTGCCTCGCTCTGAGGAAACTCAGCTTAGTGCCAAAGCCCTGGTAGAGGGTCTGGCTGCATCCCCCTGAAGGACAACTGGGGCTGAATCCAAGTCCAGAGACAATCGAGCAATGACCTTTTCAATTAAACCCTCCAAGTTTTTTTTTTTTTTTTTTACTCAGAAAGGTGGTAATGTTGGCTTCTCTTTATTGTCCCACTCCCCCAATAATAATCCCTCAGATTTTGACCAACTGACTTTTGTGGAAGCAGCTTGTTCATGTAACACCAACTTCTGCTCAAGAATTTTCACATCATTTTGATTTGTTATGAAAATCGTGACATCATCAGTATATGCTGACAAGTGGACAGAATCAACATTGTTTTCTGAAAAGATTTGCTCTGAGAGACCCTGCCTGAGCTGATTTAAAAGAGGCTCGATGGCCAGATGATACAGCATCCCAGGTAAGGGACAACTCTGCCTGGTGCCTCTTTGATCAGAGACTGGTCGGCAGAGTCCACCACACACCTTTGATAGAACACTGGCTCCAACAACAACTTGATCCATGAAATAAAGTTTTCTCCAAAACCAAAACCTGCAAGTGTTTTAAGCAAATACCCATGATCAAGTCTATCAAAAGCCCTCTTTGTCTAAAGAAAGAAGGCCAATGTCCACTTCTTGAAGATTCAATATATCAATGATGGCCCATACCCATGATCGTACACTCAGTGTCTGTATAGAGCAGTTGAACTGATAAGTTTTCAAATCCTTATTTCCAAGCCTCCATACCCTCCAGACGTCAGAGGAGATCTGACAACTGGAAACCTGTTATGAGTTTGATTTCGATAAATCAAATGATAAGTGCCAGTGCAACTGCTATGTTAAATGAACAGTGCCAGAATTATAAGCATACACATTTATGAACGCAAAGGGCATATCTTCGATTGTTGCCTCAACTATTGGGATTCTGCCCTGCTCTACTTTACATGCCAAAATATTTGACAAATGGAGGTGCAGTGGGAAGAGTATACCGCCACCTGCACTAAGGTTGGAACTATGGCTAAAAATATTCTGGGAAGTCCAACTCATTCCCCACTTTACCTCATTGTCTACTGAGCTACTGAGCTGTCCCCTGTAAAAATGAACAAGTCAATATTTTTAGTTTTACTCAGCTCAGCCAGCATTCCTTGTTTATCCTTATTCAGTTCTCCATTTATATTGAAGCTTTCTATCCATAAAACTTCCCTAAAACGTAGAAAGACTCTTGTTTTTGGACTCTTTTTGAACTCTTTTTCTCTTATGTTCTCCCGGACTCTGTCTATGGCCTTTATTTCAGTGCTGTTCCTGCTCTGTGTGTCCCTCATGTTTACCTGTTATGTTGCCCTGCTGTGTCTCTCTCATCAGTGTGTCTTGTTACCCAGTTGGTTTTCCCTGCCCTGAGACTGTGTGATTATCCCTGATTGTTCTGTTCCTTCGCCTAGTGGTTCCCTCATCCTATCCTCTGTGTTCTCTTGTTTCGGTGTTATATAAACAACATTATTTGTCATAATTTTAACTTCATGTTGTAAATCAGAGCTAAACAGACCCTGTTTCCTTGAAACCGCTCCTCTGTCTGGAATGAAGAAAAGCCTGACACCCCCTCACCACCCACCTGCTATCAAACAGCCAATCACTTGTGCAGGTAGTTCCTTATTCCTCCACCTCTAACATTTCTATCAGATTAAAGACCGGTGTAAACAGCACTCTGTGCAGAGAGAGATGACAAGCCTGTTCACTGCAGATCAGCAAACGAACAGGAAGAAATAGAAGAAGAGGTTTGGTTTGGATCAGAGTTAAACTTTTATCTGCTGAGGGGAAGTCAAACTTTCAGACCTTCACTGTCACTGAGAGCTGGCATGGCACAGCGAGGAACTCAGCTGGACCCGTCCAGAATCTCCTGTTCCATCTGTCTGGATCTACTGAAGGATCCGGTGACTGTTCCCTGTGGTCACAGCTACTGCATGAGCTGTATTCAAAGCTGCTGGGATGGAGACGACCAGAGGAGAATCTACAGCTGCCCACAGTGCAGACAGACCTTCATCCCAAGGCCTGTCCTGGTGAAAAACACCATGTTAGCAGAGTTAGTGGAGGAGCTGAAGAAGACGGGACTCCAAGCTGCTCCGCCTGATGGCTGCTATGCTGGACCTGGAGATGTGGCCTGTGATGTCTGCACTGGGAGAAAGCTGAAAGCGCTCAAGTCCTGTCTGATGTGTCTGGTCTCTTACTGCCAGCAGCACCTCCAGCCTCACTATGAATCTCCTGCCTTTGAAAACCACAAGCTGGTTGACCCTTCCAAGAACCTGAAGGATAAGCTCTGCTCTCGTCATGGCGAGGTGATGAAGATCTTCTGCCGCACTGATCAGCAGTGCATCTGTTATCTCTGCTCCATGGAGGAACACAAAGGCCACAAGACAGTCTCAGTTGCAGTAGAAAGAACTGAGAGGCAGAAAGGGCTTGGGGAGAGCCGCAAAACAATCCAGCAGAGAATCCAGGTCAGAGAGAAAGACTTGAAGGTGCTTCAGCAGGAGGTGGAGGCCATCAATTGCTCTGCTGATGGAGCAGTGGAGAACAGCGAGAAGATCTTCAGCGAGCTGCTCTGTCTGCTTGAGAAAAGAAGGTCTGATGTGAAGCAGCAGATCAGATCGCAGCAGGAAGCTGAAGTGAGTCCGGCAAAAGAACTAGAGGAGAAGCTGAAGCAGAAGATCGCTGAGCTGAGGAGGAAAGATGCTGAGCTGGAGCAGCTCTCACACACAGAGGATCACACACATTTCCTGCACAGTTACCCCTCACTGTCACGTCTCATTGGATCTACACATTTTCCCAGTACCGATATCCGTCCTCTGCGGCGCTTTCAGGATGTGACTGCAGCTTTGACAGAGTTCAGAAATAAACTGCAGGGCGTTCTTAGTGAGGAATGGACTAAGATCTTACTGAAAGTGACTGAACCGGATGTTTTACAGTCACAACCTGAACCCAAAACCAGAGCAGAGTTCTTACGGTATTCACATCAAATCACACTGGATAAAAACACAGCAAACAACCACCTGGCATTGTCTAAGAGGAACAGAAAAGTAAAAATAACATCAAAAGAGCAGTCTTATCCTGATCACCCAGACAGATTCACTGACTGCTGTCAGGTCCTGAGCAGAGAGAGTCTGCCTGGACGTTGTTACTGGGAGGTGGAGTGGAGCAGGTGGGGAGTTTCAATAGCAGTTGCATATCAGGATGTGAGCAGAAAAGGGAGTGAAAGTGAATTTGGACTCAATGACAAATCTTGGACTTTAAAGAGTTCATTCAACGGTTATCAATTCAGACATAACAGTGAGGAAACTCCTGTGTTAAATCCTGTGTCCTCCAGAGTGGGAGTGTACCTGGATCACAGAGCAGGTGTTCTGTCCTTCTACAGCGTCTCTGAAACTATGACTCTCCTCCGCAGAATCCTGACCACATTCACTCAGCCGCTCCACGCTGGGATTCATTTTCATTTGTCTGGATCCTCTGCAGAGTTTTCTGAACTCAAGTAGACAGAAATTATGAAAGCAGCGATGTGTGAGAATCTCTTTCTATTTTTCTTTCTTATTTTTTTTAAAGGCCCCATGCAGTGCACTTTTCCAGGGTTTTATTTGAACTATTGATATCCCTGCAAGATGTATTGGTTTTGAGTACCTGTGGTCCGCTAAATATAGTTTTACAGCTCCTCTCTCTTGCCTTTCTCCTGGAGCTCTGGCAGCACGGTTTGTTTAGCCAATCAGAAGAGAGAATCAGCATCTCTCCACTGACTGGCTGACTGTTTTCTGAGTTACATGTGGTTGGGCCAATCAAAGGCAAGTAACTGAAACCTATGCTGCTCAATGGTGCTCAACGGTAAACTGGAATTATTGTCTTATATAGATCTATATTTTGTATGATTGTCATGGTGGAGTTAAAGTTGGTCCAGACGATGTGGGGACAGCAGTGTCCTTTACTAATAGTTTCTTTTTTGCGAAAGCGGCATCGTATTGTGTCAGGTTGATAAAACAGTCGGCACTGAAAAGAGCCGAACAGACGAGCAAATTTGGACTAAAAACCTGCGGGACCAGGTGTAACAGGCCAGATTAACCCTGTGCCACACTATACCCTGGTATAGTTTGGCCCAAAGTGTACTCCGGGGTATAAAATAGCCTCGCCCAGTTTCTACCCCGGGGTATACTTTGGGCTAGGCCAAACTATACCCCCCTAGGCCAAATTATACCCCCCAGATCAGACAGGGGTTAAAGTGGACTAGTCTGTTTTATACCTATATTATGAGCTAGTCCAGTTTATACCCCAGGGATTTTAATTTGTCTGGGTAATAATTATTTATTTATTTATAATAATTGTTCATTAATTGTTCATTAATCGTAATCAAGGTAAAATGTTCAATTAATCGTGATTTTGATTTTTGCCATAATCGCCCAGCCCTAATCCCGGGTATAGTCTGGTCAGGGGGTACACTTTAGGCTGTTACACCAGCAAGAAAATGAGCACCAACCACTGGTCTCTACCGTGTGCTCGTTTTGGAAGAGTGTGCAGTGAAACATGTCGCTACCTGGCGCGCTGGCTAGCACTGGCTTCTTCTGCCTTTTTGTGACATCACTAAAAGGCGGAAGTGCAATCCACTCGTTTTACTGGGAGAGTTTCAAAGTACGGGCTGTGTGTACTTCTCTGTTTATCACAGGTGTAATGCATGGGACAGTATTTGTGTGGCCCCAAGACCTTCCCTATCACACAAAAACAACGAAAATTGCATTTTTCAGGTCATGGGGCCTTTAAAATTAAGTTTAATCTTCATCTTTGTTGCTTATCACTGCAGTGTCTATGCACAACATTTCTCAGAGGTCACCTTTGCTTTTGTTTTTCCATCCAAATTTTCTGGTCTTTTTTGTTTTAATTTGTTAATTTTGTAGTACTTACCAAGTAATTTTCCCATATATCTCTAATTTCTTCTTCTTATGATTAATATTAGTATTATTTTTTTATTTTCTTTATCTATTAATTTTACACTTTTTGAGGCTAAGTCTGTGGTAACAGTTTTTTTTTTTTTTTAATCATGTTGGGTGTATTTCTGGTTATTGTGTTTTTCCTCTTTTTAAATAATTTTGTTGTGATTTTCTGGTCATTTGATAACAGTTCTGTTTGGAAGCTGTAGGATTTTTATGATATTTTTCTTCTCTAGAATTTGAGAATTGTTGTAAATCTGTTGTTGTGTTTTTATGTTTCAAAGGATTGAGTGAATATGTAAACACTGAACCAGAATCCTTTACCAGATTTTAGTGATTGGATGTGTAAAAACGGTGCATGTGTCTAATAATCAATAAAGTTTTCTTTGGAGATTGAAGAAAGCCTTTCTTGTGTATTTATTCCAGGACGTCTATCAGAGCTGCTGTGGAAAATGTGACAATATAACTGAACTGATTTTGGCCCTAAAACACATCAAAATGCAGTCGTAATGTTTGCAGCAGAAGTCAAATTAGTCTTTGTGTTTTTATTAGTTTTCTTTCCAAAATTATTGATTATTATTCCTGTCACATTATGAGTACTGGGGGAAAAAAAGACCACTAATAACTGGATGCAAGAGATCTTATTAGGTTTCAAGACTTTTTCAGTGGATTAGAGAGAGACGAAACTTTATTGATCACTGCAGCATCAGCAAAATGATATAATGACACGCTGAATAAAAAACAGAAGAGAGATAAGAGCAGGAAAGGAACAAGGCCGCGTCACAGCACAGCGTGACCAGCGATAACCATCAAAACACTGTGAAAAACATCTGAACCGACAGCAGCGATGTCGTTTGTACAAGCGACAAGATAACAGTGGAATGCATTAAGATTACACAACTCAGAAAAGACTTACAGGTTTCAAGTCATGTGTTCATCCTGTTACCATGGTTTCAGATCATACCGGTCACACACAGACCCAAAAACCAGTTTAGCGTATACACTATCACTATAATCTAACTGTGACAGAAATTAAGAACAACGTCCGTAAACAAATTAAATAAAAATGAAGAAAATGCCAGAAACAGACAAATGAAAACTTATCAGTTTGTATGTGTAAACTAACAAATAAAATAATGAGTAATTTACAGAGAAAATAAGGTGGAAAATGATTCAGCAGAATTAGACTACAAGTTAGTTATTAAATACCGTTGTAGATTCGGCGACTAAAAACTGACAAAATTCAAATGACTAAAACAGGACTAAACCAAAGTTCAGATAAAAGACTAAATCAATCTTGGCTGCCAGATGTAAGAGTGAAACATGAAAGGTTTCTCAGGAAGAAATGCCAGAGGTCAGAGGTCAACAGCAGAAGCCAAAGCTGGGAAACTGAAGGTTCATTTGAACTGCAGCTCAGCTCTGCGTGTCAGATTATTCTCATCAGAAAACTGAATTCTTTTAGCCGCGTATTCAGATTTTTAAAGTGTATAAAGGGTATTACATTATAATGGGAGCATATGAAGCCATTCTCAGGCCTGTTTATGTCTCTTAAGTTGTTACAGCATTTTTTGAGTTGATATCATTTGAGAAAAGTCCTCCAGGATTCCCACACAGTCTTTCCCTCAGTAACTTCACTACTTTAAAGACGGTAGCACACAACGTTTCTCACATTTTCCCGTCAACGCCAGCTGCCGTGGACGTGATGGCTGTCTGCTTCGGTCTGCTGTCCGATTTCCATCTGACAGACGCCAAACAGTCCATAATCCTTGTTTGTATTCACCATTTTTGGCCGTCATCATCTTGCAGGATTTATGGGTAACCAAGTCGAGAAAGTCCAGTTTCTTTTCTCTGCCATGTGAGGGCGTCGACGTGTCAAAAATCCTCGGGTGACTGGATGAGTGACGGCACGTGACGCCCAAAAATCCTGGGGCAGGTTTCACTCCTGACGAATCGATCTAACGGAGAAAACGCTGCAGAGTTTGATGGAAACGATGGGTCCAGCCCGTCGCAACACGTTTGAGTTCCTTTGTGTTTCCATGTCCATTTTCTGTTCGGTCTGGATCCCACCAGCATCATCTCATCTGCATCATCCTAAGAACAGAAAAGAGCCGACTGGGCGAGAGACAGACACAAACACAGAGAGAGAGAGCAAATTAAATGTCTTTAATCAGAGCAGGTAACCTTCTTTTCAATCACATTCTCATGAACAAAGCTGTAAAAGTGACACGATATTATAATTCCCGTCTGTAACATCAATTGCAATCTGATTTTTAATCACCAAACCTCCAACACTGTTGTTTCACTGGTCAGAGCAGCTGTCAGTCACGCAGCGAGGGGGCGGTCCTCTTCTCCAGCAGCCACTGAGCTGCGATCCTGCTGCTGTAGATCACATAGGACCAGGACAGGACCACCACCGCCACGAGCAGCTGGCACACACACACACACACTCAAATTCAAACATGTGTGATGGAAACTCTGGGAACAAAATCTGCTTCGAGGACGAAAACAGCGCCTGCCTGTTAACTACGGTGGCCCTGAGAGCTCAAAACACTGAAACGTCAGAAAACACAGGAACAGACGACACACACACACACACACAGGATTTAGAAAACACACTGTAAACACACTGAAAATTCACCAAACAACAACAGGAGCGTTTTTCCAGAGGACACTTCAAAGTGACGCACACGACTCGTTACTTTAAACACACACACTCACAACACTGAGAATGACTGACGTTACCATGCCGACAGGATATTGGCTAAAATACACTGGCAGGTTAATGCTAACATCAGTTAAAACCACTGGCCGGCTAACGCTAACACCAGTTTAAAACCACTGGCAGGTTAACGCTATCACCAGTTTAAAACCACTGGCCGGCTAACGCTAACATCTGTCAAAACGCAATGGCAGGCTAACGCTAACAGCGGCTAGTTAGGGACCAGCTCAGTCCAGGGCGTCTGTCTGTTAGCCTAGCTAGGCTAACGTTAGCCACAGAGACTGACACCCTGGGCGTTAGCATTAGCCGGCCAGTGTTTTTAGTTGACCTTTTGTTGACCTTTATACACCTGAGGGCTAACTGTCAAACTGATGCTGGTGTTTCCTTCGTTAGCGCGTTTGGTCTGTGTGTGTGTGTGTGTGTGTGTGTGTGTGTGTGTGTGTGTGTGTGTGCTAGGTATTGCTAATGTTGTGGGGACATAAATCTGTTTACACAGTCACGTTGTGGGGACTCGCCTCCCTTATGGGAACAAAAAGCAAGTCCCCATAAGGGAGCACCATTAATTTTAGGGTGAAGACTTGATTTAAAGCTAAGATAACTTTAGGGTTATGGTTAAGGTTAGGGTTAGGGTTAGGGTTAGGCAGGTAGTGGTTAGGGTTAAGGATAAATCTCCAGGAAATGAATGTAAGTCAATGTAATGTCCTCTGAAGTGATGGAAACACGACTGTGTGTGTGTGTGTGTGTGTGTGTGTGTGTGTGTGTGTGTTCTCCTGCGCTGTGGCGTGTTGAGCCCTCGGGGCCACCGTACACAGCCTGAGCTGAGCAGCAGACGGACTGATGATCAACCCAACACTTTGATCACCAATGAATGGATCCCAGCCTGTGGAGGTTTGTGATGCAGGAAACCAAAAACCACCGCTAGGTGTCACTAATATCACTGAGGAGACATCCTGGACTCTGATAACGTCCCATGAGAAATTCTCTTTAATTTTGACACTGAATGATTAGTCACTTACTCTAATAGTATTAATAATAATAATAATAATAATAATAACAGTCAAACCAGCTTAAAAACAAAAGAGTAATCCGTGGAGATATTGGAGTTATTAGCAGCAGCAGTTTGTGAGTAATGAGGTGTTTTACGGCTCATCTCACATCCTGGACTGACCTTTCCAATGTGGTTACTCACAGTTTATCTACATTTAATATCATCTAAAATCATCTGAAATCATCTTCTCATATCATCTGTGTATCGGCATTCAAACGCATATTTAGCTGTGAGTGTGTTTACTTCTTGTTTTGTCTTTTGTCAGTTTTGACGTGGACACAAACAGGTGAATAAAGTTGATTTGGATGTTAAATTGCTCCCTGGTTGCCGATGAATAAATGCTAATTTCAACACAAATAACTGAGTTAAAATCAGCAACGACGGTTTCTTGTGAGATCTCGGTTTAGATGCTCAGTTATATCAAATAAAATAAAAATATCTTAAAAGTCACAGTCAGCGGCGTTGGCGACACCTGGCGCAGTGACCGTTAGCTAGCGGCTCGTTTAGCATCCCCGCAGTC
This sequence comes from Myripristis murdjan, assembly GCF_902150065.1. Classification (NCBI taxonomy): domain Eukaryota; kingdom Metazoa; phylum Chordata; class Actinopteri; order Holocentriformes; family Holocentridae; genus Myripristis; species Myripristis murdjan. Next base: position 2,898,903 of record NC_043997.1, read on the forward strand.
CCTTAAAGAGCCGAAAATAAAACTTTAAATAAAAACAGGAAGTTCAACATACAGCGGAGTAGATTCTGTCCAGAGTCCGGCTGCTGACCGTCATCACGGTTTTTATTTGACAGCGACTTTTCAGCTTTTAAAACAGCCGCAGCAGCTCCGGCTAGCTCGGTTTGTTTATGGTGCTGCTGCTGCTGCTTCTTCTTCGTTAGTGGCTGCAGGAGGCACGGAGCTCCCTACCGCCACCTGCTGCCCCGGATGTGCGGCGGCAGGAGGAGGAGGAGGACAGAGAGGAAGAGGTGAAGGAGAAGGAAAAGAAGGAGGAGGTGGAGGACAGAGAGGAAGAGGAGGAGGAAGAGGTGAGGGAGGAGGAGGAGGAGGACAGAGAGGAAGAGGAGGAGGAAGAGGTGAGGGAGGAGGAGGAGGAGGACAGAGAGGAAGAGGAGGAGGAGGTGAAGAAGATGAAGTCTTATGTACAGCCCCATGAGGAAGGTGAGATTTTGTCCATTATCTGTTTTTTTGTTTGTTTGTTTGTTTGTTTGTTTGTTTGTTTTTTACAGCACAAATATGTTTGTTCTCTTCTTCTGTGTTTTACTGGTTAAGGAGAGTCACAGTTCTCTCAGAGAAACACTGGTACACTGGTTCTTTAATGGTTCCTCAAACTGCTCTGTGCTTCTACAGAGAACCATCAGCAGCTGAAGAACCTCTTTATTTTTGGGCTTTATTTAGGGGCTGGTTCTTCACTTTCTGTGGTTCTTTAAAGTGCTAAAGGTTCTTCATGTTTATTGGAGTCTAAGTCTAAGTCTAAGTCTAAGTCTAAGTTATTTGGTGGTGGCAGCAGCTAACAATTCTTTTCCTTGTGGATTAATGTGCAGATTATTTCCTCAGTGAATGGATTAATGTGCAGATTATTTCCTCAGTGAATGGATTAATGTCTCGCTCTATAAACCATCAGAAAACATTTTTAATAGCTCGTCTGGAACCCAGTGAAGGAACGAGGAACGTGGAGAACCGGCCAACAACATGTTCATGTTGGTTTTCAACCTGCACACAGTCATCTGATTTAAAACACTCAGAGAGGCTTTTACTCTGAAAAATTATTAAAGAACCATTTCAAAAAGATTCAAAAAGGCATATCTATCTATCTATGTAAGTTTGCGTATGTGTATGTTGTTGTTTTTGCAATATATTTAATACTATATATAGTATTAAATATATTGTGAGTATTATATTTATTGCGAGTATTTTTTTAATACTATATGTAGTATGGAATATATTGTATATTCCTCACAGTTGTGCTGAATGTGTATTTATTTTTTCATCAGGCTTCTGTGCAAAATGAGTCAAATACATGGAAAACGGCATAATTATCAGTAAGTAGTTTGTTTATTTGTGTAAATCTATTCATACAAACACAAATCAATATTAATATCGAGATCAATATCCAGAGCTAAAAAATGTCAGCTGTCTCTGTGTCAGCGTCAGGGTGAGCATTTTGATTTTTTTTTTTTTTTTTTTTTTTTTTTTTTTTTTTTGAGTGTTTTATTTAGGCATGATAACCATGACAGCATCATCAAAACACTTAGGGGATACACTATATACATGGATTATCATACATACAACAAAAACCAGGGGAAACAGAAGATTGAGACAATATGAGAGACAAGAATAAAAGAGGGGGGAAAAAAGACAGAAACAGAAGACATTCTGTGCATAACTAATATCCACAATCGTTTTTATAGTGGGGCTATGTTGATCTTCTCAAAAATACAGTTTGTTTTCAAGGCTTTTTTTTTTTTTTTTAATTTCTTTTTAATGACTTTTATTGTTGTTGCATATTGGTGAATTTCTTGGGTAAAGTGTTCCAAGCTGGGTTTGGATTCTGTCCTTTTTTTTTTTTTTTTTTTTTTTTTTTTTTTTTTTATTGTGCATATGAAATTTGGCCATAAGCAGTACAAGTTGTGTTTTTGTCCATCTTCTTGTTCTCAAAAATAAATAAACAAATAAATAAATAAATAAATAAAAATGTCCTTTTCCTGTAGCGTGATCGTTTGTCCGGTTGTTCTTCTTATGAAGGACTCTCTTTGTTTTTTTTGTTTTTTTGTTTGTTTTTTGTTTTTTTTTTTTGTGGACGAGAAAATGAAACAATACAGCACCTTTTCTATAAATGTATGTACTCTAAAATATTATGGACTGACATTCAACACTTCATAAGAATCAATCAATCAATCAATCAATCATACTTTATTTGTCCCACAAGGGGAAATTTGGTAAGAAGAAGAAGAACAACCGGACAAACGATCACGCCACAGGAAAAAGGTGAGCGTTTTGATGTCGAGTAAAGCCTCTTCCTGATTGACGATCTTTGACACCCAAAACACATGACTCAAGTTCCCGGCGTCCACCGCGGCATCTTTCGCCTTCCAGCTGCTGATGTGCCGTCCGGACGCCAACACCCTCCGCAAATGTCACCGTTTTGTAACGGGAGCCAGAGTGTGAGCCGCCCGGAGCCGCTCGGACCAGCAGCCCAGTAACGGCCCCGGCCCGCCGCGAGCCACCTGCCGCCACCGGAGCGCCGAAACCCGGATGAGAAGCTCGCGGAGCGGAGCGGCGAGGCTTCTGCTCAGGTGCGCTCACGGCGCTAGCACGCTAGGCTAACAAGGCTAACAAGCCGACAATAACATGTTGTCCCGCTGAATCCCGCTTGTAAACCCGCTTCTAGACAACAGAGAGCACCGGCAATGGTTACTACGTTCCGACATGATTCATATTTTAGTGAATAAATTATTTAATGTGCAACAATAAAGGTCGTAGCCGGCCGGTTTGTGTGATAGTTTACGCTGCAGATAGCTAACGTTGCTTAGCTTTAGCTCTGGCAGCGCTAGCCTGTTTGCTAACCTGGTTTTGGTTTGTTTTAGGGTTTAAAGAAAATGAGATGGACTCAGTTTTAAATTATTCGTGTGGCCGAACCTGTGTTCTCGCAGCAGCAGAATCAAAGTTTGACAAATTGAATGACACGGAAGTCATTAACAGTTAAAAAATAGCGCTGAGATTTTTAGCATCACAGTAAAGAGGCTAAGCAGCGTCTGCACCTCGCTGCCAGTGACCTTAAAGACAGTACATTTCCACATCATAACATCGGTAATGGCTTGATTGTGTGGGTCATTTATGCCGCTCAGGTGTTAGGTGTTTTTTAACTTGTCTCAATTCAAAATGCAGAGCAGCAGCTTCCGCACACCTGAGTGGGTTCCCTCTGCAGATGTGGACAGGTCAGTCAGTCAGTCTGCCACACGCCGCTGGGAGGAGATCCACAAACACTGACCTGCCACTAAAAGTATCTGCAAACTGATGAAAATCTCATTCTTTACAATTTTGAGATCATTGAGTTTAAATCGATGTTACGTTAAACCCCTTCCTGTTGCAGTGGTGACCTCACATAATGAGGATGGAAGGAATTTGTCAAGGGTTGTAAGAGACACCCCTTCCCCCCGTGTTTTATTTCATATTTAACCTGATCCGAACCACGATGCGATGTGTGATTCAAAAAGTGTCATACACTCCGATCCAAGTGCCGTCCTGTTTGCTCGTCAGATGAGTTGATGCATCTGCTTTCATTTGAGAGTTTCTGTCCCGTGATGCTTTTTGTGTTGTTTCACGGGGTTTCGCACAAAAACGATGGAACGCTGGGATTTAAAAATGGGCGATGGATGTTTTTTGCTCCAAGTATCAATCTTACAGCCGCAAGCGTCAGTTGAACCCCAGTCTGCACACTGATGCTGATTCTGTTTTATTTTCCGTGTCCCTGTTTGTGCTCAGGTGATGGCGCCCACCAGGATGAAACTGCGCCTGCGTCGCCGCGACGGTGCCGCCGGGGGGAGCAACGCCGCAGGAGGAGCCGCCGGCCAAGCGGAGGAGGAGGAGGAGCGCAGCCGAGAGAGCAGCAGCCGGAGCCGCAGGAAGAAGAGCAGCAGCGCCACGTCCGCCGCGCCCTCGTCCTCTCCCCCCACCTCCTCCGCCTCGGCACGTGCGGCGGCGGCCGAGGAGGCGTCGCCCGACTCCAAGTGTCCGATCTGCCTGGACCGCTTCAACAACCTGGCGTACCTGGACCGCTGCCTGCACCGCTTCTGCTTCCCCTGCATCCAGGAGTGGTCGCACAACAAGGCCGAGTGTCCGCTCTGCAAGCAGCCCTTTGCCTCCATCCTGCACTCCGTCCGCGCCGAGGACGACTTCAAGGAGTACACGCCGCGGCCCACGCACAGCCACAGCAGCGCCGCCGCCGCTGACGACAACGCTGGCGAGCGAGGGCTTGGCGCGGGAGAAGAGCTGGGTGAGCGAGGCCCCATGTACGAAGGAGTTAGAATAGTTAGAAACAACCAGGTGAGGCTGATCCTGCAGAGACTGAGAGCAGGACTCGGGGGAGAGACGACGACGGCGGCGAGGAGGAGGAGGGCGCGGGCCGATGCCGACGCAGATGATCTGACCCCGGTGGCCGCCCTGATGAGGAACGCACAGCAGCTCCGGCTGATGCTCCGGGGGCTGAGAGCCGTACAGGGCGGAGATACAACGACAGCGACAGCGAGGAGGAGGAGGGAGCGGGGAGGCAGAGGAGGAGGAGGAGGAGGAGGAGGAGGAGGAGGAGGGAGGGGGTGGGAGAGGAGGAGGGACGGGGAGTGGTACCTCCCTCCACTTCTTGCTCTTCCTCCTCTTCCCCACCATCCGACCTTCTCTCCTGATGCCGACGAGGATGGACAAGAGGAGGAGGAGCGAGGGGTCGGCCCTGGAGAGGAGCTTGGTGAGCGAGGCGTGATATTCGATGGACTGACGGGTCTCGGAGGGGCAGTGGCACCTGTAGCCCCCAACGACCGGTCGTCGCGGCGACTGATGACTCGCCTGGCGGCGAGGCGACGCTTGCAGCAAGAAGGCGGGAGTGTGCGGCGGCTGAGGGAGAGAGAGACGCTGGCGTTCCGCCGCGCTCTGTACCGCAGCGGCGTGCGGGTCCGTGGCGTCGCCGGCAGCAACCAGGGGCAACAACAACGTGACGTCACCGCGGAGACCTACCGCAGAAACCCCGGCCACCTGAACAGGCTCCGCCCCTGGCTGCGCCGGGAGCTGACGGTGCTGTACGGCGCCCATGGCTCGTTGGTTGACATCGTCCAGCGTATTATTATGGCGCGGCTCGCCCATCACGGCCTGGAGGACACGCCCACCATCGAGGAAGAGCTGCGGCCTTTCCTATTGGCCAGGACGGAACACTTCCTGCACGAGCTGCTCAGCTTCGCACGCTCGCCGCTGAGCCTGGAGAACTACGACCTGCAGGCGGTGTACGAGCCGCCGGCCGCCGCCATGGAGCTGGACACTGTGAGCAGCTCCACCGACGACTCCGTCATCGCCATATCGGAGGGGGAGGGGGAGGGGGAGGAGGGAACCGGTGCTGGAGCAGGAAGAGGAGGAAGGTCAGAGGAGACGCAGTTTGCGTTGGCGGAGGGAGCTCATGATGTCGTCCAAACGGGAAGTTCGCTCAGCCTCTCGGTTTGGGACGATGAAACCCCCGGCCCCTCCTACTCCACCGCCGAGCCCTCCCATTCGCTGGCACCCCTGTCGGTCAGTCCGGTGAGGGAGGAGGGAGCCAATGAGGAGGCAGTGGAGGGGGAGGAGAGGCGAGAAAAAAAGGACGAAGAGGAGGAGGAGGAGTGTCTGATCGTGGGATACGTGAAGCCGATGGCGGAGCGAACGCCGGAGCTGGTGCAGCTCTCCTCCGACACCGAGGAGGAGGAGCAGCAGCAGGAGGAGGAGAAGAAGAAGAAAGAGGAGGATGAGAAAAAAGAGGAGGCGAGGACAGCTGAGGCTCCTCTTCCTGCTCCTCCTCCTCTTCCTCTGCCCTCTGTCACGTCTCCCCTCTCCTCACTACCCACAATCCCTCCCTCCACGTCGAGCACCAATAGAGTGACAAACCGGGAGAGGGAGGGGCGCTCGTGGTCGGGGAGCTCGGGGCGGAGCTCGCCGTCGCCCGGGGGGAGAGAGGGGCGCAGGGCGAGAGAGAGGAAGAAGGAGAGAGAGAGAGACAGGAGCCGCCAACCAGAATCCACAGAGAGGAGGAGCAAGAAGAGGAAGAGGAGGGGGCAGGAGCGGGAGGAGGAGGGCCGACTGAGGAGGAGGGACAGCAGTGGGGGGCGGGGCTCATACAACCCGAACCGCTCCATCTATCCCGCCATGCTGCGGCGCTCCCAGTCGCCCTCGCCCTTCCTCTCCAGCAGCGAGTCGCGCACGATGTCCCCGCCCAGCCTGCCCGCCTCACCCTGGGAGTTCCACCACTCCGGCCCGTCCTCCCTCTCCTCCTCGTCCTCCTCCCTCTCCTCCAGGTCCTCGCCCTCCTCCTGGTGCTCCTCCCCGCTGCCTCCGCTGCCGGCGGCGCTCTCCCCCTCCGTCAGGGGCGGCGCGCACCACGGCGACAAGCCCGGAGGGAAGAGGAAGTACAAGAGCCGCCACCTGGACGACGACCTGGACGACCCCACCTGGCAGCCCGCCTCCGGTCGCCGCGGAGACAAGAGGAGAGAGAGAGGGAGAGGAGGAGGCGAGAGGGAGAGCAAGAGGAGGGGGAGAGACGGCGGGAGGAGGAGGGAGAGAGGGAGGCGGGACACTCACAGGGAGAACAGCGTTTACGACGGGGAGAGGTGAGAGCGAACGCCGCCGTCCATTTGTCACTCAGCATAATGAAAGGGTTTAGAGCTTTCCACATTTACTCATTTATTCTCACTGATAGCGTGGAATGATCGATCGATACCGATATTTTCAGGAAACGTCAGCGCACGAAGGCTCTGGCTGTGGTCAAAATGTTGCATATAAATTTAGTGGTGACAAACTTCATTTTTCTCAGTTTAAAATTCCAGAGTTTCTCGGTTTTAACTAGGGCTGCACAATTGTGTCAGAAATCATAAACGGTAATTTTGGTCAATTTTGAGAACACAAGTTATTTAACACAGTTACTCACTGACTTTGGAAACATGCATTTATACAACTTCAAAAAAAAAAATGTTTGTCGTCTGTTTGTTTTGTTGTTGTTTTTATAATCATAGTTAGAGTTCTCAATTTCTGACCGAACCCGACCCTACCCGACATTTTCGGGTAGGGTCGGGCCTAAAATGTATGTGAATTGGTCAGGTCGGCCTTCGGGTTCTGGTTCTGTGTTTTACTGTCGCCGTTGAAGGACGAAATCTAAATGACGCAGGCGAGAGAGAGAGAGAGAGAGAGAGAAACGGGGATAACAGTTTAGTGCTAAATTAAACCATTTTGTGCAGAATTACAGTAACTTTACTAAGTTAGCATGTTTTATGAACAACTGAACATGTGAAGCTGCCTTTTGCCAACTATTAGGCGACTATGAACAAACACTTTGATAAGATGAGGGAATTTGACCTGCTTGACTCGCTGGCTGGCTGTCAATAAAGCAATGATCCGATGCTGCATTTCAAACCTTTATTGTTAAAAACTGTGAACCAAACAACATTTAAAATCATTGGCAATGCGGTCAGCAAAATGTGAGCCTCCCCCGCTCACCCCCTCTCTCCAGCTCATTCAAAAAAACCCCGCTCTCAAACAGCTGATTTCACTACTGAGGTGACATCATCACACCACGTGACATGTGCTCCCCATTCATAAAGTGACTATCAATAATAAACCTGGCACCAACACCAACTATTATGTCCGTTCTCTCACTGCTACTAGACTTTGAGCCACCGGCGCTGCTAAATAATGGCAAATTTGGCGATCTTTTTTTTCCCCTCTCATTTCTTTATTTTCGGGCTTTGTCGGGCTGTCGGGCCTAAAGTTCGGCTAATTAGTAGGGTAGGGTCGGGCCTCGGGCTGGCCCAGTATGGCCCGGTTAGGGTAGGATCTTAATTTTCAGGCCCGATGAGAACTCTAATCATAGTAAGCCAATTGCTGCCGAAATTGAACATAAAATCTGATTAATCACCCAGTCTTAGCTTCAGTTTCAATAATTATTGCACAACAAATTACCAAGACGCAGCTGAACAGAATTGTTGGATGTGAAGCTGAAATGGAAAACCCTGTGTTGTGTCTGTCTCCTCCAGCAGCAGGGGGTGCAGAGAAGGCCGGAGCCCCAGCGTGGAGATCATCTACGAGGGCACCATCACCTCCACGACGCCTCGCCCCCCCGCCCACAAACGCCACAGGAAGCGCCACCGGAAGACGCGGCGCAGCAGGTACAGCCGGCATGGTGCTGCGTGACTCTTTAGATCACTGGTTTTCACCGTTTGCGTGGCACATCAGTGGTTCCGAGTCCCTATAGTCTTGGTTTGTTTCATTGTTTGCTTGTTTTTGACCCAACCCATGCTAAAAAATGAAAGAAATTCATATTGGCATGTATTAGATTACATATACGCCGATAGCGATATATATTTGTGCAGGGTTTTTCCTGCATAGAGAATTTGGTGACGGCCACCACCACCAAATTTCTCACTGCCTACAGCTCACGGCGTTGATGGGTGATTATTTTATTTTTTTATGGGAAGCACTAACTAGCGTTGCGCTGCCACTGTTATTTCAGTCATTTGTAGCTGCAACAGCACGTGGTGGTGGCGCTGCATCGTAATCAGCACAGGAACTAGTGCTACCAAAACAGCCAGCAAAGGAAAGTCTTCCACTTTGTTGGTGGCGACTTAAATCTTTGTGGGCCAAACAGACGGATATTGTTTCTTCTATATTCAAGCTGAATTATGTCCAATTCTTTTTAAAAAGTAGTTTCCTAAATTAATGTTACCTCATCAGTAAGTTAATGTTTTTAGTTTTTCAGATATGGTGAGTCGCAAGATCAGCAGCTTTTTTAAAAGCGAGGGCGGGAAGAGGAGAAGGCTGGTCAAGCAGTGTAGACTATCTGGCTATTATAGGCATGTAAAAAGCAATAATTCATGTAATTCAAAGTAATACAGCCAAACCAGATATCAAGGACAAGGTTCAGAATGCAGGACAGTTGCAGGACAAGGCGTCAAGTCGAGGGGATTCTGGCAATCACCAACGCCAATTAATGTTAGTGTCAAAATGAAACTGTTTTACAAAATACGAGCCAAAGAATTTCTCTGACAGCTGACCAGTTAAACATATCGACTCTTGTCCTGTCAGATCCCCATTTTCGCCTCAGGTCAGGTTTGTGCTGTCTGAGGTAGGACTGCTTCCAGCCCAGCACACCTTTCGTAGTATGGTCTGAGAGCAGGGCCTGTGGTTCTTAATGTGGGGTCTGGGAAGCTCTAGGAGTCCTTGAGTGTTTCCCAGGGGGTCTGCAGTAATTGTTCTAACATGTTGAAGAGGGCACATGTTTAAAAAAGAAATGACTACGCTTTAAAATGATACTTGCCATTTTTTAATTATATAATTAGAACTACTAAAATACAATGTTTATAAAACACTCAAAACATTGAGTCAGTTAAAGGCACGGCACATGTGTACGTGTGAGCCCATGATCAGGTACCACCACCACCTCATTTTGAGCCAGGAAAAATCCTGTCTTTAATAGGCCAAAACTGGCTGGTAACATCAGCTGACACTGGCCCGGCTTAGTTAAAAACTAGGGCTGAACAAAAAGAATGAGTCCAAGACCCAAGAATTTGTCAAGAACAACCTCAGAAAAATTGCAATATGCAGTTTCTTAGAGGAGCTGGAGGGACTGATACACTATGACTTTACACACTTATTGACACAGTGTAGTGTATATTTAAGCCTGCTGTGTTGTTGGTTTTAGTAGGCTGATCACATTCTTTCCCTCTCTTCTTTCCCAGTTCCCCAGTGGTCATCACAATCGACAGCGACAGTAGCCGTGATGACGTCAACAACAGCAGTCCCCTCAGCAACCAACAAACAGTTGATTTCTCTGACCTTCCCCCTCTCCCATTGGTGGATTCGGGTGGTGTGGGCAGGCACTTGGGGGGTGACATCAGCGAACTTCCTGTTGACATCCTGGACCGAGGGTCTGACAGATCGGAGGCCGAGCTGGACAGCCGATCTAAGGTTGTAGATCCCGTTGCCCTAGACGACAGTGACAGCAACAGCGATGACTTGGACAACCATGAAGATGCTAGATGCCTCCTCGCACGGGATGATAATGAAGACAATAGCAACACAGCGATCAGTCACAACAAAGCATCCCCTGCTGGCAGACGCAGCCCAGTGGAAAAGCCTGTTGTCACAACGGCTGCTGCAGTCAGTCGAAGTTTTGTGAATGTTCCAACTTGTAGGGAAGCAGTTGTCACAGACCTTGGCTCACAGCCAGTGGGAGAAAGCAATACCGGGCTAGTAGCAAGGGATCGAAGCGTATTATTGGACAGAGAGAGAGAAACAGAGGCCAAACAGAAAGACTCAGGGTTTGCAAACTCTGACACCGGTCTCCTAGCAACCATTCTTCATGACCTGGAGGGCATCTCTGAACCTAAACGTGAACTTGCCTTTAATATTGACCCCGAACACTCACAGGACCCCAGAAAACGGCTTCTCGGTGGTCAGGTTCGTCTTAACCAGGACTCCTGGGTAGCCGAGGAGAAAATGGTTGTAGGCTCTGGGGATGTCAACTTGTCAGATCTAAACTCACCAGAGTGTCAGGCTGTCGGCTCCCCATCACCAACACATCGCGCCTCATTCCCTCCGCCGCCTCCTCTGCAGCGACTGAAGGAACGGGAAGTCTGTGAAGAGGCAAGGGACCTCCCTCCACTGCTGAAACACGGGCCTCCTGTTAGCTCGTCTAACAGAAATGCCCCACCGCTGCTGAAACACAAGGACGAGTCAAGTCCACGCCATCCTTCCATCTCTCCTGTCTCTCCAGTTGACCCGCACTTCCATCCCATTGATACCCAGTCGCATCCCTTTGTCTCTAATTCCACTCGCTTCAACACTGACTGGAATGCTGTTGTTTCCTCTGTTGACTCTGGCTCAGTCGCTGCAGTTCCTCCCACTGACCTCCAGTCATCTTCTGCCATCTCTCCCATTCACTCTCGTGCCACTGAGCTCCCTGCAAATGACCGGGCCATCCCTCCTATTGTGACACTGAAGCGCCATTTTGCCGATGCTGCGGCATCAAGAGAAGATAGGGCTTCGACGAGTCGCATGTCATCTGTTGACTTACATTCCTCGTGCCATTTACCACCCACTGACTCGCATTCCAAGGCCTCCAGTGGATCTAAAAGCAGGGTGTCAACCGTGGACTGCAATCCCATCGACTCCCATTCTCCTGGTTTGCGATCTAGAAGTACATTGTGTGCTGATCGTTTACCACCTATTGACTTCCTGTCTTTTCCAGGATTCAGTTCCGGTAGAGGTTCCCCTCCTATCATCAATTCTAAGGAAATGCCTCCTTCCAGCCCTGGAATCTCACCCATTGAGTTACCTCCTGTGAATTCTGTATCTTCCGTTGATTTTTGTTCATCCATGGCTGGTTGTCCCAAAGAGACGCCAGCTCAAGGCAGTTCTACCTCCCAAGTTGTCAGGAAGGAGACTAAGGCTTCCTGTCATCTAGTGCCCGTTGGTTTGCATTGTATGAGCCAGGAGTCACCCTTTGACCTCTGTCCCTCTGGCGGTGTTTCTGCCAAAGAAACGCCAGCCAGCAGCGATACTTTCTCAGGAGTTGATTTAAATGAGTTACCGCCTCCGGTTTGTGTTTCGCTTGTTGACACCAGGTCAGGGAATTCATCCTCACCCACTGACTTCCACTCTTCCTTTGAAGTTTCCAGCAGAGAGAGACTGTCGGAAAGGTGCGCATCCTCTGGAGTCGGTTCAAAGGGAAAACCAGCATCCGACACCGGGCTGTCAAAGACTGACTTGAATCCTAAAAGAAACAAGTTCCCCTCTGACCTCCATTCATCCAGCACAGCTTCAGAGAGGAAAATTACCAGTACAAGTCCCCGTTCACCCATTGACTTCCTCTCTCCCGGCGCTGTTGCCACCATGGACAGACACTGTAACAGCACAGTCTCATCCGCCTCGCCTGCTGACCGCACTGCTACTTCCCATTCAGCGCACAGAGAGTCTGGCTCCACGTCCAGACTGACCATTGACTCCCATTCACAACCTCAGCACCCCACTAACACATGTTCTCAGTCTCAGTTCCCCATTGGCGCCCATTCGAAACCCTCCAGGAGAGACTCCAGCTTTTGCCACATAGACAATCACGTTGCACCTCACCCCCAGGCTTCTGTTGAGAATCAATGGAACTCTGTCTCTTCCATTGACGTGCATTCAGACACTCAGTCGCCCATGGACGAGCACTCAGCCGGCCGGCCCGACACCACAAGCAGCATCTGGAACAAACACACACACTCTCTACAACTTGACTGAGTGTTTACACACACACACACACACACACACACACACACACACACACACTTGTTCCTGAAGGATTGGATTCTGCTTTTTGGTTTAAGTGATGCTTTTAAATGTTTTGAGGACTAAATGGGGAAAATGTAAAGAAGGACATCTTGAGTTTTTACTGGTGTTATTGTTTTACAATTTAAAAATTTATAAGAAAAAAATATAAATGTGTTGATTTTAAGTTTGACTTCCTTTCCACCCATTTCATTATTGTGGCCAGCATTAGTTCAGAGACAGTGTTGGCCAGAGGAGTGTGTGTGTGTGTGTGTGTGTGTGTGTGTGTGTGTGTGTGTGTGTGTGTGTGTGTGTGTGTGTGTGTGTGTGTGTGTGTCAGAGAGCTTGTGTGTAATAGCTGAAACACTGGTTGTGGCTGGGTGGACCACACAGCGATGGACAGAAAGTTCAGCCCGTCATGGAGAAGTATTTAAAGCCCCACCCACCCGGTGCTCTAGGCAGGTTAAAATAAACATGAGGGACAGTTCCAGCATGATGAGCCAGGGCTCCTCTTTACTCGGGTTCACTTTGAACATTTATACAGCATTAATGTCAAAATATTGAGTATGAAACTTGAAAGAGCGAGAATATCAAATTGTCATCGAAGCACTTTGAAACAAACTACAGGGAGAAAATGAGCGAAAACCGCTGATCACGCTGGAATTGTCTTGAAAATGACATGCAAATAATTCATCCTGGTCTGGTGGCTGTGTGCATGTAAATGTGCGAGTGAATGGGTGTGTATGTTCTGTAGAAAAACCTCATGTCCAAAAGAATCCTGAAGAGAAGTTCAGTCAGAAAATGAGCCAGTGTTTTGGATTTGGTTTGGTACCTGGATGTTCATAAAGACTACATTCTTCTGTAAGAATAAACAGGAAAAAACTTCCTACTACTTCCAGGAAAACTGTGTATTTTTATTTTTACATTTAATTTCTCTCCCCTGACATCCTGTTTCCACTTTTGAATCTTTCTTCATCTTATGTCCCACCCTGACACCCTGTTATTAATTAGAAACACATCTAATAAAAGGGTCCAGGGTGTTAATTGTGCAGTTTAATTGTGACTCCAAAGACAATGAGCTGCTTTTAAATGGCTCTGTCTGTTCCTGTCAAATGCATGTTGCTACCTTGGGTTGACATTTAGACTGAAAAGGCACTTAAACCTTAATGCAAGTCCAGCAATTTACCTCAATTAAAATTAGCTGTCACATAAAGTAGCCATGTTACTCAACCTGGGACAATGTTATTGAACAAAAAATGAGAAAAGTACATATATACTATTAGCACATGATACCAAAAACAGCTGAGACTCTTGTGGCTTCAGTGAGCCACATTTGATTCCTGTGTGATGATGGCTGCTATGGCCCCCATAGCAGCCATTTCACTGCAGTCAGAGCATTTTGTCAAACTGGACATCTCAGAAATCTGCAAATGTCAAAAGTTTTTGACACCACATCAAAGCCTGAATTTTGCTGACGTGCTTCTCAAGGTCTTGGTGTCTCAGCGTGGTATTTGAAGGGATTTGAACCATTTTAGTTAATTCTCCAGCGGTCAAAAATGGTCAAATTTTGCATCAAATCCGTGTAACAAATGGCATCAACCCAGAAATTGCTGTAACAATTTCTGACACATATCATCCCATCATAATATTCTAAAACAGTAAATAGGCGCCTAACCAAAACACAATATTCATTACAGATTTATGACTGTAGTAACTTAAACTCAAATTAATCTTCAGGTTCAGATGATGTTTACCACTTCTATATGGCTTGTTGTTGACCTTTGACCTCCCTCTGAAGACCCCCCTCCTCCCTCCCCCCAGTAGAATGGGCCTAAGAAAGGGACAGAATGCTACGCTGTTCAAGGACAAACTCCATGTTAAGTTCCTGATTTTAGTGTAAACACAAACAGAACCTTTCACAGTATGAAAAATCACGGGTAATTTATCTAATACAAGTTGGCATAAAGTGATCGTTGGCTTCTCGTTGCCAATGATGTCGACCTTTAGTGAGTCTGCAGTTGTCTGATGTTTGAATTGGAATAGAAATGGGATTGAATGAGCCTGAGATGAAAATGTGAAAAAAGGAGAAAAAACCTCAAATCCTGCACTAACTGTTCTTTTAGGCTGGGGGTGTGTTGTGTTGATGTTGGAAGCGGTGTGTGTGTGTTTTTGTTAACACCTCTGATTGGAGTGATACCTCTGAGATCACAGTTATCTGCCTGTGTTACAGGTGTGAACACACTCCGCTGATGCAGCCACACACTGTGCAGTCATTAAGCAAAACTCAATGTTTGTTTAGTTCGGTGCTTGGAGACAAATCAAGTCTCAAAAGCACTGATGAGTCAGGCAGTGTGTGTGTGTGTGTGTGTGTGTGTGTGTGTGTCTTTCATCATATCCTTAAGGACAGTTGCAGCATAATAAGTTTTTTGCTACTTCTTTTTTTTAATATATATATTTTCCATCACTGCACTGCACATGCACACACCATAATGTGTGCATGTGTAATAAAGTTGCATCAGAATTGCTAACATCAGGCTATGACCTCTAACATTTTGAAAGATGCTTCAGTCACTGTTTCATGAGATATTCCTAAAGGCCTCAGTAACAGCGACACATATGATTTAAAGAGCTTTATGGCCGCAAATAGAAAAAACAATCTATAATTATCTGGACTGTTAATAAGCTTTTCTTTTTGTCTAAACGATCTTAAATGCATTATAAACTGTAGCTGTGCCCCTTTGTTTTAAATTAATTCATTATTATTTTTGTTTTATTTATTTATTTCCCCACACATTTCACTTCATTTTATTTTAGTTAGACTGTGTTTGTTCCAGAATTTTTACTTTGAAGAAGAGTGGGCCCTCCACTGCTGCTGCCATGCTGGCTTGTTGCATGTTGGCAAATGCAAGGAGCAGGAGGATGGGGTTGGTACACTTTAGGGTTAAGGGTGGAGCGAGAGGAAAGGTCACAAGGTCACTGAAGCCGACAAAGTTCATTCTTTAAGTAGCATGAATGTGCTTTCCAAATTGCATGGCAATCAACCCTAATTGCCTTTTGAGATATCAAATTCTTATTTCTTTTTTTTATTTAACCTTTATTTAACCAGGCAGGTCATTAAGAACAAGTTCTTATTTACAGTGATGGCCTGTCAAGAAGCATAAACCTCTTGAGGGCCATTTTGGCCTCAGGGTGGCCTTCGAGGAAAGGTGACGGGGTTGCCAAAGTCAAAAAGATTCTTCCTTTTGGAAGCATGATTCCACTCATGCCAACTTGTTGAGAAGATTTAGTGGCATTTTGTGTCCAAATTTGACGTTTTAGCCTGAGGGTAGTGCTACAAAAAACATAAAGAGTTCGCCAAGATTAACAGGGTTCATACTCTGGGGAGCTGAATGACACGGCAAGCCTCCCAATAGATCCTGAAATATCAAATTTTACATTGTCCTAAGGGTAGCCCTATAGGAATATTGATGTATATGCCAAATTTGATATTCCCTGTGGAAGCATGCTGTTACATTTAGAGATGGCATGTGGTGTACAAGTCAAATGCTTGGTCTGAGGGGGGCGCTTGATCCCCTAACACCACAAACCCCCACCCCTTGATGGTCCGGTTGAACACCCTGCACTCCAGCCTTCCTGCTGTTGTCAATGTCCATCAACGCGTTTCAGTGTTCATCATAACTGCGGTTACCGGGTCTGGCCCGTCCCCACCCGACACAACCCTGGACCCGGCCACTGTGACAGTCCCGGTCACACTCCAACCCAACTCCGGTTGGCGGTTTGTGCATACCACCCCAACATCGACCTTAACTCCACAATGGACCATTACACATCCCAGGGACTGTGGAACACACCCAACCCATTATCATTTGATGACAATTCAACCAACCTGCTCTTGCTATTGCTATTTATTTATTGGTGTATTTGACACAGGCCCTAAAGCACACCTGACCCAGTTAAGGCCTGTGCACCTTCATGCATTGTTTCAAACAATCAGCATCAACTCCTTAAATGGATCAGGTGTGAAAGAGTAGAGCTGAAACAAAAACCTGCAGGACAGGGGGATCTTGAGGACTGGGTCAGGGACCGATGCCCTAAAGCATATCACAACACTAAATTACTGGTTCAGGTAATCTTCTGCAGCCGGTTAACTTTCTACAAACTGGTTCAAGAGTTTCCAGGAGCCACCCATTCAGGAACCCACCTTTTACCATGAGAAAGTTAATGCTGAACATGTTAGATGAGATCTTAGAAGAAACAAAAGGGCAAAGAAAAAGAGATGAGGGAGGCAGAGGAGAGGAGAGGTGAGGTGATGATGAGGAAGAGGAGAGGGAAGATGAGGGTGATGAAGATGGAGACAGTATGATGCAAAAAGTGGCGCAGGGGAACCACGGAGGAAGGACACCGGTAATCTCTCTAGAGTAAAAAGAAACGACTGCTGGCGTAAACAGAACAAGGACAAAGGAAAGGAGTGCAAGGATGAAAAAAAAAAGATATAAATCAGCTGTGTGATAGAGAGCTTTGGTCAGAAAGCTGCTGGACCTCGGCAGCTCCTCCTCTCTCTGATGGAGACCCTGGAAGGAGGTGAACTCTGCTTTCCAGAGCTCTTCAACTCCTCCTGCAGAAAGCCGATGGATCCTCACGCTAAGGTCCTGCTGCTCCACGTCGTGCTATACTCCGTCTCTGCGCTCACCATGGCTCTCAACCTGCTGGTGATCATCTCCATTTCCCACTACAGGTACCACATACATTTTTATCATGTACAACTCTTTATAAAACTGTCTCACTTAGCCTGAAATATAAGATGTTTTGATTGAGAGGAAACGAGTTGCAGAATAATGCGTTTGTATTTTCCTGGTGTTCATGCCTGCCTGTTTTGTCTCCAGGCAGCTCCACACGCCGACTAACCTGCTCCTCCTCTCTCTGGCCGTCTCAGACTTCCTCATGGGCCTCCTGATGCCGGGTGACATTGGCCTTGTTGGAGGCTGCTGGTATCTGAGCAACTTCATGTGCTGTTTGTATTATTTTGTTGGCTATACCCTCGTCTCCACGTCTGTAGGACACATGGTTCTCATATCAGTTGACCGTTATGTAGCGATTTGTGACCCTCTGCGTTGCCCCACCAGAGTGACTCTGAGGAGAGTGAAACTCTGTGTTTGTCTGTGCTGGCTCTGTGCTGCCTCCTTCAACTTTCTGCTTCTGAAAGACCATCTGAGGCAGCCAGGCCTGTACATATCCTGCAGAGGAGAGTGCGTGCTCATCATCGATCACATCGCAGGAGTTGTCGACATGGTCTCAACCTTAGTTTGTCCCATCACTGTGATCGTAGTTCTGTATATGAGAGTGTTTGTGGTGGCTGTGTCTCAGGCTCGTGCCATGAGATCCCACATTATGTCTGTCACTCTGCAGCGTTCAGGGACTGTCACCGCTAAGAAATCTGAGCTGAAAGCAGCCAGGACTCTTGGTGTTGTCGTAGCTGTTTTTCTCATATGTTTCATTCCCTATTATTGCCCCTCTCTTGCAGGGCAGGACACCTTGAACACTGCTTTCTCTGTACCCTTTGGGATCTGGCTGTTGTATTGTAACTCCTGTCTAAACCCGCTGATCTATGCCCTTTTCTACCCCTGGTTCAGAAAAGCTGTCAAACTTGTTGTTACACTTCAGATCCTGAAGCCCAACTCCTGTAAGACCAACGTGCTGCAAAGACACAAGAATGGGAATATGCACTGAAAAGAATGAAAGTCAAAGCCACAACTATTGTTCTGTCATTGTATGCTCTAAGTCTCAAAAAGATTAAAACAAAAATCTGTGGAAGTCATCTTATCTACACCACAACGTGTCTCCACATTACTCCCCTTACCAAAAAGAAGTAAACTTCTAGTTTAACTTTCCAAGTATACGTAAGTGGAGTTTGAGTATACTTTATCAAGTATACTTTCCTTACCAAGTATACTTGTATTTATGTACTAGTAGTGTACTTACAAAGTATACTTATACTAAAAGTACCCTGATTTGGCCCATTTTTGAGTATACTCGGGTAAACTTCAAGGTTACTTTACTTATATATAAGTATACTTAAATTATACTATTTCCTGTACTTGAGTTGTACTATTCTTTAGTTAAAGTTAACCATTCGTATACTCATTAGTGTACTTCAAGTACACTATTGCTTTACTTACTTTGCACTTTTATAAACTTAAAAGTGTACTACTCTTTTAACTTCAATGTACTTGAATATACTTTACTTATACTTGATGCATACTACAACCATATTTGAATTTGTTGACCTGGCCGGGGATTGAACCCCCGACCTCCCAGTCTCAGTTTGAATCAAATAGCTGAGTGGAGAGGTATCTCATGTGAATAAACACCTCTTGGAAAAAAATGCACTTTAATGAACAAAGAACTGAAAAATGCGAGGTACTGAATGAAAGTGTTACAGGGTTTGGGCGCCAACCCTGTGAGAGCAAATGTGACAAATAGGCATGGCATTCAAAACTTCCTTTCCAAAAAGGAGTATACTCAAGTATACTTATAAGTATACTTTTTATGAACTAAGTATACTTTCTGTGAACTAATACTTAGGTAAGTATACTTTTCAGATTACTTTGAATGTACTATCAGGAATATAACGTTTAAGTATACTCCAAGTATAACATACTTGATATACTTTAAGTTTAAGTATATTATCCAATAGTAGTTAAAACTTAGTACAAGTATATAAAAATGTTGTACCTGCTTGCAACATGGAGTGTTATTTTACTGTATTAGCTGGCTTGTTGTATAGCTATTTTACACATTGGCTGCTTTGAGGTAGTTGCCATAACACATACACTGTGAGTGAACCTGTAGTGTACTGCTTATACTTGGCTACATTTACATTTAAATACTACTATATTTACGTATATACTGTTTATAGGTTCAAGGTTGCCAGTTGCCACACACAAGTACACAATGCTCAAATCAGAATTCAACTCATACTTAAAGTACCATCCATCTTTCTTTATAAAACACATACTTACCAAAGTATTAGTTCACAGAAAGTATACTTAGTTCATAAAAAGTATACTTATAAGTATACTTGAGTATACTCCTTTTTGGTAAGGGTACACACTGCACATTAATCATCATATTGTAGTCACGCTCATATACATTCGGCAACATACAAATGATCAACGTCATCAAGTGTTTTGATGACGCTGATCCCTTCCAAACCTTGTGTGTGGCAACTGGCAACCTTGAACCTATAAACAGTATATACATAAATATAGTAGTATTTAAGTGTAAATGTAGTCAAGTATAAGCAGTACACTTCAGGTTCACTCACAGTGTATGTGTTATGGCAAAGCAGCCAATGTGTAAAATAGCTATACAACAAGCCAGCTAATACAGTAAAATAACACTCCATGTTGCAAGCAGGTACAACATTTTTATATACTTGTACTAAGTTTTAACTACTATTGGATAATATACTTAAACTTAAAGTATATCAAGTATGTTATACTTGGAGTATACTTAAACTTTGTCCGTCTACTTGTCAGTATAAACTAAGTATACTTTTGTTAAGTATATTCCTGATAGTACATTCAAAGTAATCTGAAAAGTATACTTACCAAAGTATTAGTTCACAGAAAGTATACTTAGTTCATAAAAAGTATACTTATAAGTATACTTGAGTATACTCCTTTTTGGTAAGGGTACACACTGCACATTAATCATCATATTGTAGTCACGTTCATATACATTCGGCAACATACAAATGATCAACATCATCAAGTGTTTTGATGACGTTGATCCCTTCCAAACCTTGTGTGTGGCAACTGGCAACCTTGAACCTATAAACAGTATATACATAAATATAGTAGTATTTAAGTGTAAATGCAGTCAAGTATAAGCAGTACACTACAGGTTCACTCACAGTGTCTGTGTTATGGCAAAGCAGCCAATGTGTAAAATAGCTATACAACAAGCCAGCTAATACAGTAAAATAACACTCCATGTTGCAAGCAGGTACAACATTTTTATATACTTGTACTAAGTTTTAACTACTATTGGATAATATACTTAAAGTATATCAAGTATGTTATACTTGGATTATACTTAAACTTTGTCTGTGTACTCATCAGTATAAACTAAGTATACTTTCGTTAAGTATATTCCTGATAGTACATTCAAAGTAATCTGAAAAGTATACTTACCTAAGTATTAGTTCACAGAAAGTATACTTAGTTCATAAAAAGTATACTTATAAGTTACTTGAGTATACTACTTTTTGGTAAGGGTCACTAACAATACGCAAGCAATTACACTCAGTGTCTCCTCCTCAGCTCCAGTCTGACAGCAGCTCTGCCATAAATTCTACCTTTTAACAAAGTTTATAATGATCAGTTTGTGTTGACATTGTGCAGAATGTGTCACTTTAATTCTGTGTTTATTACTGAGGTTGTAGTTCGCAGAGGTCTGCTACTGGACTACATTATACTGAAAGGTGTTTCTGATTTTCTGTCCTCCGTATTCATATGCAATGGGGGGGACAGAATAGTGGAAACACCTGTCAGTAAAGTGCTGTCCAGTCCAACAGCAGCACTAACTATGAGCTCAATGCCAAACACAGAAGTGAATGAACACCTTTGTTACCGTGACAACAAGACAAGCTGAGCATTATAGGCAGCAGGAGAGGAAACTTTATTCAACAGTTGGATTGGATTAGATTAGATTAGATTAGACAGGTGGTGCTGATAAGGTGGATACTGGCTGTTGTGTGAATGTTTGTTAAGGGAACCATAGACGGTAAATTTATGGCTGTCTCTGGACACAAATTAGCAGCTGCATATATTAAACACGTGTCTTTTGAATTAGAACATATTCAGCTTTGGGTTGGAGATCATGAGTTTTTTTCTAAACTGCTTTTTGTATTCAAATTCTTCTTAGTCCCAGTCACAAGCACCTGGTTTTCATGTAAACTGTGAACTCAACACTGCAAGTATTTATCAGATTAAGTGGAATGTCTTTACATTAGCAAATAAAACATGAATGCTCACATTCAGTTAGTGTTTTGTTTCTTCTGTCCAAGTTTAAAAGAACATTTTTGATGGATTTCAGTGGCCTTCAATTCCTTATCAAAGCTCTGCCTGTGACAAGTTTCTTCTTTCCCACTCTTAAAATGCGCCCATTTGAGCCTGTATATCTTCTATTATAAATGCTTGTTTTTTTGTGGGTGTCCTGCTGAGTCCCACTCCTGCTTCCAGGCTGCCGCCAGCCATGCTTTCATAGAAAGGTCCTCCGGGATGGAATTGAGCATCTCTTGAGTCTGCTTAGAGGAGCTGCCATAGTTGTGGTATCGTGCAGGATATGCCAGTCATGTTCCTGGGCTTTCCTTGCCATGGCGAGGGTAGCAGCCTCTCGCCGTAGGTCACCTGGGAAAATTCCTGCTAAGACTGGCAGGTAGAACTGGGGTGGGCTTCAGGCAGCCAGTTGTGATCTGGAGGGCATTGTTAATGACAGTATCAATCTTCTTGGTGTGTGGGCTTCTGCTCCAGGCTGGGCCACAGTACTTGGCTGAATGAATGAATGAATGAGTTTATTTGTCATTGCACAACAAGTTACAACGAAAATGAGGATTGCTACTTCAGCACAATGTATAAAAATTAATAAATAGTTAAAAAAAAAAAAAAAGAGTATAAAACAACACAATGACAACAGCAGCAACAACAGGGACAGTTAAAGGTGCATCAGTATAAAGTGCAAACTGGCAGTGTAAAGAGCATGTGATGATGGGAGAGGCAGTTCATGTGTGAGTGTTAAGTGTTCTGATGGCTGAGGGAAAGAAACTGTCTCTGAGTCTGGATGTGCGGGTTTTGATCTGTCTGTATCTCCTTCCTCAGGGGAGTAGGTGAAAAAGTTCATGACCTGGGTGTGAGAAGTCCTTGATTATTTTGTTGCTCTGCTGAGGTACCGGGTGGAGGCAATGCTGTTCAGTGAGGGCAGGGGGCATCCAATGATCTTTTCCGCAGAGCGGATCACTCTCTGCAGTGCCTTTTTCTCTGCCTCGGTGCAGTTTGCATACCATGCCGTGTTGCAATCTGTTAAAATACTTTAACAGATTGCTTCTGCTCCAGGTTGTTCCTTTTCAGCAGCCTCAGGAAGTGGAGACGCTGCTGAGTTTTCTTGATGATGGCAGTGGTGTTAAAAGTCCATGTGAGTTTGTCGGAGATGTGGACGCCCAGGAATCTGAAGGTGTTGACTCTTTCTACACAGGTCCCATTGATCAGGAGTGGCAGAGGTTCTGTCTGCCACTTCTTCCTGAAGTCAATGATCATCCCCTTGGTTTTTGTGGTGTTCAGTCCCAGGTTTTTAGTTTGACACCACACTGTCAGTCCCTCAATCTCCTCCCTGTAGTGCCCTTCATCACCTTCAGTAATGAGACTGATGACTGTCGTATCATTGGCAAACTTAATGATGGTGTTGGACGGGTGAGCTGGGGTGCAATCGTAGGTGTAGAGGGAGTAGAGTAGAGGGCTGAGAACGCACCCTTGTGGTGCGCCGGTGCTGAGCCTGATGGTGGAGGAGAGGTGAGACCTGTGAGCGGTGGGTGAGGAAATCTTTGATCCATGAGCAGACGGAGGTGGAGAGGCCCAGGTGAAGCAGCTTGTCTGTGAGGATGTCTGGGATGATGGTGTTGAATGCGGAGCTGAAGTCCACAAAGAGCATCCTCACGTAGGTGTTGCGGTGCTCCAGATGACTCAGGGCAGTGTGTGTTGCTGTGACGATGGCGTCCTCAGTGGACCTGTTAGACCTGTATGCATATTGATGAGAGTCAAAAGTTGCAGGGAGGCTGGATTTGATGTGCTGTGAAATCAGTTTCTCAAAGCATTTCATAACGACCGGTGTCAGCGCTACTGGCCTGTAGCTGTTGAGGTCGTTTGAAGCCGTTTTCTTTGGCACCAGGATGATGGTGCTGGATTTCAGGCAGGATGGTACAGTGGCCTGTTGCAGGGAGGTGTTAAAAATCCTGGTGAAAACCCCAGTGAACTGGTCAGCACAGGAGTTAAGGACCCTGCCTGGCACTCCATCAGGTCCAGTTGCCTTCCGAGGGTTGACTGCCTTCAGCACACGTCTCACCTGATGTTCCTGCAGGGTGAGTGTGTGGCTGGTGGAAGCTTGGAGAGCAGGTGGCAGGTCTGTCACAGGTCTCTCAGCCTCAAACCTGGAGAAGAAGTGGTTTAACTTCTCTGCCAGTGAGGCGTCGGCATGGCTGGTGCTGCTGACAGTGTTGCTTTTGTAGTTCGTCAGCTGTTGTATTCCCTGCCACATTCTGCGAGGGTCTTTATTCGCCAGGTGATCCTCCACTGTCTTCTTGTAAGCCTCCTTCGCCCTCCTGATACTCCTCAGGTCGGCTGTAGCAGAGCTTTACAGTTCTTTATCCCCCGATCTGAAGGCAGAGTTACGTTTTCTCAGTAGTCTTTTAACCTCATTTGTCATCCAGGGTTTCTGATTTGGGAATGTTCTCAACCATTTTTTGACTGTGACATTGCTAATGCAATATGTGATGTAATCCAGCACAGTCTCTGTGTGGCCATCCAAGCCATTCTGTGAGAATATGTCCCATTCAGTGTGTTGAAAACAATCCTGCAGCTGAGCACGGGCAGATTCTGGCCAGACTGTGACATTTTTAGTGCAAGGTCTGGTTTTCCTTCTCAGGGGGATGTATGCAGGGATCAGAAACAGTTGAATGTGGTCGGACTTGCCCAGATGTGGGAGGGGGACAGCTCTGTATGCCTGCAGAGAAGACAAGGGCTTGTGTGGAGATACGCAGTACTTTGGCAGAGGCACACAGGTCGTGCCAGCAAGGCGATGGATAAGCGATACCCTTGATGTTACTTTGGCCCTCACTTCCTGGAGATGTTGTTTCTAGAACAGCGTCCTGTCAAGGCGTATGCCAAGGTACTTTGGGGCCTGCTGGAACTCCAGGTGCTTGTTGTCCACAGAGACTTCGAACTCCCTCTTCGCTTCCCTGTTATTGAGATGGAATGCTGCCGACACCGACTTCCCAGTACTGAGCTGCAGGCGCCACCTGCGGAGGTAGGTAGCCAAGATGCCCATGTCCTGGTTCAGGCCCTCTTCCACCACCCTCCACGTTGGTTGTTGCAGTATGATGGCTAGGTTGTCCGCGTACCCATACCTTCTGGATGTTGTCTCCGGTAGGTCATAGATGTATATGTTAAAGAAAATTGGTGAAAGGACAGACCCTTGCAGGACCCCGTTTCTCAGCCTTCTGAGCCTGCTGCGCTGGTTATTGCTAGTGTGAAGGATGAAGCTTTGGTTTGACAGCATCTCCATGATGAAATTCACCATGTGCCAGTCTGGGATAGTCTGCAGCAGCTAAAGGTGGAGTCCGCAGTGCCAGATGGTGTCATAGGCCGCTGCCAGGTCCACTAGTACTACCCCAGCTTTCTCTCTGGCCTGGAAACTGTCTCAAGATCTTGTGTGAGCAGGGTTACCTGGTCCACTGTTGACCTGCCCCGCCGGAAACCAGCCTGTTCCCTCGGGAGCTGTGGGTCCACGGCTGGCTCAATGCAGCTGTGGATCATCCTTTCCAGGATCTTAAAAGGGACGCAGAGCAGTGAGATTGGTCTGTAGGCCTTGGGGTCTTCTGCTGGTTTGTTGGGTTTCAACCGGGCTATGTCAGCAGCCCGTTGCCATGACCTTGGGAGCTTGGACCTCCGGAGGCATGCAGAGTTCTATTTTAGGACTAGGTTAAGCAATCCCTTAATTGAACTTATTTATACCTGAGGCATGAGTGGTGATGACATCCATTAAATTGATCTCGCAACTGGTCTGGTTGAGTGAGGGTACAGTGGGGGGTGGGGGTTTGGTGGGGTTAGAAACTTCATTGGGGTCTTCAGGTGGGCACCCTCCTTCACTGGTGTTTCAATGACAGGCCCACAACACCTCCAGAGGGCTCATCGGCAACACCTGGCATCCCAGGCATGCTCCCCTCTGCTTCCAAGCCTTACACGCCACCGGTGTTATTTTGGGCCCAGGAGGTGTCTTGCCTCTTCACCCAGAGCCACCAACTTGCTTCTTCTGCTGCGCCTGAGGGGGCTTTGATGGTTTGGCGTTGGGCTTGGCCGCGAATTCCCAAGTCTTTAAGGAGTCTAATGGTTGACTTGCCCACAAAGCTTCTGCAGCCGACTTCCATTGGGCAGACCTTGGTTTTCCACCCACGTTGCTCAGCATCAGATGCCAGTGCCGCGTACTTAAGACTCTTGCCTGTTACTGAGTGCGTGGGAGGCGTTATGTTTCTGCCTGACAGCTGGTTGAGGGTCTGCCACGCCTTACGGCTGGAGTGGGTGAAGTCGATTGACTCAACGACCTTTGTCCATCTGGCCCTATGGTTGGCGTCCAGCTTCTCAACAAGCGCAGTTGCTGTCGCATCCACTTCTAACCTTGATCTAGCCTGCTGGTGCGCTTGCAGGAGGCGGTTAGACTCTACATCCCAGCCTGGGATGTAGTTTGCATAACCTGAAGTTTTGGTGTGTAGCTGAACCAGAAAGAAACCAGTACCTTGTTTGTGTAAAACACCAAAAGTAGCTCATATGTTAAAGGATAGGGGTGGACCTGTTCATGTAACACTTTTGAACTGGGTTGTTCTGTCGGGTTTTTCACAACTCAAGCAGCAGTGGCCATGATTGTCATGAGTACAACCTGCACCATGTAATACAGTGCAATGTTTTACTTCAGTAGCATGCATATGGGCATTTGTGAAAAAACAGACACTATTGGTATTAAAGCAACTTGTTGAAGAACAACATGGATTATTGGACAGCAGTGATAACAGAGTTCATCAGCCAATGAAATTTGTTCAGACTGCTTTGAGCCCGGCCCAACACTTACAACACTTACAAATGCAGAGTCTTAACAAATAATGTTTCATGAATGTGATATATTGCAAAATAAACCGTGGAAATACTGAATAATGTATTCCTGCCCTGTCTCATCAGTATTATATTTTTCAGACACACCTTGGCTACATCAGTTCAGCTGCTGATATTGCAATGCTGAACTTGTCCGACAGGGAAGGAAGGAAGAGAAGAGAAAAGGAGATGAGGGAGGTAGGAACAGATGAGGAAGAAGAGGAACAGAGGAGGGTGATGAAGATGAGGGCATAGATGATGATGCAAAAAGTGAGGCAGGGGAATGGGAAGAGGGACATGGTAACCTCTGTAGAGTGAGAAAGAGATGAGGGGGCAGAGAGAGAAAGAGGAAAGAAAGGAGGGGAAGACAGAGATATAAGTCAGCTGTGGTTGAGAGTTTTGGTCAGAAAGCTGCTGGACCTCAGCAGGTTCACCGCCTCAACCCCCCCCACCCCCAGCCCCACCCGACCACCTCTCTCTCTGATGGAGACCCTTGAAGAAGGTGAACTCTGCTTTCCAGAGCTCTTCAACTCCTCCTGCAGAAAGCCGAAGGCTCCTCGCTCCAGGGTCGTGCTGCTCTACATCCTGCTGTCCTCCATCTCTGCATTCACCATGGCTCTCAACCTGCTTGTCATCATCTCCATCTCCCACTACAGGTGCCACAAACATTTTTTTAATCATGTATGACTCTAGTTGCACAGTAATGCTTTTGTGTTTTTTGATGTTCATGATCTGATACTACAAATGTAAAGTAATATTATGCCCATTTTGTCTCCAGGCAGCTCCACACACCGACTAACCTGCTCCTCCTCTCTCTGGCTGTCTCAGACTTCCTCATGGGCCTCCTGATGCCGTTTGACATCGTCCTGGTTGGAGGCTGCTGGTATCTTGGCGACCTCATGTGCAATCTGCATTACTTTGGGTGCTTTATCCTTGTCTCCACGTCTGTAGGACACATGGTTCTCATATCAGTCGACCGTTATGTAGCGATTTGTGACCCTCTGCGTTGCCCCACCAGAGTGACTCTGAGGAGAGTGAAACTCTGTGTTTGTCTGTGCTGGCTCTGTGCTGCCTCCTTCAACTGTCTGCTTCTGAAAGATCATATCAGACAGCCAGGCCGGGACATATCCTGCAGAGGAGAGTGCGTGGTTGTCATCGATCACATCGCAGGAGTTGTCGACATGGTCTCGACCTTTGCCAGTCCAATTACTGTTATCGTAGTTCTGTATATGAGAGTGTTTGTGGTGGCTGTGTCTCAGGCTCGTGCCATGAGATCCCACATTGTGTCTGTCACTCTGCAGCGTTCAGGGACTGTCACCGCTAAGAAATCTGAGTGGAAAGCAGCCAGGACTCTTGGTGTTGTCGTAGCTGTGTTTCTCATATGTTTCATTCCCTACTATTGCCCCTCTCTTGCAGGGCAGGACACCATGAACAATGTTTCCTCTGTACCCTTTGAGATCTTGCTGTTGTATTGTAACTCCTGTCTAAACCCACTGATCTACACTCTTTTCTACCCCTGGTTCAGAAAAGCTGTCAAATTTGTTGTTACACTTCAGATCCTGCAGCCCAACTCCTGTGAGACCAATGTGCTGTAAAGACACAAGAGAGGGAAAATCCTTTTTCCTGCAGAAATCATGTCGTCTGTGAGAATCAACGTGTCTTCACTGTCAGTTTCTAGAACGTAACCTTGCTTTCCTTTGACAATTAGCTTTAGTTTTTACTTTAACACTTGGAATATTCAGCTGTTGTCCAAGAACGTCCATTCACTATGATAAGTGCTGAGTTTTTGTTTTTGATCACAGAGAAACAGCTGTATATTGTCTCTTTGATGAAGTAATACAGCAGTAATACAACAGATATTCCTTCATTCATTCATTTTGATTGTAAATGATTAGAAAACCTGCACTTGCCATGCTTGAGAGTAAAAGCTCCAACATAATGGAATGAATATAAAATACTTAAGCAATGTGATGAGCATTCCTCTATTTTTTTAATAGAGAAAATTTAAATGTGTCAAGCCTAAATAATGCCTCTCAGCTCTCTCCTACATTGTTGCATCAAAACTGATCTTAATAATGTCACTGTGATTTTATACCAGTGGAAATGTATAAAGCTCACATTCAGTTTGTGTTTTGTTTTTTTCTGTCCCAGTTTAAAATAAAATTTTGATGTATTTCAATGGCCTTCAAATCCTTATCAAATCTCTGCCTGCAAAGTTTCTTGTTTCCCACTCTTAAAATGTGCCCACTTGAGCCTGTACGTCTTCGATTAAAAATGCTTGTCTTTTTAATTAAAGTTGCACAAGATTATGATCACGCACAATGGTATAGTATTAAGGCAATCAGGTGAGATATATATATTTCCCTACAGCGGTCATTTAAACACAATTGCTCACAAAAGAGCACAAAAAGTGGAACTATTTATGCCTTTTAGATATTGCCTCAAAGAATTTTCAGAAGGAATCTTTCAATGGATTTGCAGTGATTTGGATAAAAAACACTGCATTTATTTTCTGCATGCTATGGAGTAAAGAACAGCAGCCTGTTTTCCCCTGCAGGGTCAGACACAGCCAGCCAAGTATCACCCAACATTTGTGCCACCAAAACAAAACATTTATTTTTTTTTCCAGATGTTTCACTCATAAATGAGCAGCCAGTCAGACTACAGTTTCAAATAAAGGCACAGTACTTCTGAACACGTCTTATGAACATTTTGACATGGTGTGGAGAAAGATGGCAATTGTTATATTATCTAAAACATTACAGGGTTAAACAATGTGCTAAGATGTTAGACGCAAAGGAAGAAAGGGACAGTTCCAGTCTTGTTTCACTTTTATTTGCTATAGAATATTTTGCTGTATTCCTTGGTCTCATTGGCCCACTCACAGTCACAAGCACCGTGAAAAGTTTCTTTGGTCTAAGAGAAATGGTGGGTTGTTGCTTGTTCAATTCAGTTCGGTTCAGTTTTACTTGTATGGCGCCAAATCATATCAAACTTTATTTCAGAGCTCTTTCAAAATTAGGACATAAAAAATGCACATGAAAATTGAAGGACTGAAAGCTGTGTTTGTCATGCCTGGATACTTGCAACGTGGTGTAGGGCCAGTGGGAAGAACACACACAGGAATACAGGGTGCTGAACATAAACAACCCTCACCAGGATAAGAAGGCAAAGTGAATCTTTTTGTCAGGATGGAGGTGCAGGGTCCTGTGTGCAGGGTTGGAGGGCCAGGCCTGGAGGCTGAGGGAGGCTGGTTGGGAAACTGGTAGGGAGGAAGAAAGGAGATGGTGCTTTAAAGTGCTGTAGCCCTGGTGGCCTCAGTCTCTTTCAGGGTTGGGCTGCATGTGAACATCAAACAAGCAAGTTATTCCTAACACAGGCTCATAAAATAAAGTGGAATTCCAGACTAGCCTTTACGACCAACACATTAAGACAGTGGAGTATCTCTTTCAGAATCTCAAAGCTTCTTCTTCTTCTTTTTTTTTTTTTTTTTTTTTTTTTTTTTTAAACTTGCTCTGTGCAAGTTTTCACAAGGTAAGCCCCAATAGCAAATTTCCTTTGGCTTGGATGTGGCCCAAATGAACAGCAAAGATGTGGCCCAGTTACGGAAGTGAATGACCGCCCATTTCTGGCCCAGGTATATGAAAGCTGTGTTTGAACCATAACATAGCCAGACCTCTGCCACAGCTGGACCAACACCAAAAGATCATATGGCTTACAGCTGGGCCTCATACGGCACGCCTGTATGGCTGAGTTCTGGTAAAGCCTAATGGCTCTTTTGTGGCGCACATGTGGCTGACAGACCAAAAGCCAGATTTTACCCAGAAACTAAACTAATTTACACCAAACCTTTTACCTGGCTCACTTTCGGAAGTGAATGATGGGCCACATCTGGCCCTAGGGTCTATTAGCTTTAACTGAACCATAACAAAACCAAACTTCTACCAGGAGTAAACTAAATATGGCCCTTATGTGGCCTTCATATCGTTGACAGAGTGACATTACTTGAAGTGAATGACAGGTCAAATCTAGCTGGCACCAAATAACAATAATAATTTTCGTGCAATATGAGCAGTGATTAAGTTGCCCTGTATATGGATCACTTTAACCATCCATGATATGTATGAAAATGAAACACACAAGTTTTGCTTCAGTTTTATTTCACAAAATGTAGTACAAACAAAAATGAACAGTACAAAAAATATGAACAGTATGTAACTATAAATGAACAGTTTAAATTTAGCTTAACTGTCAGCTTCAGCTCTTTTCTTTTCATTAGCAGTGTTTTCTCTCTTTTCTCCCACCATCTCTGTCACCAGCCAGATGAAGCCATGTCTGAGACTGAGGAAGTCATTGGGTTTCTTTTAACAGCACCTTCAGAATGCAGAACATTAGAAAGAGTAGTGTTATTGTAGCTTTTGATATTATGTAATGCACTGCAAATTTTCAAAAAGTTTTTATATTTCATAAACTGTATGTATGACTTTCAGTTGAATCAGTCAGTCACTTGTCAGATGCATAGAGAGGGAGAAGACAGGCAAAGGAGTGTCACCTCTCACGTGACACTGGTTGCATCACTACAGACAAGTACTGTGATTGGTTTGTTGCGGCCAGGGGATTGTGGGATTTGTAGTTCTTGAAAAACCGCACTTAAGCTAGGTTACTCGCTAAACCAGTCTCCCGGTCCGCACACACACTTTTGAGGGCAAAGGCGAGTGAAATGTTTGCACTAAGAGAAGCACATAGAAACTGTGAAAGATGGCCACTCGACCATATATTTATGTTGGTGAACGGGCAGAGGCGCCGTGCATAGATCTCTGGCTTCGTTACTTGCTAACATTAGCAGCTAATCACCACTGACACGCCTCAGCTGCATTAGCACCCAACGTTAGCAGCTAATATAATTTACACTTAATTTACACTGGGTGTTAGCAGCTAAAGCAGCTCCCGTGTGGTATATTTATGTACCACACGGGAGCAGCGTTAGCTGCTAATATAATTCATATACCGTGCTTCATATCACTTCATATAGACACAGGTGCGGTGTTAGCAGCCAATGTTAGTAGCGCTTAAAGTTAGCGACCGCTTTTAGCAAAATCAGACATTAAAGATCATTAAAGTTTAATCAAACATTTTCATCCGAAAAGCAGCAGGCTTAGTGAGGATGCTAACGCAGCCATAAGGCTGTGTCTAGTCACCGCCTTCACACGTCTTAAAGAAAAACAGACTTCTGTTTGGCAAACCATCTTATAGTTTTCTCCTCCAAAGACCTAGGTTTTGTGACACCAAAACTTAACGAGAATAAAATCGCCATTTAAATTATCATTAGTTCAGCAAAGTTTAAAGGGTTTAAAATTCACTTACCAAGCCAGTTGAAAGATGAGAAGAGCCAGGTGAAAAATTAGGCAAATAAGGTCCTGGTCATGTGCTGCAATTGACTTCACTCTGCCACCTGGGCAGGTGTCAGAGTGTATGGCCAAACTGAAGTGGTTAGAATGTGTTCTGCCATATCACATTTGCCAGTTACAAATCAGGTGTGGCCCAAAAGTAAAATCTATTATCTGGGCCAAGCGCTTCAATTACAGAACTGTCCCAGAGAAGAAATCCCCTCCATTTTTGAAGGTATGGCCAAACCAATGTGGTTATGATGTGGCCCTCATGTGTTTTGCTGGATCACATCTCAGCCAGAGGTACCAGCTAGATGCCACATGTGGCCCAAAAGTCAATGCTATCAGGGAGGTTGATAATTTGGTCCTTGGCTCTAATGAATCCTTCCTTCACCAACTGTTCAGCTTATCAGATTGGACAAATTGGGCTTATGGGGCTAGTTCAAACCCTGTATATACAAACATGTTTATATCGCAAATTGTGCAGTGAAGTAACGTTGATAGTTTCCCATTTGGCAGACTAGCTGAAGAGTTTATGGTCTCAACAGCAACTGGTTGGGCGGGGTTAGGATGCTGACCCAAGCTTTAGGTTGATAAGGCCCAGGAAAAAGACAGGTGGTTGGAGCAAAAGGTCACCTGGTCTAACATTTGGCCGTCTGCCATCGCCTGATGTCTTTGTACCTCTGCCTCTTTGTTTGTATTTTTTGTGTCAGTCTCTGGAAAGGTTTTTACTGGACTCTGCCTTAGACTCTAAGTAAAAAAATTGTTTTGCATCACTCCTGCCTCTGTCCTGTAGTTCTGCGTTTGAGTCTTCTGGTTTGTGACACCAGTACCTTGTTTGTCTAAAACACCAAAAGTAGCTCTTATATTAAAGGATAAAACAACCTGGCAGCCCTCCAAGAGGCGGGATGGAAAATGGACCTTTCAGGAAGGACAACACGGAATTGCCTGGAACGAATACGACTAACGATGCAAAGATCCTCAGGAACTGCAGCTGCGGCTGGTCCAAAGTGAACACCCATCGAGGCCTGCATATCCATCAATGGAAGGCCAAGTGTGGAGGGAGGAACCATTTGCAAACTTGCACTGCGACAGCAGATGAGACAAGGAGGGCTCAGAGCCTGGATGAGCAACATAGACCTACCACGCCCACAATTGCAAATGGTGAAGAGGAACCCCACCAGCCTTCCCAACAGGAAGTGCTCCATCAACAGCAGGAGCACCACCCCCATGAGGAGCAGCATATGCAGCCAGCAAGCAGCGAACCCGCAAGGGAAGGAACACCAAATGAGAAGCCAATCCGCCAGGCCAAACTCAAGTGGCCAAAAGCCAGCGACAAGGAGGCGTGGAGGAACGTTGAGCAGAACATTCATGCAGTCCTTCAGAATGCACTAGTAGGCAGCACAACCTCCAAACTCAACCTTGTCGGCACTATCATCACTGAGGAAAGCAAGCAGAAATTCGGGGAGATGCCTCAAAGGAAGAACACACCCAAGCAAAAAGGACAGCGAGAGATGGAAATCATAAAGCTCGTGAAAGAAAGACGACTGCTCCGTAAAGCATGGAGGAAATCTAACCAGCTGGAAAAGGAGGGCCT
The DNA here is from genome assembly GCF_902150065.1 of Myripristis murdjan. Classification (NCBI taxonomy): domain Eukaryota; kingdom Metazoa; phylum Chordata; class Actinopteri; order Holocentriformes; family Holocentridae; genus Myripristis; species Myripristis murdjan. The sequence goes on from NC_043997.1 coordinate 2,932,151, forward strand.
TAAAGCCCTCTGGGACCAACTAAGAACCAGGCTGGAAAACCTGAGGAGAGCAGAATGGATTAAGAGGTGAAGGGGCAGGAAGGAGAAGACATGTGCAAGCTTCTTTCGTGACTCCTTCAAGTATGCTCGAGAACTGCTAGAGGAGAAGAAATGTGGGAGGCTGGGAGGAGCATACTTCATCTCCCACTGAAATCGCTTTACCTGGGATAAAAGCAGGAGAGGGTCAGGCTCATCTTCGAGCTGAAAGATTCAGCTGACAGGTGCATGGAAAAGGCAGAGGTCCCAGTTCAAACAGAGCAAAGGTGGAAGGCCGAACAAGCAGTTGTACAAGCCGTCAGCCAGTTGAAACATCGGGAGATAGTTGGGTGGTTGCAGGACATTGCAGGACATTGTCCTGTGGTAAACCGCTGCAAGAATGGTGATCATGGCCCAACTCAACATGCAATGGGAAGAAGGCATGGACGCAGCCTACGAGAGGAAGAAGGAGAAGTACAGCGAGATGGCTGCAGCATTCACAGAAGCTGGGTGGAAGGAGGACACCTATCCAGTTGAAGTCAGCTGCAGATGCTCCACTGGAAAGTCTCTACAACAATTCCTGAAGACTCTCGGAATCACCGGGTCCAGGCAGAGGAAGGCTCATCACGACCCCCCTGCAGACAGCTGCTTGCACCAAAAGGCTCCTGAGAAGGCTTGAAGAACTCCTCACTTGGGAAAGGATGGAATTTAAGCTGACTGGTGCATGGAAAAGGCAGAGGTCCCAGTTCAAGCAGGGCAAAGGTGGAAGGCAGAACAAGCAGTTGTACAAGCCATCAGCCAGCTGAAACATTGGGAGATAGTTGGATGGTTGCAGCTAGGTATGACTGGGCTCGGATGGGGCCCAGCCCCCAAGCTGTGGTCTCGAGCCTCCAGAAGGGAGAGGAAAGAGCTGGTGGTGTCAAAAGTGACCACATTGGAGGTGGAGGCCTATAAGATTTTAGCTGTGAGCCAACAGCACTAAGGAAGGTAGACTACCTGGGAAGCAGTCACCAACAGGGACATAGCATGAGCTGATATGTGGAGGATCCCACAGGCAAGGCTGAGCTTCCTCATCAGGTCCACATATGACACCCTCCCAAGATCACGGCAACTTCGCTCAAGCTGGACATTGTCCTGTGGTAAACTGCTGCAAGAATGGTGATCATGGCCCAACTCACCGTGCAATGGGAAGAAGGCATGGACGCGGCCTAGGAGAGGAAGAAGGAGAAGTACAGCGAGATGGCTGCAGCATGCACAGAAGCTGGGTGGAAGGAGTACAGTTATCGAGTTGAAGTTGGCTGCAGATGCTCCACTGGAAAGTCTCTACAACAATTCCTGAAGACTCTCGGAATCACCGGGTCCAGGCAGAGGAAGGCTCTCAAGAACTGGCTGAGGAAGTGGAACAAGGGAGCTTTTGGAATTGGCTCTGAAGAAAAGACACGAGATGGGAAAGAGGATCATGAGGCCAGCTGCAGGGGGCACTAGGGAGACGTCCCTATCGCTCCCAGCTGACGACCAAACAGCTGGCCTCGATGGCACCGGCGGAGGTGCGCCAGGCAGAAATGCCCTGCAAGCAGAGATGCTTATGCTACAAATAGAGGGACCTGTTCATGTAAAATTTTTAAATTGGGTTGTTCTGGCCTCAACACTTTTACCCTTGTGGAGTTTTTCACAACTCAAGCAGCAGTGGCCATGTTTGTCATGAGTAAAACCTACACAGTGTAATACAGTGCAACATTTTACTTCAGTGGCATGCATATGGGCAATTGTGAAATGTCAAAAAACAGACAGCATTGGTATTAAAACAATATCTTGAAAAACAAAATGGTTTATTGGACAGCAGTGATAACAGAGATCATCAGCCAATGAAATTTGTTCAGACTGATTTGAGCCTGGCCCATAACACTTACAACTACACAGTTTTAACAAATAATGTTTCATGAATGTGATATATTGCAAAATACACCATGGAAATACTGAATAATGTAATTCTGCCCTGTCTCAGCAGTATTATACTTTTCAGACACACCTTGGCTACATCAGTTCAGCTGCTGATATTGCAATGCTGAACTTGTCCGACAGGGAAGGAAGGAAGAGAAGAGAAAAGGAGATGAGGGAGGTAGGAACAGATGAGGAAGAAGAGGAACAGAGGAGGGTGATGAAGATGAGGGCATAGACGATGATGCAAAAAGTGAGGCAGGGGAATGGGAAGAGGGACATGGTAACCTCTGTAGAGTGAGAAAGAGATGAGGGGGCAGAGAGAGAAAGAGGAAAGAAAGGAGGGGAAGACAGAGATATAAGTCAGCTGTGGTTGAGAGTTTTGGTCAGAAAGCTGCTGGACCTCAGCAGGTTCACCCCCCGCCCCACCCCTCACCCCCACCCCCACCCCACCCCCTCTCTCTCTGATGGAGACCCTGGAAGAAGGTGAACTCTGCTTTCCAGAGCTCTTCAACTCCTCCTGCAGAAAGCCGAAGGCTCCTCGCTCCAGGGTCGTGCTGCTGTACATCCTGCTGTCCTCCATCTCTGCGCTCACCATGGCTCTCAACTTGCTGGTCATCATCTCCATCTCACACTACAGGTGCCACAAACATTTCTTATCATGTATGACTCTAGTTGTAGATTAACGCTTCTGTGTTTTTTTATGTTCATGATCTGATACTACAAATGTAAAGTAATATTATGCCCATTTTGTCTCCAGGCAGCTCCACACACCGACTAACCTGCTCCTCCTCTCTCTGGCTGTCTCAGACTTCCTCATGGGCCTCCTGATGCCGGGTAACAATGGCCTAGTTGGAGGCTGCTGGTATCTTAACGACCTCATATGCAGTCTGTATTACTTTGGGTGCTTTATCCTTTTCTCCACGTCTGTAGGACACATGGTTCTCATATCAGTCGACCGTTATGTAGCGATTTGTGACCCTCTGCGTTACCCCACCAAAGTGACTCCTAGGAGAGTGAAACTCTGTGTTTGTCTGTGCTGGCTCTGTGCTGTCTCCTTCAACTGTCTGCTTCTGAAAGATCATCTGAGGCAGCCAAGCCGGTACATATCCTGCAGAGGAGAGTGCATGCTCGTCATCGATCACATTGCAGGAGTTGTTGACCTGGCTTTGACTTTTACCAGTCCGATTACTGTCATCGTAGTTCTGTATATGAGAGTGTTTGTGGTGGCTGTGTCTCAGGCTCGGGCCATGAGATCCCACATTGTGTCTGTCACTCTGCAGCGTTCAGGGACTGTCACCGCTAAAAAATCTGAGTGGAAAGCAGCCAGGACTCTTGGTGTTGTCGTAGCTGTGTTTCTCATATGTTTCATTCCCTATTATTATCTCTCTCTTGCAGGGCAGGACACCGTGAACACTGCTTTCTCTGTACCCTTTGAGAACTGGCTGTTGTATTGTAACTCCTGTCTAAACCCACTGATCTATGCCCTTTTTTACCCCTGGTTCAGAAAAACTGTCAAACTCATTGTTACACTTCAGATCCTGCAGCCCAACTCCTGTGAGACCAACGTGCTGTAAAGACACAAGAGAGGGGAAATCATTCTTTTCTCATTTTGAATAGAAATCTGCAGAAATCATGTCATCTGTGAGAATCAGCATGTCTTCACTGTCAATTTCTAGAATGTAACCTTGCTTTCCTTTTGACAGTGAGCTTTAGTATTTACTTTAAAACACTGTGAATATTCAGCTGTTTTCCAAGAAAGTCCATTCATTATGATGAGTGCTGAGTTTTTGTTTTTTGATCACAGAGAAACAGCTGTGTATTGTCTCTTTGATGAAGTAACAAATGCATAAAACCGACAGATATTCCTTCATTCATTTTGATTCTAAATGATTAGAAAACCTGCACTTGCCATGCTTGAGTGTAATCCTCCAACATAATGGAATGAATATAAGATACTGAAGCAATGTGATGAGGATACTTCTGTTTTTTTTAATAGAGAAAATTTAAATGTGTCAAGCCTAAATGATGCCTCTCAGCTCTCTCCTACATTGTTGCATCAAAACTGATCTTTATAATAATGTCACTGTGATTTTATACCAGTGGAAATGTATAAAGCTCACATGCAGTTTGTGTTTTGTTTTTTCTGTCCCAGTTTAAAATAACATTTTTGATGTGTTTCAATGGCCTTCAATTCCTTATCAAATCTCTGCCTGCAAAGTTTCTTGTTTCCCACTCTTAAAATGTGCCCACTTGAGCCTGTATGTCTTCGATTAAAAATGCTTGTCTTTTTAATTAAAGTTGCACAAGATTATGATCACGCACAATGGTATAGTATGACGGCAATCTGGTGAGATATATATATTTCCCTACAGTGGTCATTTAAACACAATTGCTCACAAAATAGCACAAAAAGTAGAACTATTTATGCTTTTAGATATTGCCTCAAAGAATTTTCAGAAGTGATTTGGATAAAAAAAATCACTGCATTTGTTTTGTGCATGCTCTGGAGTAAAGAGCAGCAGCCTGTTTTCTCCTGCAGGGTCAGACACAGCCAGCCAAGTATCACCCAACATTTGTGCCACCAAAACAAAACATATATTTATTTATTTATTTTCCAGATGTTTCACTCATAAATGAGCAGCCAGTCAGACTACAGTTTCAGATAAAGGCACAGTACTTCTGAACGCGTCTTATAAACTTTTTGACATGGCTAATTTGTCATGGTGTGGAGAAAGATGGCTATTGTTTTGTTATCTAAAACATTACAGGGTTAAACAATGTGCTAAGATGTTAGACGCAAAAGAAGAAAGGGACAATTCCAGTCTTGTTTCACTGTTTTATTTGCTATAGAATATGTTGCTGTATTCCTTGGTCTCATTGGCCCACTCACAGTCACAAGCACCGTGAAAAGTTTCTTTGGTCTAAGAGAAATGGTGGGTTGTTTATTGTTCAATTCAGTTCATTTCAGTTTTATTTGTATGGTGCCAAATCAATCAAACTTTATTTCAGAGCTCTTTCAAAATTAGGACATAAAAAATGCACATCAAAATAGAAGGACTGAAAGCTGTGTTTGCCATGCCTGGATACTTGCAACGTGGTGTAGGGCCAGTGGGAAGAACACACACAGGAATACAGGGTGCTGAACATAAACAACCCTCACCAGGATACAGAGGGCAAGTGGAGATTTGAGATTCTCTTTCTGAATCTCAAAGCTTCTTTTTTTTAAAAAAAAAAAAAAAAAAAAAAAAAAAAAAAAAAAACTTGGTCTTGACCAATGTCTTGTCTGGACCAAAACTTGTGTTTGAGATCTTTAGTGCCTAAGTCTTAACTAGCACTGGAACCAGTTTAGAGTGAAGTCATTGTGCTTGTGTCACTGTGGATGTGGCTGAGTTCAGCACCTCCCTCTAGTGGTTTGCTGGTCTATGACCCAGCAAACAAACCAGGGGCCTCATTTATCAACCGTGCGTACGCACAGATGTGTGCGTAATGGGTGCGTTAGAACATTCCCACGCAAAGTATGGGATTTATCAACTTGTACTTTTGCGTAGGAACATGTGTAAATTTAAGTACAACTCTTACCATGCGTACACACAAAACCTAGTGGTAGAACAGTGAAACCACAAATAGACCGCACGAAGAGAGTCACAGTGTTCAGCAACTTCACACGTTCCCTGTTTCCTCTAATTAATAAAAAATCTCAATTAGTAATTTAGCAGACAATTTCAATAATTGATGTACAAGTTATAAAAGACAGCTGTGACAGGACAACCTGAAAAGAAAACTTGAAATGCAAGTGCCATGGCTTATCTTGCACTATTGGAGGATTTGGAGAACCGTTTTCAAAGAGCTGACAGTGAGAGCACAGGGTGGCATCTCAGCAGGTACCGCTTCCCCAAAAACGTACTGATGGATTTATGACGTGATTTACAACCAGTTTTTAAGTGAGAGACATAACGCACCAAAGCCATCCCAGTGCGCATCCAGCTCCTGTCCACCCTGGGATTTTTGGCCACCGGAACATTTCAGTTAGAGTTTGGAGACATATGCGGCATTTCGCAGCCGACACTAAGCAGAATCATGCCGGCAGTGTTGGATGCAATAATTTCTCTGGCCCCAACTTATATTCAGTTCCCATACAGACATCACCAACAAGCGGAAATTCAACGAGGATTTCACGCCGTCACCGGATTCCCAAACATAATTGGAACCATAGATTGCACCCACATCACAATAAAAACACCACCACACAATCCAATTTCATTCAATCAATGCACAATGCAAATATGTCTCTGTTAAACGTTGTTGCCCGGTAGCTTGGAGGAACACACGACTCATTCATTCTGCAGAACAGCTCTGTGGGTGTGCGCATCCAAGCAGGAGCTGTTGAGGATGGATGGCTTATTAGTGAGTGTTACAACGTTTCGAAATTATTTTCTGGGCTTCGTATGGTTTATTATAACAGCTCTATAGGTAATCGGGGATAACCACTGAAGCCGTGGTTAATGACCCCCGGAGCCAACCCGAGGACCCCGCAGGAGCAGCGCTACAACCGGGCTCATGTGCGTTGAAGAACCATCATTGAGCGCGCAATAGGCCTGCTAAATGGCCGAGGAAAAAAATCCATTCATGTGCTCTTAAAGGGATTGCTGCTACCATATATGGTCAATTGGAGGCGTTTCTGAATGCAAATGACCCTAACCATGCACGAGCATGGCTGTTTAGAACAGGTGGGATTTATCATCACAGATTGCTTACTGGCGCGCGTACGACTGGTGTCTGCACGTTTGATAAATACGGATTTTTTTGTACTTACACACATTCCAAGTTTCATTCCTACGAAATAATTTAGAACCTTTTCTACGCACAGGTTGATAAATGAGGCCCCAGGAGTTCATACTTCTCCCCACATTACCCTGTTCTGTGCTAGTTTTCACAAGGTAAGGTTGATAATTTGGTCCTTGGCTCTAATGAATCCTTCCTTCACCAACTGTTCAACTCTTAATGGCTTATCAGATTGGACAAATTGGGCTTATGGGGCTAGTTCAAACCCTGTATATACAAGCATGTTTATATTGCCAGTTGTGCAGTGAAGTAACGTTGATAGTTTCCCATTTGGCTGACTAGCTGAAGAGTTTATGGTCTCAACAGCAACTGGTTGGGCGGGGTTAGGATGCTGACCCAAGCTTTGGGTTGATAAGGCCCAGGATAAAGACAGGTGGCTGGAGCAACAGGGCACTTGGTCTAACATTTGGCCCTCTGCCATCGCCTGATGTCTTTGTACCTCTGCCTGTTTGTTTGTATTTTTGGTGTCAGTCTCTGGAACGGTTTGTACTGGACTCTGCCTTATACTCTAAGTAAAGAAACTGTTTTGCATCACTCCTGCCTCTGTCCTGTAGTTCTGCGTTTGAGTCTTCTGGTTTGTGACACCAGTACCTTGTTTGTCTAAAACACCAAAAGTAGCTCTTATATTAAAGGATAAAACAACCTGGCAGCCCTCCAAGAGGCGGGATGGAAAATGGGCCTTTCAGGAAGGACAACACGGAATCGACTGGAACGAATACGAGTAACGATGCAATGATCCTCAGGAACTGCAGCTGCGGCTGGTCCAAAGTGACGACCCATCGAGGCCTGCATATCCATCAAGGGAAGGCCAAGTGTGGAGGGAGGAACCACTTGCAAACTTGCACTGCGACAGCAGATGAGACAAGGAGGGCTCAGAGCCCGGATAAGCAACATAGACCTACCACGCCCACGATTGCAAATGGTGAAGAGGAACCCCACCAGCCTTCCCAACAGGAAGTGCTCCATCAACAGCAGGAGCACCACCCCCATGAGGAGCAACATATACAGCCAGCAAGCAGCGAACCCGCAAGGGAAGGAACACCAAATGAGAAGCCAATCCGCCAGGCCAAACTCAAGTGGCCAAAAGCCAGCGACAAGGAGGCATGGAGGAACGTTCAGCAGAACATTCATGCAGTCCTTCAGAATGCACTAGTAGGCAGCACAACCTCCAAACTCAACCTTGTCGGCACTTTCTTCAATGAGGAAAGCAAGCAGAAATTCGGGGAGATGCCTCAAAGGAAGAACACACCCAAGCAAAAAGGACAGCGAGAGATGGAAATCATAAAGCTCGTGAAAGAAAGACGACTGCTCCGTAAAGCATGGAGGAAATCTAACCAGCTGGAAAAGGAGGGCCTTAAAGCCCTCTGGGACCAACTAAGATCCAGGCTGGCAAACCTGAGGAGAGCAGAACGGATTCGGAGGTGAAGGGGCAGGAAGGAGAAGACACGTGCAAGCTTCTTTCGTGACCCCTTCAAGTATGCTCAAGAACTGCTGGAGGAGAAGAAATGTGGGAGGCTGGGAGGAACATACTTCATCTCCCACTGAAATCGCTTTACCTGGGATAAAAGCAGGAGAGGGTCAGGCTCATCTTCGAGCTGAAAGATTCAGCTGACAGGTGCATGGAAAAGGCAGAGGTCCCAGTTCAAACAGAGCAAAGGTGGAAGGCCGAACAAGCAGTTGTACAAGCCGTCAGCCAGCTGAAACATCGGGAGATAGTTGGGTGGTTGCAGGACATTGCAGGACATTGTCCTGTGGTAAACCGCTGCAAGAATGGTGATCATGGCCGAACTCACCGTGCAATGGGAAGAAGGCATGGATGCAGCCTACGAGAGGAAGAAGGAGAAGTACAGCGAGATGGCTGCAGCATGCACAGAAGCTGGGTGGAAGGAGTACACCTATCCAGTTGAAGTCAGCTGCAGATGCTCCACTGGAAAGTCTCTACAACAATTCCTGAAGACTCTCGGAATCACCAGGTCCAGGCAGAGGAAGGCTCATCACGACCCCCCTGCAGACAGCTGCTTGCACCAACAGGCTCCTGAGAAGGCTTGAAGAACTCCTCACTTGGGAAAGGATGGAATTTAAGCCAGCAAAGTCAGCAAGCATGAGAGGGTCAGACTCATCTTCGAGCTGAAAGATTCAGCTGACTGGTGCATGGAAAAGGCAGAGGTCCCAGTTCAAGCAGGGCAAAGGTGGAAGGCAGAACAAGCAGTTGTACAAGCCATCAGCCAGCTGAAACATTGGGAGATAGTTGGATGGTTGCAGCTAGGTAAGACTGGGCTCGGATGGGGCCCAGCCCCCAAGCTGTGGTCTCGAGCCTCCAGAAGGGAGAGGAAAGAGCTGGTGGTGTCAAAAGTGACCAGATTGGAGGTGGAGGCCTATAAGATTTTAGCTGTGAGCCAACAGCACTAAGGAAGGTGGACTACCTGGGAAGCAGTCACCAACAGGGACATAGCATGAGCTGATATGTGGAGGATCCCACAGGCAAGGCTGAGCTTCCTCATCAGGTCCACATATGACACCCTCCCAAGATCACGGCAACTTCGCTCAAGTTGGACATTGTCCTGTGGTAAACCGCTGCAAGAATGGTGATCATGGCCCAACTCACCGTGCAATGGGAAGAAGGCATGGACGCAGCCTACGAGAGGAAGAAGGAGAAGTACAGTGAGATGGCTGCAGCATGCACAGAAGCTGGGTGGAAGGAGTACAGTTATCGAGTTGAAGTTGGCTGCAGATGCTCCACTGGAAAGTCTCTACAACAATTCCTGAAGACTCTCGGAATCACCGAGTCCAGGCAGAGGAAGGCTCTCAAGAACTGGCTGAGGAAGTGGAACAAGGGAGCTTTTGGAATTGGCTCTGAAGAAAAGACACGAGATGGGAAAGAGGATCATGAGGCCAGCTGCAGGGGGCACTAGGGAGACGTCCCTATCGCTCCCAGCTGACGACCGAACAGCTGGCCTCGATGGCACCGGTGGAGGTGCGCCAGGCAGAAATGCCCTGCAAGCAGAGATGCTTATGCTATAAATAGGAGGGACCTGTTCATGTAAAATTTTTAAATTGGGTTGTTCTGGCCTCAACACTTTTACCCTTGTGGAGTTTTTCACAACTCAAGCAGCAGTGGCCATGTTTGTCATGAGTAAAACCTACACAGTGTAATACAGTGTAACGTTGTACTTCAGTGGCATGCATATGGGCATTTGTGAAATGTCAAAAAACAGACAGTATTGGTATTAAAACAATATCTTGAAAAACAACATGGTTTATTGGACAGCAGTGATAACAGAGATCATCAGCCAATGAAATTTGTTCAGACTGGTTTGAGCCTGGCCCATAACACTTACAAATACAGTTTTAACAAATAATGTTTCATGAATGTGATATATTGCAAAATTCACCGTGGAAATACTGAATAATGTAATTCTTCCCTGTCTCATCAGTATTGTAGTTTTCAGACACACCTTGGCTACATCAGTTCAGCTGCTGATATTGCAATGCTGAACTTGTCCGACAGGGAAGGAAGGAAGAGAAGAGAAAAGGAGATGAGGGAGGTAGGAACAGATGAGGAAGAAGAGGAACAGAGGAGGGTGATGAAGATGAGGGCATAGATGATGATGCAAAAAGTGAGGCAGGGGAATGGGAAGAGGGACATGGTAACCTCTGTAGAGTGAGAAAGAGATGAGGGGGCAGAGAGAGAAAGAGGAAAGAAAGGAGGGGAAGACAGAGATATAAGTCAGCTGTGGTTGAGAGTTTTGGTCAGAAAGCTGCTGGACCTCAGCAGGTTCACCCCCCGCCCCCCACCCCCACCCACCACCTCTCTCTCTGATGGAGACCCTGGAAGAAGGTGAACTCTGCTTTCCAGAGCTCTTCAACTCCTCCTGCAGAAAGCCGAAGGCTGTTCGCTCCAGGGTCGTGCTGCTCTACATCCTGCTGTCCTCCATCTCTGCGCTCACCATGGCTCTCAACCTGCTGGTCATCATCTCCATCTCCCACTACAGGTGCCACAAACATTTTTATCATGTATGACTCTAGTTGCGGAGTAATGCTTTTGTGTTTTTTGATGTTCATGATCTAATACTACAAATGTAAAGTAATATTATGCCCATTTTGTCTGCAGGCAGCTCCACACACCGACTAACCTGCTCCTCCTCTCTCTGGCTGTCTCAGACTTCCTCATGGGCGTCCTGATGCCGTTTGACATCGTCCTGGTTGGAGGCTGCTGGTATCTTGGCGACCTCATGTGCAATCTGCATTACTTTGGGTGCTTTATCCTTTTCTCCACGTCTGTAGGACACATGGTCCTCATTTCAGTCGACCGTTATGTAGCGATTTGTGACCCTCTGCGTTACCCCTCCAAAGTGACTCTGAGGAGTGTGAAACTCTGTATTTGTCTGTGCTGGCTCTGTGCTGCCACCTTCAACTGTCTGCTTATGAAAGATCATCTCAGACAGCCAGGCCGGGACATATCCTGTAGAGGAGAGTGTGTGGTTGTCATCGATCACATCGCAGGAGTTGTCGACCTGGTGTTGACCTTTGCCAGTCCGATTACTGTGATCGTAGTTCTGTAAATGAGAGTGTTTGTGGTGGCTGTTTCTCAGGCTCGTGCCATGAGATCCCACATTGTGTCTGTCACTCTGCAGCCTTCAGGGACTGTCACCGCTAAGAAATCTGAGTGGAAAGCAGCCAGGACTCTTGGTGTTGTCGTAGCTGTGTTTCTCATATGTTTCATTCCCTATTATTGTCCCTTTCTTTCAGGGCAGGACAACGTGAACAATGCTTTCTCTGTACCCTTTGAGATGTGGCTGTTGTATTGTAACTCCTGTCTAAACCCACTGATCTACACCCTTTTTTACCCCTGGTTCAGAAAAGTTGTCAAACTCGTTGTTACCCTTCAGATCCTGCAGCCCAACTCCTCTAAAACCAACATGCTGTAAAGACACAAGAGAGGGGAAATCCTTTTTTCTCATTTTGGACAGAAATCTGCAAACATCATGTCGTCTGTGAGAATCACCATGTCTTCACTGTCAGTTTCTAGAACGTAACCTTGCTTTCCTTTTGACAGTGAGCTTTAGTTTTTTACTTTAAAACACTGGGAATATTCGGCTGTTGTCCAGAACGGAAGAAAAGCCATTTGTTTTCCATTTGTTACTGACATGATTATCTTTTAAATGTTATTTCTTTATTTAGTTCATGTTCTTCAAAGACTTCAAAGTATTTTCTGTCTTGTTTATCTCACTGTCCACTCACCATGATAAGTGCTTAGATAGTTTTTGTTTTTGATCACAGAGAAACAGCTGGGTACTGTCTCATTGATAATGCATAAAACCGACAGATACTCCTTCCTTCATTCATTTTGTTTAGAAATGATTAGAAAACCTGCACATGCCATGCTTGAGTGTAAAAGCTCCAAAATAATGGCAAGAATATAAGATAAAGTACAAAAGCAACGTGATGAGGATTTCTCTATTTTTTTTAATAGGGGGAAAACTAAATTTGTCAAGCCTAAATGATGCCTCTCAGCTCTCTCCTACATTGTTGCATCAAAAATGATCTTTATAATAATGTCACTGTGATTTTATACCAGTTGAAATGTATCAAGGTCACATTCAGTTTGTGTTTTGTTTTTTGTTTTTTCTGTCAAAGTTTAACATTTTTGATGAATTTCAATGGCCTTCAATTCCTTATCAAATCTCTGCCTGCAACAAGTTTCTTGTTTCCCACTCTTAAAATGTGCCCACTTGAGCCTGTACGTCTTCTATTAAAAACGCTTGTCTTTTTAATTAAAGATGCACAAGATTATGATCACGCACAATGGTATAGTATTAAGGCAATCTGGTGAGATATATATATTTCCCTACAGTAGTCATTTAAACACAATTGCTCACAAAATAGCACAAAAAGTAGAACTATTTATGCCTTTTAGATATTGCCTCAAAGAATTTTCAGAAGGAATCTTTCAATGGATTTACAGTGATTTGGATAAAAAAATCACTGCATTTGTTTTGTGCATGCTATGGAGTAAAGAACAGCAGCCTGGTTTCCCCTGCAGGGTCAGACACAGCCAGCCAAGTATCACCCAACATTTGTGCCACCAAAACAAAACATTTATTTTTTTTTTCCCCAGATGTTTCACTCATAAATGAGCAGCCAGTCAGACTACAGTTTCAGATAAAGGCACAGTACTTCTGAACACGTCTTATGAACATTTTGACATGGCTAATTTGACATGGTGTGGAGAAAGATGGCAATTGTTATGTTATCTAAAACATTACAGGGTTAAACAATGTGCTAAGATGTTAGACGCAAAGGAAGAAAAGGACAATTCCAGTCTTGTTTCACTTTTATTTGCTATAGAATATTTTGCTGTATTGCTTGGTCTCATTGGCCCACTCACAGTCACAAGCACTGTGAAAAGTTTCTTTGGTCTAAGAGAAATGGTGGGCTGTTGCTTGTTCAGTTCAGTTCATTTCAGTTTTACTTGTATGGTGCCAAATCATATAAAAATTTATTTCAGAGCTCTTTAAAAATTAGGACATAAAAAATGCACATGAAAATTGAAGGACTGAAAGCTGTGTTTGTCATGCCTGGATACTTGCAACGTGGGGTAGGGCCAGTGGGAAGAACACACACAGGAATACAGGGTGCTGAACATAAACAACCCTCACCAGGATACAGAAGGAAAGGTGAATCTTTTTGTCAGGATGGAGGTGCAGTGTCCTGTGTGCTAGTTGGGAAACTGTTTGGGAGGAAGAAAGGAGATGGTGCTTGAAAGTGCTGTAGACCTGGTGGCCTCAGTCTCTTTCAGAGTTGGGCTGCATGTGAACATTAAACAAGCTAGTTATTCCTAACACAGGCTCATAAAATAGCCTTTACTACCAACACATCAAGACAGTGGAGTATCTCTTTCAGAATCTCAAAGTTTCTTTTTTCTTTCTTTTTTTTTTTTTTTAAACTTGGTGTTGACCAATGTCTGGTCTGGACCAAAACCTCTGTTTGAAATTTTTAGTGCCTAAGTCTTAACTAGCAAATCAATCGCATTGGAACCAGTTTAGAGTGGAGTCATTGTGCCTGGGTCACTGTGGTTGTGGCTGAATTCAGCACCTCCCTCTAGTGGTTTGCTGATCTATGACCCAGCAAACAAACCAGGAGTTTATACTACTCCCCACATTACCCTGTTCTGTGCATGTTTTCACAAGGTAAAGTTTATAATTTGGTCCTTGACTCTAATGACTCCTTCCTTCACCAAGTGTTCAACTCCTCATGACTTATCAGATTGGACAAATTGGGCTTATGGGGCTAGTTCAAACCCTGTATATACAAACATGTTTATATCGCAAATTGTGCAGTGAAGTAACGTTGATAGTTTCCCATTTGGCAGACTAGCTGAAGAGTTTATGGTCTCAACAGCAACTGGTTGGGCGGGGTTAGGATGCTGACCCAAGCTTTGGGTTGATAAGGCCCAGGATAAAGACAGGTGGCTGGAGCAAAAGGGCACCTGGTCTAACATTTGGCCCTCTGCCTTCGCCTGATGTCTTTGTACCTCTGCCTGTTTGTTTGTATTTTTGGTGTCAGTCTCTGGAACGGTTTGTACTGGACTCTGCCTTAGACTCTAAGTAAAGAAATTGTTTTGCATCACTCCTGCCGTTGTCCTGTAATTCTGCATTTGAGTTTTCTGGTTTGTGACACCAGTACCTTGTTTGTCTAAAACACCAAAAGTAGCTCTTATATTAAAGGATAAAACAACCCAGCGGCCCTCCAAGAGGCGGGATGGAAAATGGGCCTTTCAGGAAGGACAACACGGAATCGACTGGAACGAATACAGCTAACGATGCAAAGATCCTCAGGAACTGCAGCTGCGGCTGGTCCAAAGTGACGACCCATCGAGGCCTGCATATCCATCAAGGGAAGGCCAAGTGTGGAGGGAGGAACCACTTGCAAACTTGCACTGCGACAGCAGATGAGACAAGGAGGGCTCAGAGCCCGGATGAGCACCATAAAGCTACCCAGCCCACGATTGCAAATGGTGAAGAGGAACCCCACCAGCCTTCCCAGCAGGAGCATCACCCCCATGAGGCGCAGCATATACAGCCAGCAAGCAGCGAACCCGCAAGGGAAGGAAAACCGAATGAGAAGCCAATCCACCAGGCCAAACTCAAGTGGCCAAAAGCCAGTGACAAGGAGGCGTGGAAGTACTTCGAGCAGAGCATTCATCCAGTGCACTAGTAGGCAGCACAACCTCCAAACTCAACCTTGTCATCACTATCACCTATGAGGAAAGCAAGCAGAAATTCGGGGAGATGCCTCAAAGGAAGAACACAACCAAGCAAAAAGTATGGCAAGAGATGGAAATCATAAAGCTCTTGAAAGAAAGATGACTGCTCCGTAAAGCATGGAGGAAATCTAACCAGCTGTAAAAGGAGGGCCTTAAAGCTCTCTGGGACCAACTAAGATCCAGGCTGGCAAACTTGAGGAGAGCAGAACGGATTCGGAGGTGAAGGGGCAGGAAGGAGAAGGCACGTGCAAGCTTCTTTCGTGACCCCTTCAAGTATGCTCGAGAACTGCTGGAGGAGAAGAAATCTGGGAGGCTGGAGGCCACTGCACAGGAGCTGGAGAGCCACATCAAAGCACAGCTTGGTGACGGGGGACGAATGCCCCCTCGGGTCACCAGGGCATGTGCCCCATCCCCCAGAACCTTCATCCCAGTTTGATGTTCAGTTCAGTGGAAGGAGATTCAGCAAGTGGTCAAGAAAGCAAGATCTGCATTTGCACCTGGACCAAATGGCATATCCTATAAGGTACATAAGAACTGCTCCATGGTGCTTAAGCTATTGTGGAGATTGATGTGTGCCATTTGGAAGACCCAGTCCATCCTATCAGCATGGTGCAGAACTCAGTCCCACACCAACTGATCTCCTTTGCACTAAGCTTTTTCCATATTCCAACTTGCATCCAGAACCTGGTGACCAACTACTTTAACAACTTCTACATCTGCTACTCATCTCAGGAAGCCACATCAGGCTGGCAGCAACTCCAGAAAGGCATAGCGATGGGCTGTGCAATCTTTTCCATCCTATTTACAGCAGCATTTTAAATCATATTGATCAGTGGGAGACAGATGGTCAGAGGAGTTAGAAGCCAGTCAGGACAGTGCCTACCTGCCATAAGAGCCTACATGGATGACATCACGATCCCCCTGCAGACAGCTGCTTGCACCAAAATGCTCCTGAGAAGCTTGAAGAACTCCTCACTTGGGAAAGGATGGAATTTAATCCAGCAAAGTCAGCAAGTAGAAGAGGGCCAGACTCATCTTCGAGCTGAAAGATTCAGCTGACTGGTGTATGGAAAAGGCAGAGGTCCCACTTCAAACAGGGCAAAGGTGGAAGGAAACAGATGGTGGTGTCGAAAGTGACCAGACTCGAGGAAGAGGTCTATAAGATCGTAGCTGTGAGTCATCAGCACTAAGGATGGCGGACTATCTGGGAAGCAGTCACCAACAGGGTCATAGCATGGGCTGATATGTGGAGGATCCCATAGGCATGGCTGAGCTTCCTCATCAGGTTCACATATAACACCCTCCCAAGTCCCAGAAAATTCCACCTGTGGTATGGCTCTGAATCAATGAGGGCTGACTTTTGTCGGCAGCTCCTGTTCCCCCATGAGATCACGGCAACTTCACTCAAGCCAGACATTGTCCTGTGGTCAACCACTGCAAGAATGCTGATCATGGCTGAACTCACCATGCCAGTCGAAGAAGGCATGGAAGCGGCCTACGAGAAGAAGAAGTAGAAGTACAGCGAGCTGGCTGCAGCATGCACAGAAGCTGGGTGGAAGGCGTATACCTATCCAGTTGAAGTCGGCTGCAGAGGCTCCACTGGAGAGTCTCTACAACAATTCCAAAAGAACTGGCTGAGGAAGTGGAGCAAGGTAGCTTTTGGAATTGGCTCCGAAGAAAAGACACAAGATGGGAAAGAGGATCATGAGGCCAGCTGCAGGGGGCAGTAAGGAGATGGCCCTATCGCTGCCCCACCACCCGGAGATGTTCTGGGCTTAAAGGAGCAAAACATCTGAGACGGGTGGCTCCTAGCTGATGACCAAACAGCTGGCCTCGATGGCACCGGTGGAGGTGCACCAGGCAGAAATGCCCTGCAAGCAGAGATGCTTATGCTACAAATAGAGGGACCTGTTCATGTAACATTTTTAAACTGGGTTGTTCTGGCCTCAACACTTTTACCCTTGTGGAGTTTTTCACAACTCAAGCAGCAGTGGCCATGTTTGTCATGAGTAAAACCTACACAGTGTAATACAGTGCAACATTTTACTTCGGTGGCATGCATATGGGCATTTGTGAAATGTCAAAAAACAGACAGTATTAGTATTAAAACAATATCTTGAAAAACAGCATGGATTATTGGACAGCAGTGATAACAGAGTTCATCAGACAATGAAATTTGTTCAGACTGGTTTGAGCCTGGCCCATAACACTTACAACTACACAGTTTTAACAAATAATGTTTCATGAATGTGACATATTGCAAAATAAACCGTGGAAATACTGAATAATATAATTCTGCCCTGTCTCATCAGTATTGTAGTTTCAGACACACCTTGGCTACATCAGTTCAGCTGCTGATGTTGCAATGCTGAACTTGTCCGACAGGGAAGGAAGGAAGAGAAGAGAAAAGGAGATGAGGGAGGTAGGAACAGATGAGGAAGAAGAGGAACAGAGGAGGGTGATGAAGATGAGGGCATAGATGATGATACAAAAAGTGAGGCAGGGGAATGGGAAGAGGGACATGGTAACCTCTGTAGAGTGAGAAAGAGATGAGGGGCAGAGAGAGAAAGAGGAAAGAAAGGAGGGGAAGACAGAGATATAAGTCAGCTGTGGCTGAGAGTTTTGGTCAGAAAGCTGCTGGACCTCAGCAGGTTCACCCCCGGCCCCACCCCTCACCCCCCACCCCCACCCCACCACCTCTCTCTCTGATGGACACCCTGGAAGAAGGTGAACTCTGCTTTCCAGAGCTCTTCAACTCCTCCTGCAGAAAGCCGAAGGCTGTTCGCTCCAGGGTCGTGCTGCTCTACATCCTGCTGTCCTCCATCTCTGCGCTCACCATGGCTCTCAACCTGCTGGTCATCATCTCCATCTCCCACTACAGGTGCCACAAACATTTTTTATCATGTATGACTCTAGTTGTGGAGTAATGCTTTTGTGTTTTTTGATGTTCATGATCTGCAAAATACTTATACTACAAATGTAAAGTAACATTATGCCCATTTTGTCTCCAGGCAGCTCCACACACCGACAAACCTACTCCTCCTCTCTCTGGCTGTCTCAGACTTCCTCATGGGCCTCCTGATGCCGGGTATCATCGTCATGCTTGGAGGCTGCTGGTATCTTGGTGACCTCATGTGCAGTCTGTATTTCTTTGGGTGCTTTATCCTTTTCTCCACATCTATAGGACTCATGGTTCTCATATCAGTCGACCGCTATGTCGCGATTTGTGACCCTCTGGGTTACCCCTCCAAAGTGACTCTGAGGAGAGTGAAACTCTGTGTTTGTCTGTGCTGGCTCTGTGCTGCCTCCTTCAACTGTCTGCTTCTGAAAGATCATCTCAGACAGCCAGGCCTGTACATATCCTGCAGAGGACAGTGCGTGGTTGTCATCGATCACATCGCAGGAGCTGTTGACCTGGTGTTGACCTTTACCAGTCCTATTACTGTGATCGTAGTTCTGTATATGAGAGTGTTTGTGGTGGCTGTGTCTCAGGCTCGTGCCATGAGATCCCACATTGTGTCTGTCACTCTGCAGCCTTCAGGGACTGTCACCGCTAAGAAATCTGAGTGGAAAGCAGCCAGGACTCTTGGTGTTGTCGTAGCTGTTTTTCTCATATGTTTCATTCCCTACTATTGCCCCTCTCTTGCAGGGCAGGACACCATGAACACTGCTTTCTCTGTACCCTTTGGGATCTGGCTGTTGTGCTGTAACTCTTGTCTAAACCCATTGATCTATGCCCTTTTTTACCCCTGGTTCAGAAAAGCTGTCAAATTTGTTGTTACACTTCAGATCCTGCAGCCCAACTCCTGTGAGACCAACGTGCTGTAAAGATGCAACAGGGGGGAAATTGTTTTTTTTTTCTCATTTTGCATAGAAATCTGCAGAAATCATGTCGTCTGTAAGAATCAGCATGTCTTCACTGTCAATTTCAAGAACGTAACCTTGCTTTCCTTTTGACAGTGAGCTTTAGTATTTACTTTAAAAT